>NC_067405.1:4829413-5143058 GCF_009764475.1 Pristis pectinata | reverse complement strand
TTTCTCTTTCTCTTCTCTTGGAGTCATTATGGCATAGAAGGAGGCCACTTGGCCTCTCTAGTCCCTGCCACCTCTCTGTATCCAGTCAGTCCCAATACCCGACTCTATCTCTGTGGCCCTGCAAATTTACTTCCCACAACATAAGAATTGGTAATTGCTTTATTATTGTCACATGTACCAAGGTACAGTGAATACATAAGAAAACATAAGAAATAGGAACAGGAGTAGGCATTTGAGTTTGTTTTGTCATTCATCAGGATAACAGCTGACCTTCTACCTCTGATCCAATTTCCTGCACCATCACATATCCCTTGATTTTCTTAATTTCCAGAAGCCCATCAATCTCTGTTTTGGACTGGGACCACAGCCAACTCTGAGGATTCACCATTCTCCATGTGAAGAAATTTCTCCAAATCTCAGTCCTAAATGGTCCACCCCTTTATTCTGAGACCGTGACTCCTGGTTCAGTCAAAGGAAACACTCTCCCATCATCTAACCTGTCCAGACCTGTAAGAATTTCCTAAGTTCAAGGGGATCACCACTCATTCTTCCAAACTAAAATATAAAGCTCTAGCCAACTAATTTTCTCCTTGTAGTGAACTTTCATTGCATTCCTTCATGGTAAACATATCCATTTTTTTCAGTAAGGAAACCAAAACTGTAGATAGTACTCCCGATGCAGCTTCATCAAGGCATCATTACTCCTGTAATCACATCGCCTTGTTTTAAAGTTACCTGTCCAATTCCATTTTGAAATCACTGCCTCTGCTTCCATTGGCCTCATTACCAGTCACTATGTTAAAAAAATCTCTTTTCCTCATCTCCTTTGTACATGCTGCTCAAAAACTTTAACCTGTGTCACCTAGTCCTTGTAGCATCACCCAATGAAAACAGATTTTCTTTGTTTACCTTATCTAAACCTGTCACAATCATGTACCTTTTGACAAATTTTCCCAAAATGTGCCCAAGACCACAAGAAATTGCAGGGAGTTGTGCACGCAGCTCAGTCCATCACGCAAACGAAAATCCTCTCCATTGACTCAGTCTACACTTCCCACTGCCTCGGGAAATCAGCTAACATAACCTAGGACCTCCCCCACCCTGGTCATTCTCTCTTCTCCCATTTCCCATCAGATGGAATATACAAAAGCCTGAGAGCATAAACCACCAGTGTCAAGGACAGCTTCTATCCCGTTGTTATCAGGCTCTTAAACAGACCTCTCATACACTAAAAGATGACGAGGTAGATTTCCAATCTACCTCATCATGGCCATTGCACTTCATTTGTCAACTTGCACTGCACTTTCTCTATAACTGTGACACTTTAATGTTCAGGAGAACCATCTTAATGGAGAGAGTCATTGAAAGGTGGAACTCACTCCATGTTGGAGTGGTTGAGGTCTTATGCCTATCCACCAAAGTCTTGGATTCATAAACCATGAATGTTGCATTCCATTCCAGGATAAATATATGAGGAAGATATGCTGAAAGGGTACAATGAAGTGGGAGGAAGCCAGCTTGGATCTACTGGGTTGAATGGCTTGTTGAAGTGTTAAAATTTCTGAGTATTAACAATTGTTCATTTTTGTCCCACAGCGTGAGTGTATCTCCATCCATGTTGGCCAGGCTGGTGTCCAGATGGGCAATGCCTGCTGGGAGCTGTACTGCTTGGAACATGGTATCCAGCCTGATGGACAGATGCCCAGTGACAAGACCATTGGAGGTGGAGATGACTCCTTCAACACCTTCTTCAGTGAGACTGGAGCAGGGAAGCATGTCCCACGAGCTGTCTTTGTTGATCTAGAACCAACTGTAATCGGTAAGGTCAATGAAAGAATGGACTGTTGGGGGGGGGGGATGTGTAAAAATGGGGGCATAATTCTCTTCAATTATATTTTCAATTGTGTTACTCATGGAAATACCAGAAGAGAAAGCCAACCATTAAGCTCACTAGCCTGCTCAGCTCTTTGGATAGATCATTGCTGATTTGTATGTTAAATTCATCAATAGTCATGTAATCCTTAGCAACAAAATTCTATTCATTTATACATTTTTAATAAACCTCTATTCTCCACAGCTTTTTGTCTGGGTAGGAGTAGCAAGGATAAAGACTGGTGAGAGCTGAGGACTTCCAGTTTCTTCTGCCTCTTGTGTGAAGCAATTATTCCTTATATCAGTGCTGAATGACCTCACTGGACCCTTAAATTATTTGCCCAACTTCCCCCCAACTATCATCAGAAATAGTTCTATTTAACTCATTAAACTCTTTAATCATTGTACCACCTCAGTTAGAAAGGTGGTACAATGAACCATAAAACCATAGAACCAAAGAACCATACAGCACAATACAGGCCCTTTGGCCCACTGTGCCAACCTTTAAACCTCGCTTAAAACTATTTAACCCCTTCCTCCCACATATCCCCCTATTTTAAATTCTTCCATATGCTTATCTAACAATCTCTTGAACTTGACCAGAGTACCTGCCTCCATCACTACCCCAGACAGCGCATTCCATGCACCAAACACTCGGGGTGAAAAACCTCCCTCTGATATCTCCCTTGAACCTCCCACCCATTACTTTAAAGCCATGCCCTCTTGTATTGAGCACTGGTGCTGTGGGAAAGAGGCGCTGGCTGTCTACTCTATCTATTCCTCTTAATATTTTGTATACGTCTATCATGTCTCCCCTCATCCTCCTTCTCTCCAAAGAGTAAAGCCCTAGCTCCCTTAGTCTCTCCTCATAATCCATACTCTCCAAACCAGGCAGCATCCTGGTAAATCTCCTCTGCACCCTTTCCAATGCTTCCACTCCTTCCTATAATGAGGCGACCAGAACTGGACACAGTACTCTAAGTGTGGTCTAACCAGAGTTTTGTAAAGCTGCATCATTACCTCGCAGCTCTTAAACTCGATCCCCCGACTTATGAAAGCTACCTTATCCATGTGCAAGGCAACTTTAAGTGATCTGTGGATATGAACCCCAAGATCCCTCTGCTCCTCCACACTACCCAGAATCCTGCCATTAACCTTGGAGTTTGTCCTTCCAAAGTGTACCACCTCACACTTCTCCGGATAGAACTCCATCTGCCACTTGTCAGCCCTGCTCTGCATCCTATCAATATCCCTCTGTAATCTCCTACAGACCTCCACACTATCCACAACACCTCTGACCTTTGTGTCGTCTGCAAACTTGCTAACCCACCCTTCTACCCCCTCATCCAAGTCATTAATAAATATCACAAAAGGTAGAGGTCCCAGAACCGACCCTTGTGGGACACCACTAGTCACAGCCCTACAATCTGAATGCACCCCCTCCACCACAACCCTCTGCTTTCTACAGGCAAGCCAATTCTGAATCCACCCACCCAAGCGTCCCTGGATCCCACGCCCTCTGACCTTCTGAAGAAGCCTACCATGTGGAACCTTGTCAAACGCCTTACTAAAATCCATGTAGACCACATGTACTACACTACACTCATCAATCTTCCTGGTCACCTCCTCAAAGAATCCTATCAGGCTTGTGAGACATGATCTTCCCTTCACAAGCCATGCTGGCTGTCCCTAATCAGTCCATGATTCTCTAAATGCTCATAGATCCTACCTCTAAGAATCCTTTCCAACGGCTTGCCCACCACAGATATAAGGCTCACTGGTCTGTAATTCCCTGGACTATCCCTACTACCTTTTTTGAATAATGAATTCAAACATGATTGCCAGAGACTCTAGATGAAGTACTGCAAAGTTAATAACGCACTTAATTTGAGATTCATTACTAATTTGACTGTTCCTGAGCTCCAGATGTAAATAGCTGTGGTAGTTTCCTTTCTAATGGACCCTGGCCTTTATCATTTTGAAGTATATAAAGAATCTACATGCAAGTACAAACCTATGAGTCATTATGTAAACCTTCCTTAAGTAAATAAACCTTGCAATTATGCATTGCAGATGAGGTTCGCACTGGCACCTATCGCCAGCTGTTTCATCCTGAGCAGCTAATCACTGGCAAGGAAGATGCTGCCAACAATTATGCTCGTGGGCACTACACCATTGGCAAGGAACTGATTGATCTGGTTCTGGACAGACTTCGTAAACTGGTGAGAATGGACCCAACGAGAATGGGTTCACATGTCATAAACTGCTTAAAGAATTGCATAAATGTAGCACTTCTCATAACTTTGGAATGTCCAAGCATGATGTCCAAATAAAGTGGAAGCCTGTTCCACAAAGGAAAAAGACCCTCCTCCTGACATTGGTTGGGAGCAGGAAACAAAATGGAGGATTAAAACGTTCTTCTTTGGAGTGGCAGGTAGTAACTAGTGGGGTACTGCAGGGATCAGCATTTGGCCTTAGCTATTCATAATATATATCAATGATTTAGATGAGGGAACAGAATACAATATTTCTAAGATCACAAGACAAGGGAGCAGAAGTAGGCCATTCGCCCCGTCGAGTCTGCTCCAAAGAAAAGGGAAAAAAGAAAAAGAAATGAGAAATTGGGGGGGTGGGGGGGGCGCAAATAAAACACTATTCTAACCCCAATTTCCGGCCTTATCCCCATATCCCTTGATACCCCGACTATTTAGATATCTATCTATCTCTTCCTTAAACGCCTCCAATGATCTGGCCTCCACTGCTGTACGTGGCAAGGAATTCCACAAATTCACCACCTTCTGGCTAAAGAAATTTCTCCTCATCTCTGTTTTAAACCTGTACCCTCTAATTCTAAAATTGTGCCCTCTGGTCCTGGACTTACCCACCAAGGGAAACAGCCTAGCCACATCTACTCTGTCCAGTCCTTTCAACATTTTAAATGTCTCTATGAGGTCCCCTCTCATTCTTCTGTACTCCAATGAGTACAGTCCAAGAGCTGACAAACGCTCATCATACGTAAGCCCTTTCATTCCGGGAAGGAGACGCAAGAGACTGCAGATGCAGGAATCCGGAGCAGATGCTCTAGACGCTGGTCTGACCCTGATCCAGGGTCTCGACCTGAAATGTCCACAATTCCTTCCCCCCTCACGGACGCTGCTCGACCCGCTGTTCCTCCAGCAGATTGCTTGTTGTTACAATATTTCTAAGTTTGCCAATGACACAGAAGTGGGTAGGATTGTGCGTTGTGAGGAGGAGGCAGAGTGGCTTCGAGGTGACTTGGACAAATGCAGCATAATGTGGATAAAGGTGAAATTATCCACTTCATGTTGAAAAACAGAAAGACGACATAATATTTAATTGGTTTTAGAGACTTGGGGGTCCTTGCACACCAGTCACTGAAGGCAATAATGCAGGTGCAGCAAGAAGTTAAGAAGGCAAATGGTACGTTGACCTTCATAAAACTTAGAAAAGTACAGCACAGGAACAGGCCCTTCAGCCCAACATGTCTGTACCAACCATGATGCCCTCCAGTATATGACATTTCCATCACAGCAAAAAGACTCTACCCAATCTATGCCTCTCATACTTTTATATACTTCTATTATGTCGATCCTTACCCTTCAACACTCCAGAGAAAACCATCAATGTTTGTCCTTATAGCTAATACACTCCAATTCAGGCGTAGCCAGAGGCTTTGAGTACAGGAGCAAGGCTATCTAGCTACAATGAAACAGAGCCTTGGTGAAGCTATATTGGTGCATTGTGTGCAGTTTTGGTCTGCAAACTCAAGAAAAGATGTACTTGCCATAGAAGTAGTTCAGCAAAAGTTCACCAGACAGATTTCTGGGGTGACAGGCTGTCATATGAGGACAAGTTAAGTCGTATATGTTGGTATTCACTAGAGTTTAGAAGAATGAGGGAATCACATTGAAAGTTACAAAATTCAGATGGCGCTAGACAGACTGGCTTAGGGGATGACATTTCCCCTGGCTGAGATGTTTAGAATGAGGGGGTCATAATTTCATGTTACAGGGAAAGAGAATTAGGACCGAGGTGCGGAGTGAATGTGGAATTCTCTTCCACTGAAAGTGACAGACGCTAATTTGCTGAATATTTTTAAGAAGGAGAGAGGACAGTTTTTAGACATTGAAAGCATCAAGGAGTATGGGAAGAGAGTAGGAATATGATATTGAGATGGAGGATCGGCCATGAATGGATTGAAAGGTGGAGCAAGCTCAAAGTGCCAAATACTCTTATTTTTCTATGTTTTTTTTAAGTAGCTTGGGCCTGACCTTCACACCTGATCCTCCGTCACCATGTAATTGGAATAAAACTGCCAGCGTGGAATCATAGAAACATACGGGAGAAGACTATTTATCCCATTGAGCCTCATCCTCCAGTATTTGTTCAACACCTTGAAATTATTTATGTTATCTGCTTTACAGTTAGAGCATTCAGACCCCAAAAGTCCCCTCTACATCTTTGGCCAATGATTTTGAACCTTTGTTCCCTGAGTGAATATAATCTAATCCTGTCAATTTTGTATCAACCTTGATTCATCATCACTAACTCTGAAGTATCTGGGAGTCCCATTTCTTTTAGCCTGTCTCACTAAGATGATTTTAAGAAGGCCAGTGGCTTTAATTCACACCTTTTGCTGAAGAGATTCTTTGTGTTATTGAGGAACGCCTCCTCTCATGTCCTTTGCTTTTATTTCCTAGAACGTGGTTAAACCTATGTGTTTCATTCACAGGCTGATCAGTGCACAGGGCTCCAGGGCTTCCTCATCTTCCACAGCTTTGGTGGAGGCACCGGCTCAGGTTTCACCTCTCTGCTGATGGAACGTCTCTCTGTGGATTATGGCAAAAAATCCAAGCTGGAATTCTCCATCTACCCAGCTCCTCAGATCTCCACTGCAGTGGTCGAACCCTACAACTCCATCCTGACCACCCACACAACCCTTGAGCATTCAGACTGCGCCTTCATGGTAGACAATGAAGCCATCTATGATATCTGTCGCAGAAACCTGGACATTGAGCGTCCAACATACACCAATTTGAATCGACTAATTGGTCAGATTGTGTCCTCCATCACAGCCTCCCTTCGCTTTGATGGTGCCTTGAATGTTGATCTGACGGAGTTCCAGACCAATTTAGTCCCGTACCCACGTATCCACTTCCCTCTGGCTACCTATGCCCCTGTGATCTCAGCTGAGAAGGCTTACCATGAACAACTCTCTGTGGCTGAGATCACCAATGCCTGCTTTGAGCCAGCGAACCAGATGGTGAAGTGTGACCCTCGCCATGGCAAATACATGGCTTGCTGCCTGCTTTACCGGGGCGATGTGGTGCCAAAAGATGTCAATGCTGCCATCGCCACCATCAAGACCAAACGCACCATCCAGTTTGTTGACTGGTGTCCAACTGGCTTCAAGGTTGGCATCAACTACCAGCCTCCCACTGTGGTGCCTGGTGGGGACCTGGCCAAAGTGCAGCGTGCGGTGTGTATGCTGAGCAACACCACTGCCATTGCTGAAGCTTGGGCACGTCTTGACCACAAGTTTGACCTGATGTACGCCAAGCGCGCCTTTGTGCATTGGTATGTTGGGGAGGGGATGGAGGAGGGGGAGTTCTCTGAGGCCCGGGAAGACATGGCAGCCTTGGAGAAAGACTACGAAGAGGTTGGCACTGAGACTATGGAAGGGGAAGGGGAGGCAGAAGAAGGAGAGGAATATTAGCCCACTGAATGTAATCCAAATGGTGATAACATTTGGGATCAGTAAGCTGATATGATTCAACTTGAGCTGCAAAAGAAAAGGCTATGCTCTCTAACATTCTTAATAAACATGAAACCAGAAAAGACAAAGAGAATTGACCTCATTGATGCTTGACCTGTTTTATTGCAATTTTCATAGATCCCTATCTTTCTCTTAATAACACAAAATTGTGCAGGAAATTGATATTATCTAGTTTAATCAAAAGAAAACACAATTAGTCATTCTGTAATTGTCAACAAAATAATATCGCAAACCGTATGGTTGGAATGTATGGTGTATGTACAGCATATTAACTGAATAAAATCCTGTCGCTATTCCGCAACCTGTCTATGTGATTTTCAAATATCTCAAATAATGATGAGTCAGAGTACAAGAAAGAGATAGAGAGCCTGCTAACATGGTGTCATGACAACAACCTTTCCCTCAATGTCAGCAAAACAAAAAAGCTGGTCATTGACTTCAGGAACGAGGGCAGTGCACATGCTGCTGTTTACATCAATGTTGCTGAGGTCGAGATGGTTCAGAGTTTCAAGTTCCTAGGAGTGGGCATCACCAACAGCTTGTCCTGGTCCAACCACGTTGACACCACAGACAAGAAAGCTCATCAGCACCCTCAGGAGGCTGAAGAAATTTGCCATGTCCCCTTTGACCCTCACCAATTTTTATCGATGCACCATAGAAAGCATCCTATCCGGATGCATCATGGTTTGGTATGGCAACTGCTCTGCCTGAGACCGCAAGAAACTTCCGAGAGTTGTGGACACAGCTTAGCATGGAAACCAGCCTCCCCTCCATGGACTCTGTTTACACTTCTCACTGCCTCGGTAAAGCAGCCAACATAATCAAAGATCCCACCCACTCTGGACATTCTCCCTTCTCCCCCCTCCCATTGGGCAGAAGATACAAAAGCATGAAAGCACGTACCACCAGTCTCAAGGACAGTGTCTATCCTGCTGTTATAGGATTATTGAATGATCCCCTAGTACGATAAGATGGACTCTTGACCTCACAATCTACCTCGTTGTGACCTTGCACCTTATTGTCTACCTGCACTGCACTTTCTCTGTACTGTAACACTTTATTCCGTACTCTGTCATTGTTTTTACCTTGTACTACCTCAATGCACTGTTGTAATGAATTGATCTGTATTGACAGAACGAGAGACAAGTATTTCACTGTGGTACATGTGACAATAATAAAACAATTTACCAATTTTCTGATGAGGTGGGAGTGGGAAAAGCCACTGTTACTCAGCTGGACTGTGGTTCAATTGACTTTCGACTCCATTTATCTTCAATGCTTCCAATACCCTTAATCCCCTTACACCACAAACTTCACTTACAAAATTTTCTACTAAACCTAACTTCAACAGTATTTTGGGGAGAGGACTCTTTACTTAAGATGTACTTTGTATGAAGACGTTTTCTTGGCATTACCCTTGAATGACCCAGCTCTAATTTTAAGTTGATGACTTTTTGTTCTACACACCGAGCATCAGAGTTCTGCAGTTACCTTAAAACTGCAATTCCATCATCCTTAATCTTAGACACAGTACTCATTTATCTGTTTGCGAGAAACAGATGTTGCGATTTGCCCCTGAACTAACTGATCGGCTAGCTTGCTTCTGATAGCAGTTAAGAAATAATGTTGTAAGTCTGGTGCCACATATAAGGACAGCAGACACCCTTCCATGAAGGATATTAGTGAAACAAATAGGTTTTTACAACAGCGAAATAGTTTCATGGGCACCGCTACTGCTACCAGTTTTTTTATTCCAGATTTATTTAAACTCTTGAATTTACTTTTCCCAAATGCCATAGTGGATTCAAACTGGAATGTCTAAATGCTAGTCTATATTTTAACCCCTTTACTACCATAAATACTAAATGTATGGTGCTCAAGAGATTATAAACCTAGTCTCTGCAACCTGTCCTCATTTTACCCTTTATTCATTCTGGCAAATTTGCACTATACTTCCCAAGGCCAATATATTTCTACATAATTGAGGATGCCAGAACAGAAATCTCTACTTTTGGTAGTGTCTGGAACTAAACTGCGATATCAGGGTATGGATGCATCATAACTGCAG
Source organism: Pristis pectinata (assembly GCF_009764475.1). Classification (NCBI taxonomy): domain Eukaryota; kingdom Metazoa; phylum Chordata; class Chondrichthyes; order Rhinopristiformes; family Pristidae; genus Pristis; species Pristis pectinata. The sequence goes on along the minus strand of NC_067405.1, from coordinate 5,133,321 downwards.
CTTTGGGAGTTAGTGGAGCCCAGGCAGATCCCATGGTACCACATTTGCTCTGAACATCTGTACTTTCAGGAACTTTGGCTTTGATTGCTCAGCTTCATTTATTGTGATGAAACACAGAGGGGAGAATTATCTTGACACTTTGATCCTCCTTAGGGCAGATAACAGTTTAGATTCATTCAGTGGTCAAGGATAGAGGGATCCAAGTGAGTTTAAATGGTGTGCAGGAAACTGAACCCAGTCAGCTCAAATGAGCAGGGGGAATAGGACTCTGGTGTATTTAAAGGAAGAATGGAATTGTAATTGTAATTGGTTTATTATTTTCACATGTACTAAGATAGTGAAAAACTTTGTTTGCATGCCATCTAGACAGATCATTCCGTACATTGAGGTGGTAAAATAAAATACAGAATAGAGTGAGCCAGGTGATGAACTATTGGGATTTCCGAACAATCTGGTACTGGACTATGGAGGTTATTATTCTCCCCTTTTACAGCTTTCTTTGTGATATGACGTGGGTCATTCAGCCCAACGAGTCAATGGCAGCTCTCACAGCATTCAGGGGTCTCAGACCCCTGAAAATCGAAAAGCAACTGCAGATGCTGAAAACCTAAAATAAAATCAGATAATGTTGCAAACACTCAGCAGTTCTGATAAAGGGTCTTGGATCTGAAACGCTAGCTGTTTCTTTTTCCACAGATGCTCCTGACCTGAGTGTTTTCAGCATTTTCTGGTTTTACTACTTATTTTCCTGTAATATATTCTCCCTCACACACCCATCAACTCAGCCTGATTCTCCTGCATCCACCCACATTAGGGCAATTTATAATAGCCAATTAATTTGCCAACCAACATGAATTTGGGATATGGGAGGAAAACAAATATCCCAAAGACCCGAGAGAAACCCACGACATCCCAGGGGAAGGTGGCAAACTCCATACAACATCACCAGAGGTCAGGATGAAAGCAGTAGCTAGAGCTAAGAAACAGCAGCGCAAACCTCAGCTCTAGGAAAGCTAACAGAATATTATTGTTTATTGCCAGGAAAATCAAATACAAAAGTAACAAGGTTGTGCTTTAATTACATAGGGCATTGATGAAACAACATCTGGAGTACTGTAAAACAATGTTGGTCTCCTTAATTAATGAAAGATGTTAACCCCTTCCTCCCACATATCCCTCTATTTTAAATTCCTCCATATGCTTATCTAGTAATCTCTTGAATTTGACCAATGTACTGCCTCCACCACCACCTTATATTCTGTCTGTTGTCTGTACCTGTGATGCTGCAAGTTTTTCATTGCACTTGCACCTCACCGAACTGGTGCGCAGAAGAATAAACTCAACTGGACTTCAACCAGTACGGACGCGACGGACCGAATGGCCTTGGCCATCACCAGAGCCGCTCCGCGATTGGCTCCAGTCGTCGCAGCGCGGGCTCGGGCCGCGCATGCGCGCCGGTTGTCCTCCTCCCCCCAGCGCAGAGGCGCGGTTGCGCATGCGCATTGCGGAAGCGGACTCCCGACAACTCGTGGCTGACGCAGGCAGGCGGAGGACGAGAATGGTTGGTGTAACTTCTTCCGTTACAATAACTGCATTTCTTCCCCCGGGAGTGGCGGCAATGATGTTCAGTGTGGGGTCGGCGAGCGCCCGCGGTATTATTTTGAACGCCCTTTCGATAATTCTCCTCACAGGTTTCGGCTTCCCGCGCTCGGCGCTGCGGCCGCCGGCGTTGAATTTTTTTTTGGTGGCTGCGGGACGGGCGGGAAGTAGGGCTGATCCGGCTCTCGCTCGGCGGCCAGCACACATTTTAATCTGTGTTGGACGCGATTGTTGCGGCAGGAATTTCTCTTCCTCCCAACCCCCCCCTCCCCCGGCGGACCGTGGTCGCTGAAGATGGCGGCACCGCCAAGGTGCGGAGGCGCATGCGCGGCGCCGACTGCGGGAGACTGACGGCACCGCCCGCTGCCGTTTGAGGCGTTGTGCGCATGCGGGGAGAGCCGGCAGTTTTGCTTGCGCATGCGTGTTTTCGGCTGGTGCGTCTGAGGGCGTAAGATCTTTATTAGTCACATGCACATTGAAACACGCAATGAAATGCATCTTTTGGGTAGAGTGTTCTGGGGGCAGCCCACGAGTGTTGCCACGCTTCTGGCACCAACATAGCATGCCCACAACTTCCTAACCCGTACGTCTTTGGAATGTGGGAGGAAACTGGAGCACCCGGAGGAAACCCACACAGACACGGGGAGAACGTACAAACTCCTTACAGACAGTGACAGGAATTGAACCCGGGTCACTGGCGCTGTAATAGTGTTAGGCTAACCGCTACACTACTGTGCCTGCCTCAATGTGCATTCTCTTTATCATTTACAAAACTTTCATTGTTGGAATTCTCAAGTAAATGGTATAGAAAGCATCCTATCTGGATGTATCACGGCTTAGTACGGCAACTGCTCTGCCCAGGACCACAAGAAACTGCAGAGAGTTGTGGACACAGCCCAGCACATCACAGACACCAGCCTCTCCTACTTGGACTCTGTCTTTACCTCTCGTTGTCTTGGTGAAGCAGCCAGCATAATCAAAGTCCCCACCCACTTGGGATATTTTCTCTTCTCTTCCATCGGGTAGAAGGAGCCTGAGGGCACGTACCACCAGACTTAAGGACAGCTTCTATCCCACTGATACAATGAGATGGACTATGACCTCACCACCTACCTTGTTGTGACCTTGCACCTTATTGCATTGCACTTTCTCTGTATCTGTGACATGGCCTCTGAGCCCTTGTGTGTGGGTGGGGGGAGCACAGGGAGGAAACATCTCTCCTGGTTGCTATTCCTAAACTTCATCACAACTTCTGTGTCTCTTGATTTTCTTCAAAGTTCTTCTGTTTATTTCACCCCCCCTCTCCATTTCAATCACCCTATCCATCATTTCTTCTATTCTCAAGGAAACCAATTATTATTTCTCAAACAATTTTTTATTCCCTTGCACCAGAGCAGGCAACATCCTAATATTAACACGAGAGACTGCAGATGCTGGAAGAACTCTCTGGATTGAGCAGAATCAGTAGTGTCCTACCATTTGGGTCTGAGTCCTGATGTTGGGTTTTGACCCAAGTCATCATCAGTTCCTTTCCTTCCACAGATGCTGCTTGACCCATGAGTTCTCCCAGAAAATTGTTTGTTGCTCTAGTGACCTAATGTTTTTGCACTGGATACTCTTGAACACACATCCTTTGGTGTGAATTCTGAAACTCCATAACAAACCAACAAGTATCTTTTTAAAGATTTAAATAGAATACTGACGGTTCTATCTTCTAGGACAAAGTGTAAGAATGAAGCAACCCTTTCTGTTTGCTTGCCACTTTAATTCTGTATCCTACTCCTACTTTGATCCTCTGCTAGCAGCTTCCTACACTGTTAAAATGAGGCCCAACACAATCCAGAGAAGAAACACCTCATTTTCCATGCGTTGCAGCCTTTAGGACTCTGTATTGAGTTCTCCAGCTTTATATAACTTGCTCACTTTTTTTTGTACATATTAGAACTGGCTCGTTCTACTGTAAGTCATCCATCTATAATATTGGCTTAGTTTCTTTCTTTCAGTACAGCCTGACCTGGACATGTTCCACAGCCCTGTTGTTAGCAATGCATATTGCAGACAAATAACCATAGTAATCCTCTAACTGTCCCCATTAGCCAATTTCATCAGATGACTCATCCCTCTGACAGCCCTAGTCTCATCTATCACAGATATTCCCTTTGTACTATCTATCCCTCCCACCACATTCACTGCAACTTAAAGCACTTTTTTTTTAAATCTCTTAATTCTGATGAAGGGTCTCTGAACTGAAATATTATCTATTTCTTTATCCACAGATGCTGCCTGACCTGAATATTATCAGCATTTTCTGTTTTACTTAGTATATTGTTAATGTATTCAGGATGCTGTGTATTTAGGTGAAGCCCCCATCTTTATTTAAGCAGAAAGACTTCCTTGCTTGAGTATTTAGTCCAGTGGTTTAGTTTTTAATGACCAAATGTTAGAGAGATACTTTTCAGTGATTTTCATTTTTCTTAAAACATTGGGTTGATGTAGTTGTGGGAAGGGATATAATCAGGTTTCTGAATGATTAATCCTTGTGGAATTTGGCAACTCTGCTTATTCCCATAGTCGGTGAAATCCATGCATGAGCAGTTGTTGTATCAGCAAATTCCAACTTTTAAACCATTTCAAACATTTTTCATTGTTCCTAACTATGTCCGTTGCATAGAACAGTGAGCCTTATTAGGGGATTTTTGTTTGCTCTTGAACAGGTTCAGCTGTTTAATGCATGCAGTTCTGTTCTGATCTAACGTAGGCAAACGCAATAGACTATGTTTTGTGAAACCCTATGCCTCAAGTAATGTCTGTTAAATTCAGTATTCGTACTGTAATTGCATTTCAAAGAAACTTGCATAGGATTAATGATGAATTTATTTATAGCCTTTAAATTGTACTCCACCTTTATGTTCTTTATATTGTCCTTAATAGGTCATCCCTGTGTGTTTACTAGAATCATAAATATAAAAGATTTCAATAATTTAAAAAGATTTCTACATTTAGAAGGGTTTATTGATGTATGCAAGAAAGAACTAGTACACAGTGAATGTGGGTTCTCATTATTTAATAAAATGTTACATGAAAAGTTGTAAAAGAAATGGTCATGTAGGATTGGGGGAATAAATTAGCATGGATAAAGGATTGATTAGATTATTAATAGGAATAAATGTACCTTTTTTGTAGTTAGATGGCCAGTATTTGAGGCCAAAAAGAGCAGTTCTGAGGTGCCCTCAAGTTTGCAACCTTTAATAATGACTTGGGAATGGTGAAGAAGACAGAATGTATGTATTCAAGTTTGTTGATGTTACAAAGTTAAGAAAGAAATAGTTGAGGACAATGGAAAGGGTGCTGAGCGAAATGGGTTTATTGGTTGACTAAGATGAAATAAAATATGGGGAAGTAGGGTTATTCATTGTGTTGGGGGGGAAATGGAAAAAAATTTACATGGTGAGAAGCCAGTGAGGAAAGGGACTGGGCGAACTGTTACATGATACATGAACGTGCAGGTATGGCAAAGAATTAGGGCAGATGGTATGCTAACTTTCTGATTCTGGATTCTGGGGAGTGTGGAGGAGCAGAGGGATATGGGGGTTCATATCCACAGATCACTGAAAGTTGCCTCACAGGTGGATAGGGTAGTTAAGAAAGCTTATGGAATGTTAGCTTTCATAAGTTGGGGGATCGAATTTAAGAGCCGCAAGGTAATGATGCAGCTCTACAAAACTCTGGTTAGGCCACACTTAGTACTGTGTCCAGGTCTGGTTGCCTCATTATAGGAAGGATGTGGAATGGTGCAGAGGGTGCGTTGGAGAAGGTGCAGAGGAGATTTACCAGGATGCTGCCTGGTTTAGAGAGTATGCATTATGAGGAGAGACTAAGGGAGTTGGGGCTCTACTCGTATGAGAGGAGGAGGAGGATCAGGGGAGACATGACAGAGGTATACAAAATAGTAAGAGGAATAGAGTGGTGTCACGAACCAGCAACAAAAGAAACACACTGAGCATGATTCAGTGTTAAAAACTATTTTATTAATTACTACTTATGATAATACGTAAAATAAAAGTAAAAATGTTAGTATGTTAGAATTCAAAAATGTTAAACCTCGAACGTTAACCCCAAAACTAAACTCTTTGTGTGTGTGTGTGGCAAAGTCCAAAACTCCCAGTTCCGGAATGGTTCTTAAAGTTCAGTTCCGCAAGCCATAAGGTGAAACATGAGCAAGGGTTTCTTCAACAACCACCGTTGTCAGAAGATAAGACGTAGATGTAGAGAACATAGAGAGAGTAAATACGAAATCCAAATGTTCCACGATGGAACCCAAACAACACTACAGGGTTTACTCGGTAGTGACTTTCTCACCCCGAAAAGCATCCGAATCGTGGTCGTCCACACACAAATACCTGTTTCCCTCTACAGGTCAGCAACAAAGTGAACTCCACCGGATTACTTCCAGCTTCCATACATGGATTTCTGTGGCAGACACAGTTATTGTTTCTCATCCATCAATAGAGAAAACTAGCAGGCTGGTGTCTCTCTCCCTTCTCTCTCCCTCTCTCCTTCTTCTTCTTCTACAACATCATTACGTCCTTTATCTTCTATTGACGTAAGCACGCCCCACACACACATACACACACTTCTTAAAGGGACTTTCACTGAGTCCGTAACAGTGGACAGCCAGCACCTCTTTCCCAGGGCACCAATGCTCAATACAAGAGGCATGGCTTTAAGGTAATGGGTGGGAAGTTCAAGAGAGATATCAGAGGGAGGTATTTCACCCAGAGAATGGTTGGTGTATGGAATGCGCTGCCTGGGGTGGTAGTGGAGGCTGATACGTTGGTCAAGTTCAAGAGATTGTTAGATAAGCGTATGGAGGAATTTAAAATAGGGGGATATGTGGGAGGAAGGGGGTAGATAGCCTTAGGCGTGGTTTAAAGGTCGGCACAACATGGTGGGCCGAAGGGCCTGTATTGTTCTGCATTATTTTATGGTTCTATGGAAAGAAGGTTGAAGTATGACTCCAATTGTAGAAGTTAAAACAAACTGAATCACCATGCGTAACTTTGGTTCCCATATTTGGAGAATGGTGCAGTTTAGATTCACTAGATGGATCCTTAGCATGAGAGAATTGGCCTTTGGGAAGAGGTTGCATTGGATGGGCATGTTTTATTGGAGTTCAGAAAAATGAGAGGTGACCTCAGTGAAACTTGAGAATTCTGAGAAGGACTGAGGAGGTAATGGGTGAGATTCTTTTTCTGCTGGTGGGGTCTAGAATAGTCAACCATTTAAGGTTGAGTAACAATAAATTTTGTTACCCAAAAGGTTGTGATCTTTAATATTCTCCACCTGCAAAGGCCTGGGTTGTTCAGTCATAAAATATACATTGAAGGTAGAGACTGAGGTTTTTTTTGGTACAACATAAAACACAAGATAAATAGTAGACCTTGCATCACTTGCACCTGATCTGGCATTCAGTATGGAGACTTTTTAATTTGTTTTTCTTGTGAATGTTGTGTCACTAATGCTATGTGCCTGTGAAGCTGCTGCAAGTAAGTTTTTTCATTGTACCTATGCATGCATTTACTTGTGCATATGACAATAAACTAGACTTGTGCAAAGTGGAGTTGAGGTTCAGAATCAGTCATGATCTTAACTGATTGGCGGACCAGATTCAAGTGATCTGTGGTCTACTTCTAATTATCTTGTATTTGAGGAGGTACCTGCGCAGTGCTAATTGGAGTGAGGGAAGATAGGGTGTACAAGAGATAAGAATCTAAGAACTGGAGGGAGACCTATGGAGGGGATTGTAGAAATAGGAAGGGTTTTTAAATATGAGATTTTGAGGAAATAGGGAGCCAATACAAATGAATGGGCACAGAGGTGATGATTCAGCTGGGATACATTTTTGGGTATTACAGAGATTTGGGTAATCGTATTATACGAAGGATGTGTGTGCATTGTGATAGAATTGCCACAGGCTTAAGTTGGGGGGGATGGGTGCAGTGTCAGGAGAGCATCGAGTTTTATTCCCTGCATGTATATATTTTTTAATTTATATATTTCATTCAAGGAACATGGGCTTCGCAGGCTGAGCCAGTATTTAATTACCCATCCCAAGTGGCCCTTGGGAAAGTGCCGGTGAGCTGATGCCTTGAATCGCTGCAGTCATTGAGGTGTGGGTGTGCCTACAATGCAGTTAGGGAGGGTATTCCAGAATTTTGACCCAATGACAGTGAAAGAACAGGGGATATATTTCCAAGCTGGGATGGTGTGTGGCTTGGAGGGTAACTTTGAGGTGGTGTTGGTCCTGTGCTTTTGCTGCCCTTAATCCTTCTAGCTTGTTGAGGTGGTGAATTTGGAAGGTGGTGTCTAAGGAGTTTTGGTGACTTGCTGCAGTGTATCCTGTTGATGATTCAAACTGCTGCTTCTCTGCGTAAGTGGTGGAGTGAGTGAGTGGTTGTGGATGAGATGCCTATCAAGCGGACTGCTGTGTCCTGTATGGTGTCGAGCTTCTTAAGTGTTGCTGAAGTTCAGGCAAGTGCACAGTGTTCCATCACACTCCTAACCTGAGCCTTGTAGATGGTGGACAGGCTTTGGGGGAGTTCAGAGGTGAGTTGCTTGCTGCAGGATTCCTAGCAGAATTCTGACTTGAATATTGTGTATATGGCTACTCCAATTCAAATTCTGATCAATGGTAACTCCCAGGATATTGACAGCGGGGAATTGAATAGGTTAAGGGGAAAATTGTGCTGGGGATTGAAAGGTAAAATGCACATGTTGAAAATAGGGAGATGGTCAGGTAACATCTGCAAGCAGAGAAATGTTGCCTTTCACCAGAGGTTTAATGGGAAACTTGGTATAGTTGGTTTTAATGGCAGCAAATAGTGAAGCAATAAGAGGATGAAATTGGGATAATCAAAAAAAAGACCTAAAGGATTATTTTTCAAAAATTCTTTTTTTTTACACACTGGGACTAAAATGTGGAATTCTCTGCTTGGGCCTTTTGAAGCACAGTTCAAAAGTGAATTGAATAAAAGGAAAATTACTAGAGAAATTCACTTGCATCTGCTTCCACATCCCTTTAAAACAGTCTGAATTCTTGATCAGTCCTCTTCTACTTCTGATCACCTTAAATTTCCTTTGCCTATTTACAGATTCTTCTGTAAGTGGAAACTAGCATTATTTTCTCATTCACATTGATTAAAACATCTGTAATTAAGAAAATCAATTCAATCTATCCCTACCTTTCTCATCATAAAATGTGGACAAACAGCGTGGTAAAAACGTATTGAAAATGGTGTTGCTGGGCCATACGTACAGATTTGTCGCTGAGCATGAACGTAATGCACAAATCAACAAGTATGAAGCAAAAGCCGACTTGGTGTATACCATCCAATTGAGCATCTCCCACAACTGCTACTAATAAAGAAAATCAGTTTGCAGGAGTAAAATTGCATCATAGAACCCAGTGGTGTTTGTATACAAAAACCCAACTGCTTCATGTGTTTGATAAGGAACCAATAGCATATCATGCTGCACTCGTAACATCTTGTGTTATTCTTTTCCAAGTTGTGCTTTGTGCTAAGCATTTATTTTTTATTTCACAGCGTGAGTGTATCTCCATCCATGTTGGCCAGGCTGGTGTCCAGATGGGCAATGCCTGCTGGGAGCTGTACTGTCTGGAACATGGTATCCAGCCTGATGGACAGATGCCCAGTGACAAGACCATTGGAGGTGGAGATGACTCCTTCAACACCTTCTTCAGTGAGACTGGAGCGGGGAAGCATGTCCCACGAGCTGTCTTTGTTGACCTAGAACCAACAGTGATTGGTAAGTCCTGCAAGAGAGAAATGGTTATAATCCTCCTGTTTATGGAGCCTCTTGCTAGAAAGTCAAACAGTATTTCACCACCTTGTTGCAATTCTGTGTGTGAATGGAAGAATGGGAAAAGATTTGCTGTTGTTCTGCATTCTAGATGAAGTACGTGGTGGTACCTACCGGCAGTTATTCCACCCTGAGCAGCTCATCACCGGGAAGGAGGATGCTGCCAACAATTATGCCCGTGGCCATTACACCATTGGCAAGGAGCTGATTGACTTGGTCCTTGACAAACTGCGAAAGCTGGTAAGATTTTTGCATTATAATCCATTAAATGAGGGGTGCTAACAGTAATTTGTTCATTGGTTTAATGGAATATGATCATTACCACATTACTCATATATGATCTATTTTCATATATTTTATCAGAGGACCTGATGGTGCAATCGGCTATGGCGGCGGCTTCAGCGATTTTCCCTTCACCTCCGAAAACCTGTGTTTCAATCCTGACCAGGCCTGGACAGGGAGTGGATAACTAAAAGATCACATCTCCTTGATGCATGTTAAGAGTCTCAAGTGAAATGCCTTCTTATAGTTTCCAAACTAGCTGCTGGTAAACATCTGTCCACAGCTCTTAAGGTACCCCTGTCTTGGGTGGTTTGAAGGTGTAGATCATTGAATTGGCACCTGAAAATGCACAAAAATAGAAGGGTCCAGGATCAAGAGCGAGCAGAAAAGATAAAGGTTCAGTGAATTAGTAAAGCATTCAAGTGCCCATAAGGAGTGAAATTCCAGTGCTCCTTCTGCTTTAGCTGCTGATTATTCTGTTGGTAGATCATATACCTAAAGTTATTTTGTAGTTTTATATTTGACAGCTGGCATGATGGGTGACTTAAATCCCATTCAAAACAATCTGGGACAATTAAACTCATGAATTATAAAATGCAAGTTGAGAAGAAGCACAGAAATCCAAGGAATTACAGTTATAATACCAAAATGGCATTGACAAGGAATTAGCTTTTGGCTTATTGATCATTCACCAAGCAATAATTCATTTAATCAAACTTGAATTTTGGCTGAATTATTTGAAACATTAGGGTTTTTTTAAAAAAATACTCAAAAAGGGCACAAATGGATTCAGAGCAGATCAATGGTTTCAGGACTTGGTGAATCAGTAAAGTGAATCGTAGAAGAAACTGTTTACATTGGAGAAAATTGAGATTTTCTACCTTCTAACGATAATTTTGAGCTGTATTGTAACATGTTCCCTTTCTATTCTCCCATCACAGGCTGACCAGTGCACAGGACTCCAGGGTTTCCTCATCTTCCACAGCTTTGGCGGTGGCACTGGGTCTGGTTTCACTTCCCTTCTGATGGAACGTCTCTCTGTGGATTATGGCAAAAAATCCAAGTTAGAGTTTGCCATCTACCCAGCTCCTCAGATCTCGACTGCAGTGGTCGAACCCTACAACTCCATCCTGACCACCCACACAACCCTTGAGCATTCAGACTGCGCCTTCATGGTAGACAATGAAGCCATCTATGATATCTGTCGCAGAAACCTGGACATTGAGCGCCCAACGTACACCAATTTGAATCGACTAATAGGTCAGATTGTGTCCTCTATTACAGTGTCCTTGCGCTTTGATGGTGCCTTGAATGTTGATCTGACAGAGTTCCAGACCAATTTGGTACCATACCCACGTATCCACTTCCCCCTGGCTACCTATGCTCCTGTAACCTCATCTGAGAAGGCTTACCATGAGCAACTATCTGTGTCTGAAATTACAAATTCCTGCTTTGAGCCAGCAAATCAGATGGTGAAGTGTGACCCTCGCCATGGCAAGTACATGGCTTGCTGCCTGCTTTACCGGGGTGATGTGGTACCAAAAGATGTCAATGCTGCCATCGCCACCATTAAGACCAAACGCAGCATCCAGTTTGTCGACTGGTGCCCGACTGGCTTCAAGGTTGGCATCAACTACCAGCCTCCCACTGTGGTGCCTGGTGGGGACCTGGCCAAGGTGCAGCGTGCGGTGTGTATGCTGAGCAACACCACTGCCATCGCTGAAGCTTGGGCACGTCTTGACCACAAATTTGACCTGATGTACGCCAAGCGCGCCTTTGTGCATTGGTATGTTGGGGAGGGGATGGAGGAGGGGGAGTTCTCCGAGGCCCGGGAAGACATGGCAGCCTTGGAGAAGGATTATGAGGAAGTTGGTGCAGATAGTGTTGAGGATCAAGGTGAAGAAGAAGAATATTAGGTAATCTGAAACCATTCCTAATTGTTGGTTGAGGTTAATTTGCTGGTTGGATTCATTCTGTACTTCAGGGGAAACATATGATTTCTAAGCTTTTTTTCTGTCAAACGGAAGTTGTGCTCTTATTGTTTAAAATTCTGCTTTTTGTAGTAATTTTGCTGGATATTGCAATTGTAAGAAAATGTAAAAACCTTGAACAGCGTAGATAGATAGTAAACATTTGTATCACAAAAGGATGAGTTATTAACCATATTTCAACTACAGCAAAATAGTTGTATATCATAAACAGTGGAAGTAAATGTTGCAGTTTAATCCATGCTTGAACCATAGTGAGACTTTTGACTTGTCATCTAATTTCTTGAAGTTTGGATTACTCAATCTAATAACCTCACATACAAGCAGGTAATTAGACCTGCTTATTCCAACTGCTTGTGATGATAGAGCTTCCCTCATTTATCACTACCACCACCACCCCAACTGAGCAACACAGCTAACAGTAACTGATTGATTGACATAATCCAAAATTATATTCTTTAACAAAGTTTCAGTGGAAGGAATTATGCCTTTTTAATGTCGTCCTGCAATATAATTAGGGCCAAGTAATTGCAAAAAGCCCACTTCAACAGAACTGTAATTCAGGTGATTCCCGTTGACCGCTCTGAACTAGAACACAGTATTAGTGTAAAATGGTATGTGTTGTGCCAGAATGACACAGCTTCCAACTTAAAATGTTTTGAAATAATTAACCATTCTCAATACTTGTAATGTTTAGAACAAAGCATTTCAATAAACTAAAAGTTAAATTGAACATCTGCGGTTCTTGTTTAATTTCCACAAACTTCTGAAATATGTGGCTGTGGACCTACATAACCACCAGCAGCTATTTGAGGAAATTGACTCCAAGGTCTAGTAGGATTGGGGTGCCTTTACAATAAGTTGGAGTCTGCCTATTTAAATTTTTGTACTTTGCACTATCATTGATTCACTTTTATTAATGGTTAAGATGCGATTTCTACATTGGAAGAACCAATGAAATGTTCAAGAACATTTATCATTCTAAATGAACAATATCTGGAACCAGCAGTATGGCTGGTTATGTGCTGTATTCATTACCTTCACACTATTCACGCTCCCTCTTCAGTTGCCCAGTCAAGACCTTGCCTTGTGTGGTCCTTAAAAACCCTATTCTTTTGTCAAGCTTTAGCTTATCTGTCCTGATGTTTCCTTTTATGGTTCAGGCAAATTTTACTTTTGCTCAGTGGCTCATGATACTTTTACTTTGTCATTGGCATTATACATAGAAGTGGTCAGCCTGGATTTCATAATTCCTGAGAATCGTTGGAGCTGTACTCATCCACAGAGAAATAGTACTCAATCACATTCCTGACTTGGTGGTAGAAAGGCCTTGAGACGTCACGAGGTAAGCTACTCACCGAGGATATTCAGCCTCTGACTTGCTCTTAGAGTCACGCAACACAAACAGGCCTTTCAGCCCACTTTGTCCATGCTGACCATTAAGTATCCACCTGTATTAGTCCTATTTATTAATACTTGGTCCATGGCCTTCTGTAACTTGGTGATTCAAGTTCTCATAAAGCTACTTTTTAAATGTGAGAGTATCTGCCTCTGCTGCTTTCTCACGCATTATGATATAGATTGCAACACCCTCTGTGTGAGAAAAAATGTCATCCCCTTTCACTCCTCACCTTAAACTTTTGTCCTCTAGTTTTGGATATTCTCATTATGGGGAAAGGTTTCTCACTATAACCTTAACCCTCCTCGTAGGTACTGTATTTATGGTTTTGGTCCAGTTGAGTTTCTGGTCAATGATGATCCCAGGATTTTGATGGTGGGGTATTTGGTCAGGGTAATGCCATTGAATTGTTGAAGACTTCAATAAGATTGGATGACTAAATGCCATAATTTTGGTCACCCTGCTATAGGAAAGGTGTAAACTGGAAAGAGTGCAGAAAAGATTTACAAAGGTGTTGCCAGGACTCAAGGGACTGAGTTATTGGGAGAGGATGGACAGGTTAGGACTTTTTTCCTTGGAGAGTAGGAGACTGAGGGGTGATCTTATAGAGGTGTATAAAATCATGAGGGGCATGAATGGGGTGACTGTACACTATCTTTTTCCCAGGTTTGCAGAATCAAGAACTAGAGGGCATAGGTTTAAGGTGAGAGGGAAAAGGTTTTTTAAACACAGGGTGGTACGTATGTGGAATGAGCTGTCAGAGGACGTGGTTGAGGCAGGTACAATAGCAACATTTAAAAGTCATCTGGACAGATACATGGATAGGAAAGGTTTAGAGGGATATGGGGCAAATGTGGGCAAATGGGACGAGCTTGGATGGACATTTGGCCTTTATGGATCAGTTGGGCTGAAGAGCCTGTTCTGTGCTGTATGACATTCACATCTCGTTGTAAACTGGTGACAGGAAAGCCCATGGCCATCTCTTCACATTTGAAGGAGAGAACATTACCAGCATCTATATTGGACATATCACCTCACAGGAGCACAAAAAATAAACAGATTCAACTCGCAAAGGATTAATCTATTTGATCCAGAAATTGTGTTTTGGAGTCCAGCATGGAGCAAATTCCTTGACCAGTCAGTTACATATATTTTCATTCCAAAAGGCTGGAAATACTCAGCAAGTTAAACAGCATCTGTGGAGAAAGAAACAATTGATGTTTCAGGTCAGTGATGATTCCTCAGAATATCTGGTCGTGCTGAAATCCATTTAAGTACCTTTCATGATGCTTCAAGATAAAACTACAAGTGTAGATCAGGTGAGTTCCAAGTCTGCCCATGCTATTTTCAACTTCTGCATCAGAAAGGAAATTGACCAGCCAGAGCTGCAATTGTACACCGATGGCAGTTCCTTCAAAATTGCCACCACTTTGAAGTAAATAAACTGTTAAGTCTTAATTCTTTGTGAGGTAGATTGGATCTTTGCAGCCGGCATTGGTTCTTAAGACCCACAGATATAGAAAAACAAGAAAAAAATCCTGAAAGTTGAAAAAACAGGAAGTATTTTGCAAATTGGGCTGCATCTGTGGAGTAGTGCAACATTTCAGGTTGTTATCCTTCTTGGCCACCTTTTCATTTGCACTGAAAGCAACAAATACAGAGAGTAGACAGTCTTAGAAACAGGCCACTGTCCACCCCGATCAGTAGGCACCCATCCATATTAATCTCATTGTCCAACATTTGGTCCATAGTCTTCTATGCCAAGGTGATCGAAGTGCTCATCTAGGTACCACTTAAATACAGCAACTCTGCTTCCACCACTCTCTCAGGCAGTGCATTCCAGGTACTCACCACTCTCTGGGTGAGAAAGGTCCCCCTTGGATCCCCTCTAAATTTCTTACCCCTTATCCTAAATCTATGTCCTCTAGTTCTATTGATGTTTGACGAGGGGAAAATATCCTGCGGTCTACCCTTTCTATACCCCTCATAATCTTATATACCTGAATCATGTCCTGCTTCAGGGAGAACAGACCCAACCTCTCCAGTCCCTCCTCGTAAAGAAAATGCTCTATCCCGTGCATCATGCGGGTGAATCTCCTCTGCACCCTCTCCAGTACTATCACATCTTTGCTAGTCTGATGACCAAAACGGCACATGGTACTCCAGCTGAGGTCTGACCAGTGTTTTATGAGGTTGGAACATAACTTCCCTGCTCTTATATTCAATGCCCTGACTAATGAAGGCCAGTCTACTATCTGCCACCTTAACCACATTATCTAACTGCGCTACCACCTTCTTTGGACTTGCACGTCAAGGTCCCTCTGTTCCTCAATACTCCCTAGGACTCAACGAGCATGCAGTCTTTACTGGTTCTCTGGAGGCCTTCCAGGACTGAGGGGCACCACAGGGGCTGATGTGCATCCTTAAAGTCATAGAGTAATAAGCACAGAAACAGGCCCTTGGGCTCAACTGATCCATGCCAACCAAGATTCCCAACTAAGCTAGTCCCATTTGCCTGTGTTGTTAATGTACCTGTCTCAACCACTTCCTCTGGCAGATCACTTCATATACAGACCACCCTCTGGGTGAAAAAGTTACCCCTCATGTTCCTATTAAATCTTTCCCCTCTCACCTTAAACCTATGCCCTCCAGTTCTTGATTCCCCAATCCTGGAAAAGAGATGCTCAATGCTTTGGTGTAGCATTTGTCGTCTTCAAGTAGACAAGGATGGCAATGTCTTAGTCTAAAGATATTATAAATGTTGTAAATACTGAATCAAAACATTGTGAATATTGTAAATCACAGAGTAGCTGTGACACTTTACTCTGTATTCTGTTTTTGTTTTTACCCTGTACTACCTCAATGCACTGTGTAATGAAATGATCTGTAAGAATGGTCTGCAAGACAAGTTTTTCACTGTACCTCAGTGTTGGTATAAACCAATACCAAATATGTTAATAAACTTTTTGTTTGAAGACACATATGTCACACCCTTGTATCATATTGATTTACATAGACAACAGGCCACCATCCACCATCCACCATCTGAAGTCTGAAAGGCAAGATTGCTGGCTGGATGAGCCAGAACTGATGCATAAATGAGCTGAAAGGTTCTAATGTTGGTTTTGTTTAAAAAGCAGAAGTTTTGTCAATGAGTTTTCAGTATGAACTACAACACCCAGAAAGCGTCAGTAACCCGCGCATGTGCAACAGCAGGGACATGCGCAGTCACCTTGTGCAGGAAAGCCGTTGCTGCAACGCATGCGTAGTCAGAGCGATTGTTTGTCACTGAGACGGGCATGCGCGCCTGAAGGGCAACGCATGCGCAGCGGGCGGTGAAGGTTTTGGCGGGAAAGCGCGGCGGCGGAACGTGCGCGGGAGGCGGCGTCGAGCTCCAACATGGTAGGGGACCGGCTGCGGAGCCACCCCGCCCACACCCATCACTACCCATCCCCTCCCCATCACCACCCACCCCACCCCATCACCACCCACCCCACCCCAACACCGCCCACCCCATCACCACCCACCCCAACCCATCACCACCCACCCAAACCCAACACAGCCCACCCCACCCCAACACCACCCACCCCACCCCATCACCACCCACCCAAACCCAACACAGCCCACCCCACCCCTCCTCATCACCACCCACCCCAACACTGCCCACCCCCAACCCATCACCACCCACCCAAACCCAACACAACCCAACCCACCCCCAACCCATCACCACCCACCCCACCCCAACACCGCCCACCTCATCACCACCCACCCCACCCCAACACCGCCCACCCCCAACCCATCACCACCCACCCAAACCCAACACAGCCCACCCCACCCCTCCCCATCACCACCCACCCCACCCCAACACCGCCCACCCTATCCCTCCCCGTCACCACCCATCCAAACCCAAACCCAACATAGCCCACCCCAACCCCATCACCACCCACTCCAATCCCAACACCGCCCACACCAACCCCATCACCACCCACCCAAACCCAACACAGCCCACCCCATCCCTCCTCATCACCACCCAGCCAAACTGAACACCACCCACCCCCAACCCATCACCACCCACCCCACCCCAACACCACCCACCCTATCCCTCCCCATCACCACCCACCCAAACCCAATACCACTCACCCCCAACCCATCACCACCCACCCAAACCCAACACCGCCCACCCCTCCCCATCACCACCCACCCACCCCACCCCTCCCCATCACCAACCACCCACCCCACCCCTCCCCATCACCAACCACCGCAACCCGTAACCACCCACCCCCTCCCCATCCCATCCCATCACCACCCTCCCCATCCCATCACCACCCACCCCCAACCCATCACCACCTATCCCCACCCCACCACCCCCTCTTCAACACCAAACCCTCCCCATCACCACCCACACCTTCCCAACACCGCCCCACCCCATCAACACCCACTCCTCCTCATCACCACCCACCCCACCCCAACACCACCCACCCTATCCCTCCCCACCACCCATCCAAACCCAACACCACCCACTCCAACCTCTCCCCATCACCACCCACCCAACCCCTCCCCATCACCACCCACCCAAACCCAACACCGCCCACCCCACCCCCAACCCATCACCACCCACCACCCCCTCTTCAACGCCAAACCCTCCCCATCACCACCCACACCTTCCCAACACCACCCCACCCCATCAATACCCACTCCTCCCCAACACTACCCCACCCCAACACCAACCCCTCCCCATCACCAGCCACCTCTCCCCATCACCACCCAGCCCTCCCCAACACCACCCCCACACCAACCCCTCCACAACACCCACCCCCTACCCAACACCAACCACCCCACCCCAACACTAACCACCCCTCTCCAACAACAACCACTCCCTCACCAACACTGGCAACTCATCCCCAACCTTTGGCCAGTTCAACCCTTCCCACTGCCAGCATCCCCTCCCCACCCAATGTCAATACCTCAGTTCCCACCCTACCTCAGTAACATCCTCCTTCCACATGCAGCAACCTATCCTCTTCCACTGCCATCAACTCAGTTCCCATCCACATTCCACTGCCAGCCCAACCCCACCCATTATTAGCAATCC
This sequence comes from Pristis pectinata, assembly GCF_009764475.1. Lineage (NCBI taxonomy): Eukaryota > Metazoa > Chordata > Chondrichthyes > Rhinopristiformes > Pristidae > Pristis > Pristis pectinata. Next base: position 5,115,080 of record NC_067405.1, on the reverse strand, counting down.
ATCTCACCCTACTTAATCACTTTCTCTTTCAACCCAGCCAACTAACAGTACCATCAAGCCTAACCCCACCTACACCCAGCAACCCATCCCCTACCTACTGCCAGCAACCCACCCCCAAATATTGACAGCACCAGCCCATCCCCAGTTTGCAGAATTCATACCCAACAATAGAAAGTGCTGGGAAAGGGGAAATACAACCAGAGAGATCACTGGATTCATGGTGGCAGCAGTTATTGCCTGTCTGATGACAACAAAGTCAGATGAAGATGTTTTTGGAATATGTAATAAACTGAGATTGCTATGACTTGCTATTACTATCTTAGCCTGACCCGCTTTGTAATAATTTTGCATTTATTGGTTCACAGCATGAATGTATCTCCATCCATATTGGTCAGGCTGGTGTCCAGATCGGAAATGCCTGTTGGGAGTTATACTGTTTAGAACATGGTATCCAACCTAATGGATTTATGCCCAGGGATTGGACTTACGGAGCTGCAGATAATTCCTACAACACTTTCTTTTCTGAGACAGGTGGTGGAAAGCTTGTCCCAAGAGCTCTGTTCATTGACTTAGAACCCACTGTCATTGGTGAGTGTAATGTAGTTCTGCGCCATATTTTTAATTCCATCCGTGTATTATTTTAGAATCTAAATGGTAAAAGGAATTTTGAATATTGGGAATACTACTTACAAGCAGCAGGGATCATAGAGTTATACACCATACAACCAGGCCCTTTGGCATAACTCGTCCATGTCGAGCAAGGTGTCTCCCTGAGCTAGTCCCATTTGCCTGCATTTGGCCTTCTTCCCTCTAAACCTTTCCTATGTACCATCCTAAATGTCTTTTAAATGATGTAATTGTACCCATCTCGACCACTTCCACTGGCAGCTGGTTTTATATACCCTCCACCTCTGTGTGAAAAACTTGCCCCTCAGGTCCCCTTTAAATCTTTCCCCTCTTACCTTAACCCTGCGCACTCTAGTTTTAGGGCAGAATATAAGGAAGACATAAAAGGAGCTTGCCAGAAAAGTCTAGCGATATGAATGGGTGGTTTAATATTAATACAGATTAAATATATTGAAGAAGGAGTTAAAAATAGTCCCATATACCCACTGCTGTCTGTGTGGTCCCCTTTAAATCTATCCCTTCTCACCTTCAATCTATGTCCTCTAATTTTAGTCTCCCCTACTGTAATGAGAATATTTTAAAATTTGTTCCCTGTTCTTTTCTGATTCAGCAGCAAAAGGTATTTTCACACAAAGGAGACACTGTGCACGTGTTAAAGGTTATAAAGATGCTACTTTATTAGGATGATATGAAAACTATTCATTAACCACTTCAAAAACCTACAGAACAATAGAATACAAAGAATACTTATCCACCACTCAGTGAACTGATCTACACAGTTGCTGGAGGTCTCTGGCAGCCGCTTCCACTGTTCTTGCTCTCGCTGTGTCTACCCCTTAGGTCTGATTGCAACTCCAGCCTAAAGCAAGAGTGCCCTGCACAAAGAAGTAGCCCCTTTTTATACCCTTAAAACCCCTTACTCTAGTACTTTCCCATGGGTACAGTACCAGGCTACACCTGCACCTGCACATCATTCTTCCTTTCCCAGATGAGCATGTTTTTCATCGTTATTCTCTCTCAAGGCTGTGGACTGGTACCCTTTTACTTTCTCAAAACATTCCCACATTCCAACATAACACCATTTTGTCTTACAACCACCGTTCTGTGTTAAACATTTTTGTACATACCAAGGAGGAATTAAATATGACTTCTGGAAAATTTAACTCTTTCCTTACACCTACCCTGGGAAAAAGACTGTAAACCATCCACCTTATTTACACCCTTCATGAGTTTATATACATTAATAAGGTGACCCCTCCTACGCTCTTGTGAAAAGAGTTCCAGCCTATTCAGTCTCTCCTTACAACTCAAGCCATCCAGATCTGGTAACATCCTTGTGAATCTTTTCTGAACCTCTTCTGGCTTAATGACATCCTTCCTGTAGCCAAGTGATCAGAGTTGCAAACAGCACTCCAAGTGCAGTCTCAGAAGATGACCTTTTCCAGAAAATGTCTATTGAGGACTGTGTGCATGCACGCACACAAAATATTACAAAGTGATCAAAATATACTAATTCTAGAGAAGGCAACATGATCAAAGGAAGCTTGCGTTCCTTGTACATAAGTCTCTGAAAGATCCAGCAGACAGTTGGGAAAGCAAATGGTATCTTGGCCTTTATTGCACGAGGATTTGAGTACAAAAGTAAAGATTACTACAATCACCTAGGGCTTATCAGACCCCACCTGGAGTATTATGTACAATTTTGGCCTTCTTATCTAAAAGAGTTGCTTTGGAAGGCATGCAGTTCACCAGAATCATCCTTGGATGGCAAGGATGATGTATGAGGAGAGATTTGAGTAGATTAGGGCTCTATTCTCTAGGATTTAGAAGAATAGAAGGTGACCTTTTTATGTTGAAGTACACTGAAGGCCGTGCAGGTCAGAGTCACTAGGCAGAATCCTGGGAGGAAGGAATTGACATGTAAAAAGACTGAGTAGGTTGGGCCTTTGTTCATTGGAATTTAGAAGAATGAGAGGTGATCTTTTTTAAACATATATGATTCTGAAAGGGCTTGGTAGGGTGGACCTTGGAGCATTTTTCCACTAGTCAGGATATCTAGAATTAGAGGGCATAGTTACGGAATGAATCATAGAGTCATACAGCACGGAAACTGGCCCTTCGGCCCAACTGGTCCATGCCGACCAAGATTCCCATCTAAGCTAGTCCCATTTGCCTACATTTGGCTCATATCCCTCGAAACCTTTCCAATCCATGTACCTGTCCAAGTGCATTCAATTCTGGTCACCCCATTTCTCTGGAGTGGCAGAGGCTGATAGAAGTTTATAAAATTATGAGAGGCATAGCTAGAATAGACAGCCGGCATCTTCTTCCCAGGGTCGAAATGTCTAATACCAGAGGGCATGCATTTAAGTTGAGAGGGGCTAAGTTCAAAGGAGATGTGCGGGGTGAGTTTTTTACACAGAGAGTAGTGGGTTCCTGGAATGTGCTGCCAGGGGTGGTGGTGGAGGCAGATACGACAGCGACGTTTAAGAGGCTCTTAGATAGGCACACAAATATGCAGAGAATGGAGGAATATGGATGTGTAGGCAGAACGGATTAGTTTAGTAGGCTCTTAATGACTAGTTTAATTAGTTCGGCACAACACTGTGGTCCGAAAGGCCTGTTCCTGTGCTGTACTGTTCTATGTACCTTTTAAATGTTGTTAACTGCTTCCACTACCTCAACCACTTCCTCTGGCTGCTCATTCCATGTACTGAGCACCCTCTGGGTGAAAAAGGTTGCCGCTCAAGTTCCAACTAAATCTCTCCCCTCTCACCTTAAGCCTGTGCCCTCTAAGTTCTTGATTCCCCAACCCTGGGAAATAGACTGTGTGCATTCACCCTGTTTATGCCCCTCATGATTTTATACACCCCTATAAGATCACCTCTCATTCTTCTACACTCCAATGAAAGACGTTCCAAACTGCTCAACCATAATTCAGTCCCTCGACTCCCAGCCACATCCTCATAAATCTCCTCAGAGAGAGAGATCTCCTCAGAGAATGAGATCTCACCCATTTAAGATAGCGATTAGGAGGAATTACTTCTCTTATGGGGTTGTGAATCTTTGGAATTTGCTACCCCATTGATCTGTGGAGACAGAATCACTGAATATACTCAGGGTGGAGATTGACAGGAATTTGAACTGGAAGGGAGTCAAAGGCTATGAGAAAAGTGTGGGAAGTTGGTGTTCAGGCCAAGATTGGACCAGCCATGATCTTATTGAATTGCAGAGGAGCTGATTGGCCTATTCCTGCTCCTGTTTTTCATGTTCTAATGAAATTTTTTAAATCCTTTGAGGGCTCCGTAGAGTAGCTGAGGGAAGAATGTTTCTTTTGGCCAAAGAGTCTAGAACTGGGGGTCACAGTTTCAAAATAAGTGGTAGGCCTTTTAGCTCTGAAGTAACAAGAAACATCTACACTCAATAGGTGGTGAATTTTTGGAATTCTTTACCTTGGAGGGCTGAGGTGGCTCAGTCATGAATTGAAATGAAAACTGGGATTGATGGAGTTCTGGATATTAGGGGTATGAAGGGATAAGGGTAGGAAAATTGTGCTTCAGGTACGTGATCTGGTTGAATGGTGGAGTAGGATTCAGAAGAATAAAAGGTGATCTTTTTATGTTGAAGTACACTGAAGGCCGTGCAGGTCAGGGCACTAAGCAGAATCCTGGGAGGAAGGGATTGACATGTAAAAAGACTGAGTAGGTTGGGCCTTTGTTCATTGGAATTTAGAAGAATGAGAGGTTTTCTTTTTGAAACATATGCCATTCTGAAAGGGCTTGGTAGGGTGGACCTGAGAGCATTTTTCCAGTAGTCAGGATATCTAGAATTAGAGGCATAGTTACGGAATGAGTCATAGAGTCATACAGCACGGAAACTGGCCCTTCGGACTGTACTGGACTGAATGGCAGAATCCTGTCCCTATTCCACGATTCGTTAAATTAATCTCAAATACCTTTGAGTTTAGAGGATTAAAGTCAAAGCCAAGGTCGAGTTTATTGTCATATGCACAAGTACATGTGTGCACAGGTGCAATGAAAAACTTACTTGCAGCAGCATCACAGGCAATAGCATCATATAAGCAGCATTCACAAGAAAAACATAAATTATACACAATTTTTATGAGAAAGAACACAATTAAAACAAAAACAAAGCAAAGTCCATTGTTGTGCAAAATGATCAAAGTGGTCAAGTGTTGCTATACTGTAGTGATTAGGTTGGTTTGAGAACCGAATGGTTGAAGGGAAGTAGCTGTTCTTGAACCTGTTGGTGTGGGACTTCAGTACTGTACCTCCTGGCTGATGGTAGCTGTGAGAAGATGGCATGGCCCAGATGGTGGGGATCTTTGATGATGGATGTTGCCTTCTTGAGGAACATCTTAGGGGATTTAAGTGGGGTGTTTTAGGCTGGCTAGAGTTGATAGGTTGGATAGATGGAAATTATTTCCTTTGGTGGGAGACATGCTTTCACTCTGTGACAAAAATTATTATTCCCAGTCACAAACTGTTGAATGTGACATCCATTTAGTTTGTTGTGACTTTGAGTGGGCCATATGGAGACCAGAGAATACTTTCTGACCATTGCTGCTTCTCCCTATCATGGTTCCTGAAAACTTGTTATTCCTCATTCCAGATGAGGTCCGTACTGGTACCTATCGACAGCTGTTCCATCCTGAGCAGCTCATCACCGGCAAGGAAGATGCTGCCAACAATTACGCCCGTGGGCACTACACAATTGGCAGAGAGATCATCGATCTAGCTCTGGATAGAATACGCAAACTGGTGAGAGGCTTTTTAATGGAATGTAGAAGTCCAAATCTTTGCCTTAAGGCTCTGCAAATTAAGTACCATAAAACTTTGATAATGTGGCACCCTTAGGATTTTGGTGGTGCTAGACCAGCAGATCTTCCAGACCATTGGATGTTAATCATGTTACCCCCAACATATTTTCATGGATGGAGGATGAGAGGAGACATGATAGAGGTGTACAAAATATTAAGAGGAATAGATAAGAGTAGACAGCAAGTGCCTCTTTCCCAGGGCACCAATGCTCAATACAAGAGGGCATGGCTTTAAAGTAATGGGTGGGAAGTTCAAGGGAGATATCAGAGGGAGGTTTTTTTACCCAGAGAGTGGTTGGGGTGTGGAATGCGCTGCCTGGGGCAGTGGTGGAGGCAGGTACATTGGTCAAATTCAAGAGATTGTTAGATAAACATATGGAGGAATTTAAAATAGAGGGATATGTAGGAGGAAGGGGTTAGATAGTCTTAGGCATTTTAAAGGTCGGCACAACATTGTGGGCCAAAGGGCCTGTATTGTGCTGTACTGTTCTATGAATAAAATGGGATTAGGGTTGGGTTAGTGTAAAAATGGGTGCTTGATGGTCAGCATGCACTCGGGCTGAAGGGCCTGATTCCATGCTGTTCCTCTCCGTGATTCTTTGAGAGAGTCAATAGAAAGAAACAAAGTGACTGGCAAAAGTGTCAAAGGAGACAGGCGGGCTCTTTCCCTGAGTCATTATGATCTGAATGCACAACGTTGAAGGGTGGTTCAAGCAAACTCAGTGTTTTGTTTATTTGTTCACAAGATAAGATATCTTCATTAGTCACATGTACATTGAAACACACAGTGAAATACATCTTTTTGTGTAGAGTGTTCTGGGGCAGCCCGCAAGTGTCGCCACGCTTCTGGCACCAACATAGCATGCCCACAGCTTCCTAACCCGTACGTCTTTGGAATGTGGGAGGAAACCGGAGCACCCGGAGGAAACCCACGCAGACACACGGGGAGAATGTACAAACTCCTTACAGACAGTGGCCGGAATTGAACCCGGGTCGCTGGTACTGTAATAGCGTTACGCTAACTGCTACACTACCGTGCCTGCCTTTAGGAAGAGTAAAGGGAAAAATAGCTGGTGGGAGTTGTCTATAGGCCACCAACTATTGCGCTGTCTGGGGTGGTGGTGGAGGCAGGTACATTGGTCAAATTCAAGAGATTACTAGATAAGCATATGGAGGAATTTAAAATAGAGGATATGTGGGAGGAAGGGGTTAGATAGTCTTAGGTGAGGTTTAAAGGTCGGCACAACATTGTGGTCCGAAGGGCCTGTATTGTGCTGTACTGTTCTATGATTCTATGATATGTAACACAGTAGTATAATAAGTTTGACAGTGAAACCGGCGATATTGAAGGGGGCACAGGAAACAGAATCCACGGAAAACTGAAACATGCAAGTGCCCTGGATCCCAGCTTCAGCCACAGATCCACACACATTTCTGGCCCCTGGTTCCTGACGGCGACCTTGGCTCCAGCTACAATCACGACCCACACTCCCAGTAATATACCGCTGACCTCACAAGTAGGTAGATCTGTGGATGATAGGTCTGCAGATAATGAGGATTTAATGTATTTACGAGTAAGCCAGATAACGAACCATTGGGGTTTCCAAAACATTGGACATCGGATTATCAGCATTTTATTATAATGTGAATTTGGAGTATTCTTCCCCTAACCAATTAAGTTCTCATGCAAGGGGAGAGATGAAGAATTTTCTAGGGGAAAAAATGACTATTTTGTATCTTCTGCCTGATGGGAGAGGGGAGAAGAGAAAATGTCCAGGGTGGATGGGGTCTTTGATTATGCTGGCTGCTTCACCAAGGCAGCGAGAAGTGCAGACAGAATCCATGGAGGGGAGGCTGGTTTCTGTGATGTGCTGGGCTGTGTCCACAACTCTCTGCAGTTTCTTGCGGTCCCTGGCAGAGCAGTTGCCATACCAAGCCGTGATGCATCCAGATCGGATGCTTTCTATGATGCATCGATAAAAGTCAGTGAGTGTCAAGGGGGACATGTCAAACTTCTTTAGCCTCCTGAGGAAGTAGAGGCACTGGTGAATTTTTTTGGGATGTCCCAGGGCCTTGAAAAGCACGTTTAATGAACAGAAATGTCAATCAAAAATATGAACCATACCTTTTGACATTTACTTAGTTATTTAAGAATGTTTTAAGAATTTAAACAAAGTGATTTTGTTTACAACTAGAAGGGTCTGATTCAGAATCTAAATTTAGACTATGTCCTATTTACCATAGGCTGATGAATGCACAGGACTCCAGGGTTTCCTGGTGTTCCACAGCTTTGGTGGAGGGACTGGTTCTGGGTTCACTTCCCTGTTGATGCAGTGCCTTTCTGTTGACTACGGCAAAAAGACAAAGTTTGAATTTACCATCTATCCAGCTCCCCAGATCTCAACAGCTGTGGTCGAACCCTACAACTCCATCCTCACTACCCACACCACCCTGGAACACTCAGACTGTTGCTTCATTGCAGACAACGAAGCCTTGTATGATATCTGCCGCAGGAATTTGGACATTGAGCGTCCGACTTACACCAACTTGAACCGGCTGCTTGCTCAGGTTGTTTCCTGTATTACATGCTCTCTTCGCTTTGAAGGTGCTCTGAATGTTGATCTGATAGAGTTCCAGACTAACTTGGTTCCATATCCACGCATCCATTTTCCATTAGTTGCTTACGCACCGGTAGTCTCAGCTGAGAAGGCTTACCATGAGCAATTGTCTGTGGCTCAACTCACCAATGCCTGTTTTGAGCCAGCCAACCAGATGGTCAAGTGTGATCCTCGTCATGGAAAATACATGGCTTGCTGTCTCTTATATCGAGGTGATGTGGTGCCGAAAGATGTCAATGCATCCATTGCTAACATCAAGACCAAGCGTTCCATTAGATTTGTTGACTGGTGTCCAACTGGCTTCAAGGTTGGCATCAACTACCAGCCTCCCACAGTGGTGCCTGGTGGGGACCTGGCCAAGGTGCTCCGTGCGGTGTGTATGCTGAGCAACAGTACGGCCATTGCTGAAGCTTGGGCTCGTCTCAATCACAAGTTTGACCTGATGTACGCCAAGCGCGCCTTTGTGCATTGGTATGTGGGGGAGGGGATGGAGGAGGGGGAGTTCTCCGAGGCCCGTGATGATCTGGCAGCCCTGGAGAAAGATTATGAAGAAGTTGGCAAGGACAGTTCTGAACTTGATCGTGATGAGTATTAGAAATGCTGACACCTTCTCCCAATAATGAAGTAGGTACATGTTAATAAAATAATTAGGTTTATTTGGCTGACTCTTCATCATGGCTTGTAACTACCCCAGAATTGTCTTATTTTGTCACTATTTAAAATGGTGCTGGCTAATCATCCTAATAACCTTGCAGAGACAAGAGGCTGATGCTGGAATCTGGAGCAACAAACAATCTGCAGGAGGAACTCAGTGGGTCAGGCAACATCTGTGGGGGGAAATGGATAGTCGACATATTGGGTTGAGACCCTGCATATGGAATCCAGATGAAGGATCTTGATCCAAAACATCAACTGCCCATTTCTATCCACAGATGGTTAATTGATAAATTGGTAAATTGGTTTATTATTGTCACATGTACCGAGATACAGTGAAAAACTTTGTTTTGCATGTCATCCATACAGATCATTTCATCACATCAATGCATTGAGGTAGTACCAGAGAAAGGCAATAAAGCATTCGCAGAATAAAGTGTTACAGTTAAGAGAAAGTGCAGTGAAGTGCAGGTAGACAATAAGGTTCAAGGCAATGACGAGGTAGATTGTGAGGTCAAGAGTCCATCTTATTGTACTAGGGGACTGTTCAATTGTCTTACAACAGCGAGATAGAAGCTGTCTTTGAGCCTGGTGGTACGTGCTTTCAGGCTTTTGTATCTTCTGCCCGATGGGAGGGGGGATATGAGAGAATGTCTGGGGTGGGTGGTTATGCTGGCTGCTTTACCAAGTAAGCGAGAAGTTAAATAAGAGTCCATAGAGGGGAGGCTGGTTTTCACGATATGCTGAGCTGTGACCACAACTCTCTGCAGTTTCTTGCAGTTACGGGCAGAGCAGTTGCCATGATGCATCCGGATAGGATGTTTTCTATGGTGCATCAATAAAAATTGATGAGGGTCAAAGGGGAGATGCTTCTTGGCCCACTGTGTTCCCTGCAGCATCTTGTTTGTGGCATCCTAGTAACCTTGTTGACTAAAGCAGTAAGTGTCTACCTGAGCAATAAAGAGACTGAAAATACGCCAGGTTCCATTTACACTGTTGCAGGTGCCCTGCAGTTGGCTTTGTGAAGCCAGGTTGGCTAAATTGACTGGGGTGCCCATTTGTGAGTCTTGCTTTGAAATGTGCATGTCGGTCGGGACATGTCAATGCGTAACTGTGGGGGCAGCTTTCAGTTGACATATTCACGATCCAGTCTCCCATGGAGATGAAGTACTTGGGCTGTGGAATCACATGGGAGGAGGAGGAGGCAGCCAATGAACAAAGGGAAAGAAGTTATTAAGAGAAAATTTTGAATTATGATTCAAGCTATTTTTAAGATTTGAACAGGTAACAGTAGGTGTCAGAAGTAAATCAATTTCCCAGGTATTGGAGTGAAGAGTTTTACAAAACAAAAAGGACTATTTTCCAAGTTAAAGTTACTCCAGAGTAATAACTGACTATTTACTAATCCTTATAGCACATTAAATTATGTAATGTAAATAAATATAGTGTCTTATTATTTTAATAATGCTTTGTTAACATGAAGCAATATTGATCCTGTTTGTGGCAAGTCCATCAATCATTGAATATTATTGAATAAAGAAATACACAAGAAAACATTTTGTTTTATATATTATATTACAATTTCCCTTTTCTGCAGTTGCTCATGACCTGCTAAGTGTTTCAATCACATAGTTTAATCTCACTACTTTCTGAGGACAACAATTTGCATACATATAACACCTTTTAAGTAATAATTCTGTGCAAAGTCCACAGTAAAATTTAAACAAAATCTGCCACAAAGCCACCATTGTTAAAGAGATGTTTGAATGAGGGTCTGAAAGAGGGAGGGGGGGAGAGAGAAAGATGCAGGAGGAAATTCCAGACCTGGCAGTACAAGGCAGATGAGGACATGGCTGCCTTTGGAGAAGAACATGGGATATAGCCAGAAATGGAGTAATGTGGAGATCTTGAATATTTTAGGACAAGAGGAAATTGTAGATAGGGAGGAAGGAGAAGAAAATAGGAATATTATGGTATTGTGATGGTTAATTACTGGACAGTTGGTAAATTAGTAAATTCGTTCATTATTGTCACATGTACCAAAGGTACAGTGAAATACTTTGTTTTGCATGCCATTCATCACATCAATGCATTGCAATAGTACAAGGGAAAAGCAATAACAGAACGCAGAATAAAGTGTTACGGTTAAAAAGAAAGTGCAGTGGAGGTAGACAATAAGGTCCAAGGCCATGATGAGGTCAAGAGTCCATCTTATCGTACAAGGATTGCTCTGGATCCCTCAATTACTAAGCATCCACAGACTCCTGAAGTACAGTATTCCCAAAGTGCACAACATTTTGAAGAGATTTCCCTTCATTGCAGTCCTGAATGGTCAGCCCTCAATCCTGACCCCAAGATCTAGGCTTCTTACCCAGGAAAATCATTCTGCCAAACACCTTGAAGTCACATTTCATTCTTTCCTCTAGTGAATACAGGCCTAGCTCTCAAAATCTTTATATTTTCCATTATAATACCGGCATCAGACAATTTTCATAGAACATAGAACATAGCACAGTACAGGCCCTTCAGCCAACGATGTTGTGCTGACATTTTATCCTGCTCTAATATCTATTTAACCCTTCCCCCCCACATAGCCCTCCATTTCTCCATCATTCATGTGGCTATCCAAGAGTGTCTTAAATATCCCTAATGTATCTGCCCCCACAACCTCTGCCGTCAGTGCGTTCCACGCACCCACCACTCTGTGTAAAAAACCTACCTCTGACATCCCCCTTATATCTTCCTCCAATCAGCTTAAAATTATGCCCCCTCGTGTTAGCCATGTTTGCCCTGGGAAAAAGTTTCTGACTGTCCACTCGATCTATGTCTCTTATCATCTTGTACACCTTTATCAAGTCACCTCTCATCCTCCTTCTCACCAAAGAGAAAAACCCCAGCTCGCTCAGCCTATCCTCATAAAATATGCTCTCTAATCCAGGCAGCATCCTGGTAAATCTCCTCCGCACCCTCTCTAAAGCTTAATGAAGCAACCAGAACTGAACACAATACTCCAAGTGTGGTCTAACCAGAGTTCTATACAGCTGCAACATTACCTCACGGTTCTTGAACTCAATCCCCTGTCTAATGAAGGCCAACACACCATATGCCTTCTTAACAAACCTATTGACCTGCGCGGCAACCTTGAGGGATCTATGGACATGGACCCCAAGATCCCTCTGTTCCTCCACACTGCTAAGAGTCCTGCCATTAACCTTGTATTCTGCCTTCAAATTCAATCTCCCGTAGTGTATCATTTTACACTTTTCCGGGTTGAACTCCATCTGCCACTTCTCAGCCCAGCTCTGCATTCTATCAATAACCTGTTGTAATCTACAGCAACCTTCTACACTATCCACAACACCACCCTTTGTATCATCAGCAAACTTACTAACCCGCCCTCCCACATCCTCATCCGAGTCACTTATAAAAATCACAAAGAGCAGAAGTCCCAGAACAGATCCCTGCGGAACACCACTGGTTAGACCACACTTGGAGTATTGTGTTCAGTTCTGGTCACCTCATTAAGCTTTAGAGAGGGTGCGGAGGAGATTTACCAGGTTGCTGCCTGGATTGGGGCAGAATATGCTCCATCTACCACCACCCTCTTCTATGAATGAGCCAATTCTGAATCCACACAGCCAAGTTTCCCTGGATCCCATGCCTCATGACTTTCTGAATAAACCTTCCATGAGGAACCTTATCAAACGCCTTACTAAAATCCATGTACACCTGTTACGAGCCCAGGTTGCTACTTAGTGAGTGTCCCTTTAAGGCACCTGAACAGTAATGTATGGCTTTGTCTGACTGCTGCGAGTGGGAGCGGGGAGCTTCTATGACCGGGATAATTGGAATGTTGCAGGTGTCTGAAGGCTGATTTATTGTAGTGCTGGCAACTGCGGAGATATCTGTGAGCTGATTCCTGAACGCAGCCACATAGAGAGAGAGAGAGAGAGAGAGAGAGAGAGAGAGAGAGAGAGACATGAGAGTTGGTAGCACTGGCTGCCAGCCTCTGTATCTATGGGTGAAACCCATTAGTTGTGTGACTGTCACTTTGCAATCCATACATGGATTTTTGGAGCAATCTGTGGCATCCACTTCGTCGCTAACCTGTACCGGGAATCAGGTATATCTGTGGGCGGCCACGTATCAAGTGTCCTCGGTGTGGCAGATATTTCGGAACAAAACAATGGAGATCTTCAGCGATTGGGGCGTTGTATTAGTTCCAAAGTGGAACTTGTGGAATTCGTAAACTCCTTCTCTCTACATTCTACTCTACATTCTGACATGGTTTTCAGAAGCCTTTGCTCATCATTTTGCTTTGTGACTTGCTGAACTGAATTGGTTTACCACTGTAAGACTTTGAGAACTGTTCCTGGACTTGGTGGTTTGGGAACGAGCCACACACACACTTCAGCTTACTTTGGTCAATGTCTGATATCTAACGTTTTTCTTATTACAAGTAGTTATTAATAAATAGATTTTAACATTGAAACCTTGCTCGTTGTGTTTCTATTGTTGCTGGTACATAATCCACCACATCCACTGGTCTACCTTCATTAATGTACTTTATCACATCTTCAAAGAATTCAATCAGGCTCATGAGGCATGACCTGCCCCTCACAAAGCCATGCTGACTGTCCCTAATCAGCCTATGCTTCTCCAAATGCCCATACATCCTGTCTCTAAGAATCTTCTCCAGTAATTTGCCCACCACTGAAGTAAGACTCACTGGTCTGTAATTCCCAGGGTTATTCGTACTCCCTTTCTTGAACATAGGAACAACATTTGCCACCCTCCAATCATCTGGCACTACTCCTGTGGCCAGTGAGGACGCAAAGATCATCGCCAAAGGTGCAGCAATCTCTTCCCTCGCTTCCCATAATAACCTTGGATATCCCGTCCTGTCCCGGTGACTTATCTATCCTAATGTTTTTCAAAAGTTCCAGCACATCCTCCTTCCTCACATTGACATGCCCTAGCATATCAGCCTGTTGTATGCCATCCTCACAATCGTCAAGGTCTCTCTCACTGGTGAATACTGAAGCAAAGCATTCATTATGGACCTCCCGTACCTCTTCCGACTCCAGGCACATGTTTCCTCTTTTATCCCTGATCGGTCCTAGTCATCTCTAGTCATCCTCCTATTCTTCACATATGTGTAGGACGCCTTGGGGTTTTCCTTGGTCCTACTCACCAAAGACTTCTTATGCCCCCTTCTAGCTCTCCTGTCCATTCTTAAGCTCCCTCCTGGCTACCTTGTAACTCTCCAGAGCACTGTCTGATCCATGCTTTCTAACCTCAGGTAAGCTTCTTTCTTCCTCTTGACAAGATATTCCATGTCTCTTGTCAACCATGGTTCCTTCACTCTACCATCCTTACCCTGCCTCAATGGGACAAACCTATCCAGAGCCCCATGCAAGTACTCCCTCAACAACCTCCACATTTCTGCTGTGCACTTCCCCAAGAACATCTGTTCCCAATTTACACACCCAAGTTCCTGCCTAATAGCATCATAATTCCCCCTCCCCCAGTTAAATACTTTCCCATATCGTCTGCTCCTATCCCTCTCCAAGGCTATGGTAAAGGTCAAGGAGTTATGGTCACTATCTTCAAAATGGTCTCCCACCAAGAGATCTGAAACCTGATCAGGCTCATTGCCCAGTACCAGGTCCAGAATGGCCTCTCCTCTAGTCAGCCTGTCCACATACTGTGTCAGGAATCCTTCCTGGACACACCGAACAAACTCCACCCCATCTATCCCCTTTACACTAAGGAGGTGCCAATCAATATTAGGGAAGTTGAAATCACCCATGACAACAACCCTGTTATTTTTGCACCTCTCCAAAATCTGCCTCCCGATCTGCTCCTCAGCATCTCTGCTGCTATCGGGGGGTCTGTAGAATACTCCCAATAGAGTGATCGCTCCCTTCCTGTTTCTGACTTCCACCCACACTGACTCAGTAGACGATCCCTCCAAGACATCCTCCCTTTCTACAGCTGTAACACTGTCCCTGATCAGCAAAGCCACTCCCCCACCTCTTTTACCTCCGTCCTTTCCCATTCAAAACATCTAAATCCCAGAATATCCAGCAGCCATTCCTGCCCTTGTGACAGCCAAGTCTCTCTAACGGCCACCATGTCATAGTTCCATGTACTTACCCACGCTCTAAGTTCATCAGCCTTGTTCCTGATACTTCTCACATTAAAGTAGACATTTCAGCCCATCCAACTGACTGCAATTTTGCCCTTTTAACTACCTATCCTTCCTCACAGTCTTTCTACACTCTGCATCTACTTGTACACTAAATGCACCAACCTTTGACCTATCACTCTGGTCCCCATCCCCCTGCCAAACTAGTTTAAACCCTCCCCAACAGTTCTAGCAAACCTGCCCGCAAGAATATTGGCCCCTCTCCAGTTCAGGTGTAACCCGTCTCTTTTGTACAGGTCGTACCTTTCCCAGAAGAGATCCCAATGATCCACAAGTCTAAAACCCTGCCCCCTGCACCAATTTCTCAGCCTCACATTCATCTACCAAATCATCCTATTCTTACCCTCACTGGCATGTGGGAATCCAGAGATTACTACCCAGCTTCCTACCTAACTCCCTATATTCCCTCTTCAGGACGTCATCTCTTTTTCTACCTATGTCATTAGTGCCAATATGCAGCACGACCTCTGGCTGTTCACCTTCCTCCTTCAGAATGCCGTGGATCCGATCTGAGACGTCCCTGACTGCGGCACCAGGGAGGCAACCTACCATCCGGGAGTCTCTTTCATGTCCACAGAATTTCCTGTCTGCCCCCCCCCCCCCCACTTACTATGGAATCCCCTATCACTACCATTCTCCTCGTCTCCCCTTCCCTTCTGCGCTACACGACCAGGCTCAGTACCAGAGAGCTGGTCAGGTCTGGATAGGGACAGCTGTTCTTCCTCCCTGAAGGCATTCATGAATCAGATGCATTTTAACAGTTATTGGTAATTTCCCAACTCAGTATTGTCCATCATAACTAGTGGTAACTAAATCTCTGGCCACCATACCAAACCATGTACAGTATCTATCCCAAAACTTTCAAAACTTGTCCTGAATATGTCTCAGGAATGACTGTACTCTTCACCAACTGGTTGTCCATAGGTACCTTCCTCATAGTGCAACAATCTGCAGCTGTGAAGATGTGCATCTCAAATAACTTTTCATCAATCAGGAACGAGACCTTAAAATTCAATCACCTTACATAAATTGGTAAATTTATTATTGTCACGTACTGAGGTACAGTAAAAAACTTGTCTTGCATACCGATCGTACAGGTCAATTCATTACAACAGTACATCCAGACAGTACAAGGGAAAACAATAATGGATTGCAGAATAAAGTGTTACAGTTACAGAGAAAGTGCAGTGCAGGCGGACAATAAGGTGTAAGATAGACTGTGAGGTCAAGGGTCCATCTTATCCTACTAGGGGACCGTCTTATAACAGTGGGATATAGGCTGTCCTTGAGCCTGGTGGCACATGCTTTCAGGCTTTTGTATCTTCTGCCCGATGGGAGGGGGAGAAGAGAGAATGTCCGGGGTGGGTGGGGTCTTTGATTATGTTGGCTGCTTTACCAAGGCAGTGAGAAGTGTAGACAGAGTCCATGATTGTAACATAGATGCTAAACAAAGTAAATTCTGTATCATTTGAAGCAGTCATAATGTTGTGTAGGTTATCCCTTTGTGACTTCATATGAGAAAATTGTTCCGTATGTGCTGATGTTGCCTGGATTGGAGAGTATTAGCTATAAGGAAAGGTTGGTGAAACTTGGATTGTTTTCTCTGGAGTGTTAGAGGCTGAGGGGAGACCAGTTGGAGGTTTATAAAATTAGGAGAGGCATAGACAGGGTAGACGGTCAGAATCTTTGTCCCACGGTAGAAATATCAAGTACTAGAGGGCATAGTTTTAAGGTGAGAGGGGAAAGTTTAAAGGAGATGTGCAGGGTTATATTTTTACAAAGAGAGTGGTGGGTGCCTGGAACGGGCTGCCAGGGGTGGAGGTGGAGGCAGATACGATGGTGGTGTTTAAGAGGCGCATGAACATGGAGGGATAGGGATCATGTGCAGGCAGATGGGTTTAGTTTACTTTAACATCATGGTCAGCATAGACATCGTGGGCCGAAGGGCCTGTCCCTATGCTGTACTGTTCTATGTCCTATGTTGTGCCAGAAGCAGAGCTCTTGTTGATTGAGTTTTGGTTTTTTTTGGTTTTGGTTTATTATTGTCGCTTGTACCGAGGTACAGTGAAAAACTTGTCTTGCAAACCGATGATTTTCAAGCTGACATGATCTCTCTCCTCTACTCTGAAATGTGTAACAGTACTGTGGGGAATGGCTGCCAATGCATCTGTAATACTGACTCATGTCATTTGTGGTCACTTGATGCCTGTCTTGTTTCTGGGCCAAAGCTGTGGGAGCTGAACTTTAACCATAGACTACCATTGCATTAGTGGCTGGAACAGGACACAAATCCCTGGCATCTTTGAGCATCTTCATAAAAGTCGCAGTCCTACATGCCAAATCAAACACAAGGCTTTTTCGTGCCAAGCAGCTTGAACTGCACATGACCTTGTCTCTTTTAAAACTGACATAGAACATAGAACAGTACAGCACAGGGACAGGCCCTTCGGTCCACGATGTCTGTGCCGACCATGATGCCAAATTAAACTAATCCCATCTGTCTGCACATGATCCTATCCCTCCATTCCCTGCATATTCATGTGTCTATCTAACAGCCTCTTAAATGCCACTGTTGTATCTGCTTCCACCACCACCGGTCGCAGCCTGTTCCAGGCACCCACCACTCTCTGTGTGAAAGATTTTCCCCGCACGTCTTCCTTAAACATTCCCCCTCTCACCTTAAAGCTATGCCCTCTAGTATTTGACCCTTCTACCCTTGAAGAAGACTCTGACTCCCTACTCTATGTTTATAAAATTCTACCAGGTCTCCTCTCAGCCTCTGATGCTCCAGAGAAAACAATCCGAGTTTGTCCATCCTCTCCTTATAGCTTATACCCTCTAATCCAGACATGCATAGGAATGCCTTGCAGGAGGTTGTGAGTCTCTGAAATTGTCTATCTCAGAGGGTTGTGGGGGTTAGACCATTGGTGGAATTTGAAGAGGAAGTAGATCAATCTTTGAAAGATGAGGGAATTGAGGGCTATCGAGGACCGACACAGAAGAGGAGATGAGACCTGGGTCAAATCATCCATGATCCTATTGAATGGGGAGGGAGGCTTAAGGGGTCAAGTGGCCTATTCCTGCTCCCATCTTCTTATAGAGTCATAGAGCAGTACAGCAATGGATACAGGCCCTTCAGCTCAACGAGTCCATGCTAACCACAGTGCCCACATAGCTAGTGCCAATTTCCTGCGTTCAGCCCATATCCCTCCAAGCCCCGCCCCCTCCATGTACCTATCCAAGTGCTTATAGAACATAGAACGTTACAGCACAGTACAGGCCCTTCGGCCCACAATGTTGTGCCGACATTTTATCCCGCTCTAAGATCTATCTAACCCTTCCCTCCCACATAGCCCTCCATTTTTCTGTCATTCATGTGTCTATCTAAGAGTCTCTTAAATGTCCCTAATGTATCTGCCCCCACAACCTCTGCCGGCAGTGCGTTCCACACACCCACCACTCTCTGTGTAAAAACTTGACTCTGACATCCCCCCTATACCTTCCTCCAATCACCTTAAAATTATGCCCTCTCATGTGAGCCATTTCCCCCTGCTATTGTACCTGCCTCAACCACTTCCTCTGGCAATGTTCTAAGTTTGCTTATGTTTCAGTGCCTTGGGAGTCTTTCAGTGCGATGATGCATCGCTTACTGTCTCCCAGTCTCCCACATGTTCTGAGGGTGAATTTACAATTCTCCACTATCACACTGGCTGAAGTATTCAACTTCTGTGAACAGGGTGCCTTTAGCTCCTAAGTTAGTTTGTGCGTGTGCTGTGCTCCAGAGTGGTTTCACAAGCAAAATGTCTTTCTTACATTCCCTCAATGTAGGACTTGAAGCCTGCACATTTTCAGCACTCTCTTCAACCCCGTATTATTGGACATGAGAAGCACTTGGTTTATTGTCATCTGTACCGAGGTACAGTGAAGACCTTTTGGTTTGCATGCCACCCATACAGGCCATTTCATTACATTGCAGTAGTACAAGAGAAAACAGTAACAGAATGCAGATTAAAATGTAAATTATATAGAAAGTGCAGTGCAGTGCAGTGCAGGCAGACAATAAGGTGCAAGGCCATGACGAGGAAGATTGTGAGGTCAGGAGTCCATCTTATCGTACTAGGGGACCGTTCAATAGTCTTATAAGATAAGCTATCTTTATTAGTCACATGTACATCGAAACACACAGTGAAATGCATCTTTTTGCGTAGTGTTCTGGGGGCAGCCCCCAAGTGTCGCCACACTTCCGGCGCCAACATAGCACGCCCACAATTTCCTAACCTGTACGTCTTTGGAATGTGGGAGGAAACCAGAGCACCTGGAGGAGACCCATGCAGACACGGGGAGAACATGCAAACTCCTTACAGACAGTGGCGAAAATTGAACCCGGGTCACTGGCGCTGTAATAGCGTTATGCTAACCGCTACACTACCGAGTGGGATAGAAGCTGTCCTTGAGCCTGGTAGTACGTGCTTTCAGGCTTTTGTACCTTGTGCCCGATGGGAGGGGGGAGAAGAGAGAATGTCTGGGGTGGGTTGGGTCTTTGATTATGCTAGCTGCTTTACCGAAGCAGCGAGAAGTGTAGACAGAGTCCATGGAGGGGAGGCTGGTTTCCGTGATGTGCTGAGCTGTGTCCACAACTATCTGCAGTTTCTTGCGGTCCCAGGCAGAGCAGTTGCCATACCAAGCTGTGATGCGTCCAGATAGGATGCTTTCTGTGGTGCATCAATAAAAATTGCTGAGTGTCAAGGGGGACATGCCAAATTTCTTTAGCCTCCTGAAGAACTAAAGGCAAAAGAAAAGATTTTATTTTGTGTGCCATCTACGCAGATCATGCCACACATAATTGCATTGAGGTAAAAAAAGAAAACAGAATGCAGAATCTAGTGTTGCAGTTACAGAGAAAGTGCAGTGCAGGTAAACAAATAAAGTGCAAAGGCCACATTCACTTGACTGGGAGATAAGGAGTTAATCTTTAGGATATGGGAGGTCCATTCAGGTGTCTGATAACAGTGGGCTAGAAGCTGTCCAAGTCTGGTGGTACCATATTCTCCATGATTCACAAGCTTTGTTGCGCACTGGCAACTGCTCTGCTCTGGACTGGCGGAAACCGCAGAGGGCGGTAAACACTGCCCAGTCCATCACAGGCTCCTCACTCCCTTCCATGCAACCCATCTTCACCATCTGTTGCATCAGGAAGGCTAATGGCATCGTCAAGGATACCTGCCACCTCGGCCATTCCCTTATCTCTCTTCTACCTTCTGGGAGAAGATACAGGAGGTTGAAAGCCCAGATGTCCAGACTCAGGAACAGCTTCCTCCCCACTGCTGTCAGACTCCTGAACCAATCACCTCCCTCACATCCCCTTCCCGGTGGTGCTGCCATGTTCTCGAAACCTTAACTCGACTTCTTCTGTTATTGTCACTTTAACATTTCTTTTTGCACTGCTTCAAATTACATCTTTTCACCATTCTGCTGTTTTCCAATTATTGCTGTATTTACTGTTGTATTTATTATTACCCTGTACACTGTTTACTCTGTGACCTTCATGTGAGCAAGGAATTTCCCCTTTGACACTCGCCAACTTTTATCAATGCACCATAGAAAGCATCCTATCCAGATGCATCATGGCTTGGTATGGCAACTGCTCTGCCCAGGACCACAAGAAACTGCAGAGAGATGTGGACACAGCCCAGTGCATCACGGACACCAGCCTTCCCTCCATGGACTCTGTCTAC
Source organism: Pristis pectinata (assembly GCF_009764475.1). NCBI lineage: Eukaryota > Metazoa > Chordata > Chondrichthyes > Rhinopristiformes > Pristidae > Pristis > Pristis pectinata. Next base: position 5,094,395 of record NC_067405.1, on the reverse strand, counting down.
ACTTCCTGCTGCCTTGGTAAAGCAGCCAGCATAATCAAAGACCCCACTCACCCCGGACATTCTCACTTCTTCCCCCTCCCATCAGGCAGAAGATACAGGAGCCTGAAAACATGTACCACCAGTCTCAAGAACAGCTTCTATCCCACGGTGATAAGACTATTGAACAGTTCCCTTATACGATGAGATGGACTCTTGACCTAACAATCTACCTTGTTTTGACCTTGCACTTTATTGTCTACCTGCACTGCACTTCCCTGTAGCTGGGACACTTTATTCTGTATTGTTATTGTTTTACCTTGTACTACCTCAATGCACCATGTAATGAATTGATCTGTTATGAATGGTATGTAAGACAAATTTTTCACTGTACCTCGGTACAAGTGACAATAATAAACCAATACCAATATATGACAGTAAACTAATCTGAATCTTGCTTGCACTTGAGCTACCATTTTCTAGCTTTTGGTATTGGTATTTGTATTGGTTTATTATTGTCACTTGAACCGAGGTACAGTGAAAAACTTGTCTTGCATACTGATCGTATAGGTCAATTCATTACAGTGCAATTACACTGGGTTAGTACAGAGTGCATTGATGTAGTACAGGTAAAAAAACAATCACAGTACAGAGTAAAGTGTCACAGCTACAGAGAAAGTGCAGTGCAATAAGGTGCAAGGTCACAACAAGGTAGATCGTGAGGTCAGAGTCCATCGTATAAGGGAACCGTTCAATAGTCTTATCACAGTGGGGTAGAAGCTGTCCCTAAGTCTGGTGGTATGTGCCCTCAGGCTCCTGTAGCTTCTACCTTAGAGCAAGATAGGAATTGCTTTCAATTCCTTTTCTCCCACAGGTGCCGGTCGAACGCTGAGTTCCTCCAGCATTTTGTTTGCTGCTCCAGATTCCAGCACCTGCAGTCTCCTGTGTCTGCAAAAAGTATGCAGCTGCTGGATTCAGCTCTACGGCCACAGGAGCACCCGTTTGTTCCTCTACACTACCCCCGAGCGACTAAGAGCGCCCTGAACTTGCTGAGAGGCTGCCCTCCCCGCCTACACCAACATTCACCCTCCGCTCTCGCTAATGTTGCGGGGGTAGCGGAGCGCCGTGGGCACGTCCGCGCCTGCGCGCCTCCCGTGTCCCGGGCCGGGAGGGGTGGGGGGGGAGGGGCAGGTTTCTGGACGTTTCTGCAGCTTTTATTGTCGACGTCGCGGTGAGATCAGAGTGAGCGCGTCCGGCAACAAGGGCGGAGGGCGGGAGGGGAGAGAAGGAGAGCCGGCACTCACAGCAGGTAGGGACGGAGAGGTGCCCAGAACAGCTCCCTACCCACCGGGTTACTCTGCCAGCTGTTCCCTGAGGCGAACGGCTGGCCACCGACACATGTGGCCGAGCAGCCGGCGGCAGCGCGCCCGGGGGTTACAATGTTGCAGCTGCTGCCCTGCCGGGCGGATACATTGTTGCCCACTGGTTTCATTGTTGCCCACTGGTTTCATTGTTGCCCACTGGTTTCATTGTTGCCGCTGGTTACATTGTTGCCCACTGGTTTCATTGTTGCCGCTGGTTACATTGTTGCCCACTGGTTACATTGTTGCCCGCTTTCCCCTGTACTCGGCTACAGACGCCGCAACACCCCCCCCCCCCCGCACTTACCCTCACGGGAACGCGCGCGAACCTGCCGGCGCGCTCCCCGCGCGTTCATTGGGCACTCAGCCTCCCGGCCTCCTTCCCATTGGTCGCTCACGCTGTCAGTCGGGACGAGTGCCTTGGCTTCTGCCCCGCCCCCTTCGTGCGAAGCCATTCGGTCCGCTGTGCTCGTCCTAGCTCTATGGTAATTGGTGTGTTATTATCACATGTACCAAAATACAGTGAAAAGCTTTTGTGTGCGTGCCATCCAGACAGATCATTCCATACATTGAGGTAGTAAAAAGGAAAACAGAATGTAACATATGGTGTTACAGTTCCAGAGAAAGTGCAGTGCAGGTAGACAATAAGGTGCAAGGGTCACAACAAAGTAGATTGAGAGATCAAGAGTTCTTACAAGAGGTCAGTTCAAGAGACTCCTCACAGCGGGATAAAAGCTGTTCTTGAGCCTGGTGGTATGTGTTCTTAAGCTTTTGTATCTTCTGCCTGATGGAAGGGGAAGAGAGAAAAGAGGATAAAAGATTTAATAAGTTTTTCCTAATTGACCTGTTCTGTATATAAATGGAAAATGTCTTGTGTAACTTATGACTAATTTATGTTTCGTGAGGTGTCTGAATCTATGTGCCTGTGATGCTTCAAGCAAGTTTTTCATTGTACCTGTACCTCACCGTACTTGTGCACATGACAATAAACTCGACTTGACTTGACTTGCAACCTGATCCCATTAGTGAAGATCCCATTGGGTAACTGCTGCCTCACAGCTCCACTGACCCAACTTCAATCCTGACCTCCAGTGCCATCTGTGTGGAGTTCCCCCAGGTGCTCTGGTCTCTTCCCCCCCCCCCCCCACATCCCAAAGACATGCGGGTTGGTGGATTAATTGGCTGCTGTAAATGACGCCAAGTGTGTGGGTGAGGGGTGGAATCTGGGGGGAGTTAAATTGGTTTATTATTGTCGCATGTAACAAGGTACAGTGAAAAACTTTGTTTTGCATGCCATCCATACAGATCATTTCATTACAGCAGTGCATGGAGGTAGTACAAGGGAAAACAATAACAGAATGCAGAATAAAGTGTTACAGTTACAGAGAAAGTGCAGTGCAGGCAGATAATAAGGTGCAAGGCCATAACGAGGTAGATTGTGAGATCAAGAGCCCATTTTATCGTACTAGGGAACCGTCCAATAGTCTTATTACAGCGGGATAGAAGCTGTCTTTGAGCCTGGTGGTACGTGCTCTCAGGCTTTTGTATCTTCTGCCCAGTGGGAGGGGGGAGAAGAGAGAATGTCCGAGGTGGGAGGGGTCTTTGATTATGTTGGCTGCTTGACCGAGGCAGCAAGAAGTGTAGACAGAGTCCATGGAGGGCAGAGGAGTTGCCATTACGAAGGCATACAGATCATTTCATTACACAGTGCATTGAGGTAGTAGAAGGGAAAACAATAACAGAACACAGAATAAAGTGTACATAGAGTTTAGATTTAAAAGAGTAGAATGATTATAATAGAAATAATGAGTAGCTCTGCAGAGAGCAGCCTGCAACGAGTCACCACACTCCGGGAGTTGATGGCAATGTGGGGAGAATAAGGAATATTGAGAGGAATAGATAGAGTGGACAGTCAGCGCTTCTTTCCCAGGGCACCAATGCTCAATACAAGAGGGCATGGCTTTAAAGTAATGGGTGGGAAGTTCAAGGGAGATATCAGAGGGAGGTTTTTTACCCAGAGAGTGGTTGGGGCATGGAATGCGCTGCCTGGGGCAGTGGTGGAGGCAGGTACATTGGTCAAATTCAAGAGATTGTTAGATAAACATATGGAGGAATTTAAAATAGAGGGATATGTAGGAGGAAGGGGTTAGATAGTCTTAGGAGTTTTAAAGGTCGGCACAACATTGTGGGCCAAAGGGCCTGTATTGTGCTGTACTGTTCTATGAATAAAATGGGATTAGGGTTGGGTTAGTGTAAAAATGGGTGCTTGATGGTCAGCATGCACTCGGACTGAAGGGCCTGATTCCATGCTGTTCCTCTCCATGATTCTTTGAGAGAGTCAATAGAAAGAAACAAAGTGACTGGCAAAAGTGTCAAAGGAGACAGGCGGGCTCTTTCCCTGAGTTATTATGATCTGAATGCACAACGTTGAAGGGTGGTTCAAGCAAACTCAGTGTTTTGTTTATTTGTTCACAAGATAAGATATTTTCATTAGTCACATGTACATTGAAACAAACAGTGATATACACCTTTTAGCGTAGAGTGTTCTGGGGCAGCCTGCAAGTGTCGCCACGCTTCCGGCACCAACATAGCATGCCCACAGCTTCCTAACCCGTACGTCTTTGGAATGTGGGAGGAAACCGGAGCACCCGGAGGAAACCCACACAGACACACGGGGAGAACGTACAAACTCCTTACAGACAGTGGCCGGAATTGAACCCGGGTCGCTGGTACTGTAATAGCGTTACGCTAACTGCTACACTACCGTGCCTGCCTTTAGGAAGAGTAAAGGGAAAAATAGCTGGTGGGAGTTGTCTATAGGCCACCAACTAATAACACTATAGTAGCACAGGCAATAAACCAAGAAATAAATGTAGCGGAGGATGCGGAGAGTCTACAGAGAGATATAGATAGGTTAAGTGAGTGGGCAAGGGTCTGGCAGATGGAGTACAATGTTGGTAAATGCAAGGTCATCCACTTTGGAAGGAAAAATAGAAGATCAGCTTATTATTTAAATGGTGAAAGATTGCAGCATGCTGTTGTGCAGCATGAATCGCAAAAGGTTGGTTTGCTGCAACTGCACAGGGTACTGGTGAGGCCGCACCTGGAGTACTGCGTGCATTTCTGGTCTCCTTACTTGAGGAAAGATATACTGGATTTGGAGGCAGTGCAGAGGAGGTTTGCCAAGATGTATATGTCACTGACAACACCCACATTTATTGTCCTTTCCTATATCCCACTGGGCTGAAGGGCAGTTAAGAGACAGCCACAGTGGTCGGTCTGGCGTCACAGGTAGGTTGATTGGGTAAGGGTGGCAGGGTTCCTTCCCTGAAGGATATCAGTGAACTGGATGCGTTTTTGACCACAACTCGGTCATTTCAACGTAATCAATAGTGAGATTAAGCTTTGTCTTCTATTATTTTGTTTTAGTTTAATCACTTGAATTTACATTTCCCAGTTGGCTTCTCAGGGATCAATGGTCCAGAACTAGAGGGCATAGCTTTAAGGTGAGAGGGGGAATGTTTAAAGGAGATGTGTGGGTTAAGTTTTTGTTTACACAGAGAGTGGTGGGTGCCTGGAACGGGCTGCCAGGGGCAATTCGAATGTGCAGGATTGTAAGAAGCTGCAGAGCGCAGTGGACTCTGTCCAATACATCACGGACACATCCCTCCCCACCATTGGGACTATCTACAGGAGGTGTTGCCTCAGGAAGGCAACATCCATTATCAAAGATTCCCACCATCCGGGCCATGCCATCTTCTCACAGCTACCATCAGGCAGGAGGTACAGAAGCCTGAAGTCCCACACCACCAAGTTCAAGAACAATGACTTCCCTTCAACCATTCGGTTCTTGAACCAGCCAGTTCAACTTTGATCACTTTGCACTAAAATGGATTTTGATTTTGTTTTGCTCCAATTGTGTTCTTTCTTGTAAAAAAATTATGTTAAATTTATGTTTTTCTTGTGAATGTTGCTTATCTGATGCTATGTGCCTGTGATGCTGCTGCAAGCAAGTTTTTCATTGCACCTGTGCACACGTACTTGTGCATCTGACAATAAACTCAACTTTGACTTTGATTTATACAGGCACATGAACGTGAAGGGATTGGAGGGGGACATGAGATTCTGCAGATGCTGGAATTTGGAGCAACACACAAAATGCTGGAGGAACTCAGCAGGTCAGGCAGCATCTGTGGAGGGAAATAAACTGTCAATGTTTTGGGCCGAGACCCTTCACCAGTCTTAATGAAGGGTTTCGACCCGAAACGTCGACTTTTTATTTCCTTCCATTGATGCTGCCTGACCTGCTGAGTTCCTCCAGCATTTTGTGTGTGTTTCAGGGATTGGAGGGATATGGATCATGTGCAGGCAGATAGGTTTAGTTTAATTTGACATCGCGTTCAGCATAGATATGGTGGGCCAAAGGGCCTGTTCCTGTGTTGTTCTCTTCCATACTCTATCCTCTAACTCCAGCTACTGTTTAACTGCGGTGCTACTGTACCCATTACATACCCTAAATGATGGCTTCCTGAAAGGAAATTGCATAAGCAGTTGAAGGTGAAAGAGACTTGCAAGGTTCGGAATCAGGTTTATTATCACTGACGTATGACGTGAAATTTGTTTTTTTTGCGGTAGCAGTACAGTGCAAGACATAAAAATTACTACAAGTTACAAAAATAAATAAATAATGCAAAAAGAGGAATAACGAGGTAGTGTTCATGGGTTCATGGACCATTCAGAAATCTGATGGTGGAAGGGAAGAAGCTGTTCCTGAATCATTGAGTGTGGGTCTTCAGGCTCCTGTACCTCCTCCCCGATGGTAGTGACACAAAGAGGGCGCGTTCTGGATGGTGAGGGTTCTTGAAGATGTCCTCAATGGTGGGGAGGGTTGTGCCTGTGATGAAGCTCGCTGAGACTACAACCCTCTGCAGCCTCTTCAATAAGTAAAGAGTCTTACAGCACAGAAATTGGTTCCTTGGCTGGTCATCTGTACTAATCCCAGTCTCCAGCACTTAGCCTGTAGCCTTCTAGGTTTTGAAGAAAAAAATTTGGGGAAATGGGTCCACATCCTATCCCAGACTTGATGGGCTGAATGCCTTTCTTCTGCCCTGTGGTAATTCTAATTGGATTGCTTTGTAACCCCGCAGGCTGTGTAGTGTGGCTTCTTTCATTGTAGTAATGAACATGGAACAGACAACATCCTGGTGAATCTCTTCTGCACCCTCTCCAGTGCAATCACATCCTTCCTATGGTGTGGTGACCAGAACTGCACACAATACATCAGGTGCAGTCTAACCATCACCTTCTTATTCTGGGGTCTGCCCTCTTCCTTCCCAGTCCTGATGAAGGGTCTCGGCCTGAAACATTGACTATTTATTTCTCTCCATAGATGCTGCCTGACCTCCTTTCCTCCAGCATTTTTTGTGCATTGCTCCAGATTCCAGCATCTGCAGAATTTCTTGTGTCGCGGTCTAACCAGTGTTCTGTAAAGTTGCAACATAACATCCCAACTTCTATATCTCTATGTTCCTACTTATGAAGGCAAGTATGCCATGTGACTTATTCACCACCTTATGGTCCTCTGTTGCCATTTTCAGGAAACTATAGAATTGAATCCCAAGGTCCCTTTGTTCATCAACATTCGTTAGCGCTGTACTGTTTACTGTTCTACAGTTACCATTCTGTTCCCAGCATACTCCCTGATGTTCACAGTGTTCAGGTTGTATACATTGCTGTTTCAGTCTTTCTCGGTGACTTTCTTTTTGATTCGTTGAACCATCATGTTCTGCTTCTTGACCTTACTCCATGTTAATACTGAGTTGCTGTGCATTGTCATCATTTATGCATTATAGTTATCTGCTCAGTTAATATATAAGGACAGCTTCTATCCCGCTGTTATAAGGCTATTGAATGGTTCCCTCGTGTGATAGGATGGACTCTTGACCTTACAACCTACCTCGTCATGGCCTTGCACCTTACTGTCTGCCTGCACTGCACTTTCTCTGTAGCTGTAAAACTTTATTCTACATTCTGTTATTGTTTTCCCTTGTATTGGTTTATTATTGTCACTTGTACCGAGGTACAGTGAAAAACCTGTCTTGCATACCGATCATACAGGTCAATTCATTACACAGTGCAGTTACATTGGGTTAGTACAGAGTGCATTGATGTAGTACAGGTAAAAACAATAACAGTACAGAGTAAAGTGTCACAGCTGCAGAGAAAGTGCAGTGCAATAAGGTGCAAGGTCACAACAAGGTAGATCGTGAGGTCATAGTCCATCTCAATGTATAAGGGAACCATTCAATAGTCTTATCACAGTGGGTGGTACGTGCCCTCAGGCTCCTGTATCTTCTACCTGATGGAAGAGGAGAGAAGAGACTACCTCAATGCATTGTGCTACCTCAATGTACTGATGTGATGAAATGATCTGTATGGATGGCATGCAAAACAATGTTTTTCACTGTACCTCAGTACAGGTGACAGTAATAAACCAATTTACAATTTTGTAGTTGTTTCAACAATCTGTTAAAAAACTATAATGCATTAAGACACTAAAATATATCAAAAACATATCTACATATGTTGATGTTCAAAATATTATGCAGCAGAGAAAGACTGAAGCAGCAAAGTGTACAATGGTAATTGTAGAACTGTAAGTAGTACAGCATTAAGGAATGTTAACGAACAGAGGGACCTTGGGGGTTAAAGTCCATAGTTCCCTGGAAGTGGCAACGTGGGGAGATTGGGTGGTGAAGAAGGTGTATTTGGGTTACGTTAGATATGGAGGGGATGTTGTCCAGAAGTCAAGAATGAGGCGACAATCTTATGGATACAGCCATTTTATTAGGTGTTCATCATAGTACAGGTCAGACAGGGTCAGCCTATACCAGCCAGCAATGTAACAGTAAAGAGAAGTAACAAAGGAACCTTCCCTTTTATACTGCAATCTGGACTGGACTGGTTTAGATAAGTAACTTGTTTAGCAGGCACTGACTGAATCACACTTCAGCTTTGCAGACAAAGAAACTACAGAAGTATAGAACCAAATGTACTACGTTACTAAAAGTTTACAAACAGGTGATTATACAAACATATAAGCAAGTGTAAAGAAAGCTAAAACTACAAGGAAAAGCACAATTAAAGCAACAATCTGGACCCTAATCCAACAGTTACCTGTTACAGGCTTGGTGTGAGAAGCCTGGATTCCTCAACTGATTTATGGCAACAGCCAATGGCAGTGGTTTTGATCTGGACAAGGTCCAGCTTATCCAAACTGACGATGTAGAGGTAGCGGATGGGTCCAGACAGAGGCAGGGTTGGATGTCATTTTATGTGGAAGCTGTCTCCGTGATGTGGAATAATATCAGCAAGGGGCGGCATGTCGATTTGGTATTGGTTTATTATTGTCACTTGTACCGAGGTACAGTGAAAAACTTGTCTTGCATACCGATTGTACAGGTCAATTCATTACACAGTGCAGTTACATTGGGTTAGTACAGAGTGCATTGAGGTAGTACAGGTAAAAACAGTAACAGTACAGAGTAAAGTGTCACAGCTACAGAGAAAGTGCAGTGCAATAAGGTGCAAGGTCACAACAAGGTAGGTCGTGAGGTCATAGTCCATCTCATTGTATAAGGGAACCCTTCAATAGTCTTATCACAGTGGGATAGAAGCTGTCCTTAAGTCTGGTGGTACATGCCCTCAGGCACCTGTATCTTCTACCTGATGGAAGAGGAGAGAAGAGAGAATGGGTGGGGTCTTTGATTATGCTGGCTGCTTCACCAAGACGATGAGTCCGTTTACTGGAATCAGAGACGTGAACAATATCTAGACTGCTGGTGCTAACTCACTGGTCGGAGTGCCACCATCACGGTCATACAGTACGGAAACAGGCCCTACAGCCAAACTCATCCATGCCAACCAAGGTGCTCCATTTGCCTGCGTTTGAACCGAATCCCTCTAAGCCTCTCCTATCAAAAGATAACTGGAATAACATGGACAAAGCCAAGTAGTTCCCTTATGATCAATATCAAGCAAACATCTGCCTTAATATATTTATAGGTTTGGTGGCAAATACTGCATGATTGCTCACGTGAAGTGCCTTGGGATATTTTGCTATGTGACAGGTAATATGACGCGTTTGGAAAGCTATGGATTATTTTTCTTTCTTCCTTCTGTGGGAGGTGGGTAGAGCCAACATTTATTATCTACGATGAGGGTGAGCTGCTGCCTTGAACCGCTGTCATCCTTCTGGTGAATAATACCCTTGGGGGTAAGAATTGCAGGATTTAAGTTCGGTGGAGGTGAAGGAACAGCTATACTTTCAAGTCAGAATGGTGTGGTGGGAAGGGAATGATCACGCAGGAGCCAACTACAGAGCTCTGCATCTTGCCAAGGTAGTTCTTCTTCAACTGGTTGGTGAGTGTCATAGAGTCATACAGTACGGAAATAGGCCCTTTGGCCCAATTAATCAAAGACCCTACCCACCCGGGTCATTCTCTCTTCTCGCCTCTTCCATCAGGTAGAAGATACAGGTGCCTGAGGGCACGTACCACCAGACTTAAGGACAGCTTCTACCCCACTGTTATAAGACTATTGAACGGTTCCCTTATACGATGAGATGGACTATGACCTCACGATCTACCTTGTTGTGACCTTGCACCTTATTGCACTGCACTTTCTCTGCAGCTGTGACACTTTACTCTGTACTGTTATTGTTTTTACCTGTACTACATCAATGCACTCTGTACTAACCCAATGTAACTGCACTGTGTAATGAATTGACCTGTATGATCGGTATGCAAGACAAGTTTTTCACTTTACCTCGGTACAAGTGACAATAGTAAACCAATACCAAATGGTCCATGCCGACCAGGGTTCCCATCTAAGCTAGTCCCATTTGCCTGCGTTTGGCCCATATCTCTTTAAATCTTTCCTATCCACATACCTGTCCATGTACCTTTTAAATGTTGTTAATGTACCTGCCTCAACCACTTCCTCTGGCAGCTCATTCCATAGACTGACCATCCTCTGGGTGAACAAGTTGCCCCTCAAGTTCCTACTAAATCTCTCCCCCCTCACCCTTAACCTATGCCCTCTAGTTCTTGATTCCCCAACCCTGGGGAAACAGACTGTGTGCAAAAATAATGATGCCAAAGTATTTAAGGTCAGTAATGGTTTTGGTAATTGCCCTTGTAAAACCACTCTATCTGTTTCATTATGTTAGAAGGTGTTACGTAAGTGTTGTCTCTCGTCAGGTTGGAATCGCGGGTGTGGAGGAATTGAGGGTGTGGGTTGTGATGCAGTCAATTGTATAAATTGAACTAGGAGTGGGAACAGGCCATTTGGCCTCATAACTCTGCCCCACCATTTAAGAGAATCTATTACCTCTGCCCTGAAAATATTCAAAGAATCTTCCTTCACCAACTTTTTTGACGAAGAGAGCTTGAAATAATTTCACTTTATCTCTGTCTTAAAGAGTGTCTCCTCATTATAGATTATCCCACAGAGGAAACATTATTTTCACATTCACACAGTCAGACTCCTCTTTCATTCTACATAACTCTAGTGAATACAAGACCCCTCAAGATCTAATGAATTAAGTCCCCTTTCACTTGACCTAACTCCAGTGGATACAAGCCTGGCCTGTTTAATCTTTCCATCTCGGGCAACCCACGGATTCCAGGTATTCGTATGGTGATCCTTCTCCGAACCTTATCTTGGTCGACTTGCTGGAGTGCTGAGTCATGGAGTGGCTCGGTTTCTGGGCAAGCGGCTGTGCAGTGTGCTCAGAGTTGATGGGCAGTGTGGCAATGAGCCATAATCAGCGTGACCATGCCGTGGCCATAAATAGGCCATAAATACCACAGACTTAATCCTCAGCGGCTGAAAATAACAGCCCAGGATTCTACTCGTTTAATGTAAAATAAATAAAATAACTTGTGGCTTTATGTAGGACTTTCATTCATTAAATTATCACAAGGAAGTTTCTATAAAGAAATTATATAGCAGGATGTGGTGTAGCTGGTGAGCTCAGCAATTATTCTTCAACCTTGTTGTCCTATATCACTAAATCTGCAGTCATTGTGGAAAATACGATAACCAATTTACACACAAGACTCTGCTGCCTATCAGTTCTGAGCAGTCCGCTGTTGGAGTGGTACTGAAAGTCCAAGCCCTCCCAGGAGATTACCCCAGTGTCCTGGGCTAATATCACCTCTCCACAAACATTGACAGTAAACGGATCACTAGTACTGTGAGGGCACACTTTCAAGACTGAACATTTTGTTGTCAATAAATTAATTGGTTTATTATTGTCAAATGTACCGAGGTACAGTGAAAAACTTTGTTTTGCATGCCATCCACACAGATCATTTCATCACATCAGTGCATTGAGGTAGTACAAGGGAAAACAATAACAGAATGCAGAATAAAGTGCTACAGTTACAGAGAAAGTGCAGTGCAGGTAGACAATAGGGTGCAAGGCCATAACGAGGTAGGTTGTGAAGTCAAGAGTCCATCTTATCGTGCAAGAGGTCCATTCAATTGTCTTATAAGAGCGGGGTAGAAGCTGTCCTTGAGCCTGGTGGTACGTGCTTTCAGGCTTTTGTATCTTCTGCCTGATGGGAGGGGGGAGAAGAGAGAATGTCTGGGTGGGTGGGGTCTGATATGAGGTACCAGAGCAAATGAGTTGAAGTTTGCTCAAAGAGGTAATTTTTTTGAAGCAAGGCAGATGGAAGGGTTTTGGGAGGGTATTGCAGAACATAGAACCCAGGCAACTGAAGCCAAGGCCACCATTGTCCGATGGTGTGACTCGGGGTGGTTGTAAAATCATTACAGCACAGAAGGAGGTTAATTGACATAATTCCTTGCAGAGCAAATCATTCAGTCTGAATTCCCCTGCCCTCAAGTGCCCATCAACACCTTTTCGAAGTCCATTGATCAGGTAGACAAGGTGGTGAAGAAGGCATTTTGCATGCTTGCCTTCTTCGGTCAGGGCATTGAGTACAGGAGTTGGGGCTACCATGTTACAGCTGTACAATACGTTGGTGAGACCTTGGAGTATTGTGTGCAGTTCTGGTTGCCCTGCTGTAGGAAGAATGTCATAATAAGCTGGAAAGGGCTCAGGAAAGATTCACAAGGATGTTACCAGGACTGGAGGGCTTGGGTTATAAGGAGAGACTGGATAAGCTGAGACTGTTTTTCCTGGAGTGCAGGAGGCAGAGGGGTGACCTTATAGAGGTTTATAAAATCATGTGTGAAAGTCAACTGGCACTGTAATAAATCAGACAACCGCAGAACCAAAGAAAATATGATTAATGCTTTATAAGTTTAACGCTAGTGGGAGTGAGGGATACAGAGAAAGAGTAAACAGTATAACCCGAGCTCTGTACTGAACCCCACTCAGAGATGCACTGGTCAGTGTGTACTTCTATACCCACTTCATGAGAAACCTTTGTGGGAAGTTGTACTTACTAAGGCAGTTGCTTACAGCAAGCTTTTAGCAAAACAAGATAGGTCTAAAAAACTTCGTTCTTTCTCACCCGCACCTGGACTTTTTTCCAGCCATAACTATAGTCATCCCATGGCTGAGGCATTATCACAGCATGGGAAGAATAGCTGCATACTACTAACCTTTACATTGCCAGTCATTAACCCTTGCATTCCCAGTTATCTTTTACACATGAGGGGCATAGATAAGGTGGATGGTCACAGTATTTTTCTTAGGATAGCGGAGTCTAAAACTAGAGGGCACGGGTTTAAGGTGGGAAGGAAAAAATTTAAAGGGGACCTGACGGACAACCTTTTCACACGGAGGGTAGTTGGTATGTGGAACGAGCTGCCAGAAGACATGGTTGAGGCAGTACAACTACAATGTTTAAAGTATATTTAAGCAGGTACGTGGATAGGAAAGGTTTAGAGAAATATGTGCTAAATGCAGGCAAATGGGAATAGCTCAGTTAGGCAACTTGGTCAGCATGGACGAGCTGGGCTGAAGGGCCTGTTTCTGTGCTGTATAACCCTATGACCCTATTGTGATTCAACGATCTCTACAGGCAGTGAGTTCCAGATCATAAACACTCTGTGTAAAAAATGGATTTTCTTTGTGTTCCCTGCACGTTGTGTCCATAACATAATCTGTGGACGACAACGAATGAGATCAGTTTCCTCTATCCTATCTAACCCCCTTAGGATCTGTGCACCTTTGTCAAATCTTCTCTCAGCCACAGAACAGGAGAAAGAGTTTGGGGTTGGAGAAGATGGGGAGGAGTGAGACAAGGGAGGGATTTGAAAATCAGAATGAGGTTTTAATTGTTACAAGAAGATCTGATGTGCTGCTTTTTTTTCTCAGCAGGAAGACAGTTGTGGAAGCAATGGTGGACTACTACAATATTTTGGGAATCTCTCGCAATTCCTCTCAAGAAGACATCAAGAAAGCGTAAGTGTGAGCCTTATCTTCCTCCACAGATGTACGCTGATCATCTCTGGCAGTGCAGATGTTTCTGAAGTGCATGCGGTAACAATGTGTTTCTGCAGATACACTGGGAGAACTTTAAGCTCCTCAAACCTGTTCTACTATCCATTGCAATCATACCTGTGACTTAACTACACATAACCCAATGTTTCCATGTAACAAATAGGCATTGATCTAATTTATATTAACAATTGACCTCGGTCTATCTGCCTTCATGATTTTATACATCTCTATAAGGTGCCTCAAGAAGGCAGTATCCATCACTAAGGACCCTCACCATCCGGGACATGCCCTCTTCACGTTTCTACCATCGGGGAGGAGGTACAGGAGCCTGAAGACCCACACTCAATGTTTCAGGAACAGCGTCTTCCCCTCCGCCATCAGATTTCTGAACGGTCCATGAACCCATGAACACTACCTCGTTATTCTTCTTTTGCACTATTTACTTATTCAAGTTTCACGACACAGGCAGGCACAGTAGTGCAGCGGTTAGCGTGACACTATTACAGCACCAACGACCCGGGTTCAATTCCCGCCGCTGTCTGTAAGGAGTTTGTACGTTCTCCTTGTGTCTGCGTGGGCTTCCTCCAGGTGCTCCGGTTTCCCCCCACATTCCAAAGACGTATGGGTTAGGAAGTTGTGGGCATGCTATGTTGGTGCTGGAAGCGTGGCGACTCTTGCAGGCTGCCCCCAGAACACTCTATGCAAAAAGTGCATTTCACTGTGTGTTTCGATATACATGTGACTAATGAAGATATCTTATCTTGTCTTGTATGTCAGTGATAATAAAACTGACTCTGACTCTGGCCAACCTCTCCCTATAACTCAGGCCTTTGAGGCCTGGCAACATCCTCGCAAATATTCTTTGTACTCTTTCCAGTTTAACGATGTCTTTCCTACAATAGGGTGACCATACCTGTAGACAGTACTCCCATTACTGCCTGTTTAGGAGACATTTAGACAGACACATGAATAGGCAGGGGATGGAGGGATATGGACCATGTGCAGGCAGATGGGATTAGTTTAAATTGGCGGCGTGGTCGTCGGCACAGACATCGTGGGCTGAAGGACCTGTTCCTGTGTTGCACTGTTCTATGTTCTATGAAAGTGGGAGAGGGGGTGTCAGAGAGCTGAGTCAGTCCCCAGTGTGGTGGCCCACCATGTTACTGAAACTTATGCTGATTCTCCTCAGATCCAGCTGTTAGTTAAACTCGAGGCTTGGTGCTCAGCCCTTACCTGTTGCCGAACTTCTGACCCTCGGCTTGGGTACGGACCTCTTACCTGCTGTGTTCATGCACAAAGGTTCCTCTGGAGCCTTCGCACTCCATGGCCCACACCACCCCGGAGATGTGAGTTCAAATCCCACCACAGCAGCCGGATAATTTAAATTCAAGCAATCAAACAAATCTGGAATATCACTAAAGGTGGCCATGAAACTACTGGGACTATTGAAAATCCCACCTTGTTCACTGAAGACTTTAAAAGGTGGAAATCTGATGTCCTCACCCAGTCTGGCCCATATGTAATTCCAGACTGGGAATGTGGTTCAATCATAATCACAATCCAGCCAGCCTCTTTGTTAACGGGATGGGCAGTAAACACTGATCCTGCCATCAATGTCCATGTTCCTTGAATTAGACAAAAGAGTTCTTCTTGCATATCAAAGAACAAATCAAATAAAATCTATGGGATCTGAGGGCACAGCCTCAGAATAAAGGGACGTCCCTTTAAAACTGAGTTGAGAAGGAATTTCTTCAGCCAGAGGGTGGTGAATCTGTGGAATTTGTTGCTGCAGAGGAATTGGAATTGGTTTATTATTGTCACATGTTTAAAACAAAAACGTCTTGCATACCATCCATACAGATCAATTCATTACACAGTGCATTGAGGTAGTACAGGGTAAAACAATACAGAATGCAGAATAAAGTGTAACAGTTACAAAGAAAGTGCAGTGCAGGCAGACAATAAGGTGCAAGGTCATAACAAGGTAGATGTGTTGAGGCCAAGTCATTGGGTGTATTTAAGGCAGAGATTGATAGGTTCTTGATTGGTAAGGGGGTTAAGGGTTAAGGGGAGAAAGTAGGAGAATGGGGTTGAGGAGAAAGATCAGCCATGATTGAATGGCGGACCAGATTCAATGGGCCAAATGGCCTAATTCGGCTCCTATATCTTATGGTCCAATGGTCTTAAAATTTAACGCTGAGACATTTGGGCAGATTTCCAAAAGAGGAGTCAAAGGGGCATCTTAGAATAGAGTAGGAGAGGTGCAAAAGTTTAGGGAAGGAATAGGAGAAACTAGGACCCAGGCAGCAGATGACATGGCTGCTAACAATGGGGGAATCACCTCTGGGGGCATGTATTTGGTTTATTATTGTCACAGGTACCAAGCTACAGTGAAAAACTTTGTTTTGCATGCAATTCATACAGATTATTTCATTACAACACTGCATTGAGGTGGTACAAGGGAAAAGCAATAACAGAATGCAGAATATAGTGTTGCAGTTACAGAGAAAGTGCAGTGCAGGCAGACAATAAGGTGCAAGGGCCACGATGAAGTAGATTGAGAGATCAAGCGTTCAGCTGTACCATACGAGAGTTCAGTTCAAGAGTCTGATAACAGTGGGATACAGGAAATGGAGAAGAGGCAAGATCTAAAAGTTGTAGGTCTGGAAGGAGATAGAGTTGGTGCGGGGAGAGGCCACGGAGGGATTGTAAAGTTGAGGTGTCTATTTTGCAGCTGGGAAGGTGATGGAGTATCTGGGCGATGAGATGCAGATGGGTCCATGGATTTACAGGATGTGATGGTCGCTGGGTTTCTCCAAGCTTTGATCATAATGATCCGTTGTGAGTTGAAATTACCTTTCTCTTTTCATTCCATTCCCCCTCCCTCGCAGATACCGGAAGCTAGCACTGCGCTGGCACCCTGACAAGAACCCAGATAATAAAGAATTTGCAGAGCAGAAGTTTAAGGAGATTGCGGAGGCTTATGAAGTGCTATCAGACAGTAAGTTTGCATCCTGAGTTACTTCCTGTTTGTTGGATGGATGTAAGCAGTGTAGTGGATGATTTGTTGCAAGAAAAGGGGAGGCACTTCACAAGCACCTTTGGAATTTGTGGCACGTCATTAGGCCATTTGGCCCATTGAAGTGGTGCTGGCTCTTCACGAGTTCCTAACAGATTTCTTCTTCAGGCCTTTGCCTCTTCCACCTATCACCTCCCAGCTTCCCATATCTCTGCTGGGTCTTTATTCCTTGGAACATAGGAGAATAAGGGGCAACTTTATAGAAATGTTTAAAATTATGGGAGGCATAGATAAGGTGGATGGTAACAGTCTTTTCCCCAGGGTAGGGGAGTCCAAAACTAGGGGGCACAGGTTTAGGGTGAGAGGGGAAAGATTTAACAGAGACCTGATGGGCAACCTTTCACACAGAGGGTGGTGAGTGTGTGGAACGAGCTGCCAGAGGAAGTGGGTGAGGCAGGTACAATAGTATCACTTAAGAAGCACTTGGATAGGTACGTGGAGGGGTGGGGCTTGCAGGGATATGGGCCAAACGCAGGAAATTGGGACTAGCTGGGTAGACACCATGGTTGGCATGGACTGGTTGGGCTGAAGGGCCTGTATCTGTGCTGTATTGCTCTATGACTCTAAGAACTGTGACCTGCAGGCTGAGATAGGGAATGGGATTAAAATAAAGTCTACTTTTGGTCAGTGTGGGCTTCAGTGCCATAAATTTCAGTGATTCTTTGAAGTAAAAGGAGAAAGTACGATTGGACTGGAAAGATCTCCTTTCGTAGTAGGGACAGATTCACAAATTGTGTCACAATTTTCACTGATTTGAGGATCTTGTTCTGTATCTCAGCCTTCATGTTCTATTTGATTCACCTTGCCAGGAGAGTGGGTTGAACGTGGAGCCTACTCCCTGGGTAAATAAATGAGGTGGGGGGTGGTGTTGCTACTGTGTTGGATGGCCTATTTTCATGCCCTGTCTGAACTATGTGCTGCTTAATTTTATCTAATCTTTTCCTTGTAGGAAATAAACGAGAAGTTTATGACAAGTATGGAAAAGACGGATTAACTGGAGCAGGTAAGCATAGAACAGTACAGCACAGGAACAGGCCCTTCGGCCCACCACGTCTGTGCCGGCCATTATTCCACTCCAAACTAATCCCACCTGTTGCACGTGGTCTGTATCCCTCCGTTCCCTGTCTATTCATGTGTCTTTTTAAATGCCTCTTGAATGTCACTATTGTATCTGCTTCCACCACTTCCCCTGGCAGCCTGCTCCAGGCACCTACCGGTCTCTATGTATAAAAAAACTTCCCTCACAAATTTCCTTTAAACCTTTCCCCCTCTATGCCCTCTAGATTTTAACATTTCCACCTGGCAGAAAAGATTCTATCTATTTTATCTATGCCTCTCATAATCTTTTAAACTTTGATCAGGTTGCCCCTCTGATGCTCCAGAGAAAACAATCCAAGTTTGTCCAACGTCTCCTTATAGCCAATACTCTCCAGTCCAGGCAACATCCTGGTGAACTTCTTCTGCACCCTCTCCCCATCCTTCCTATAGTACGTTGACCAGAACTGGTTAGCCCACATTTGGAGTATTGTGTGCAAAATTTTATACAGCTGCAATTTGATTCCCCAGCTGTTATATTCTATGCCCCAAGTGATAAAGGTGTGTCTTCCTTACCATCCCAGGCTGACATTGGGGCAGTGCTGAGGGAGTTCCCTGGGTCAATATCGGGTGAACTGGCATCGTTGATTAACTAGTATCCGTTAAATCCGGCTAAATAACCAAACTTTTACTATCTCCATTTTGTAATTTTGTAAAATCTCCATTTTGGTCTTGTAGTAAGTTTTATTATCCTTTTTACCAGAAGTATATTAGAACGTAGAACAGGACACCACAATACAGACCCTTCAGCCCACAATGTTGTGCCGACCTTTAAACCTCGCCTAAGACTATCTAACCCCTTCCTCCCACATATCCCCCTATTTTAAATTCCTCCATATGCTTATCTAGTAGTCCCTTGAATTTGACCAATGTACCTGCCTCCACCACCACCCCAGGCAGCGCATTCCATGCCCCAACCACTCTCTGGGTAAAAAACTTTCCTCTGATATCTCCTTTGAACTTCCCACCCATTACTTTAAAGCCATGCCCTCTTGTATTGAGCACTGGTGCCCTGGGAAAGAGGCGCTGGCTGTCCACTCTATCTATTCCTCTTAATATTTTGTACACTTCTATCATGTCTCCTCTCATCCTCCTTCTCTCCAAAGAGTAAAGCCCTAGCTCCCTTAGTCTCTCCTCATAATGCATACTCTCTAAACCAGGCAGCATCCTGGTAAATCTCCTCTGCACCCTTTCCAACACTTCCACATCCTTCCTATAATGAGGTGACCGGAACTGAGGACAGTACTCTAAGTGTGGTCTGGACTAAGTATATTCCCCTCCTCCCACTGTTCTCATCTGCCCTCCCCACCTCCCTTATTTGGTTCCATGTTCCGCCTTCATCTCCTATCAGACTCCATCATCTGCAGCCCTTTATCGGATTGCAGACCTATCACCTCCCAGCCTCTGTCGCTATCTCCTCCATCTGCCTATCACCCCTCCTCACCTGGATCCACCGATCACCTACCACCTCTTCCCCTCACCTCTGTTGCGATCTCCCCTCTATTAGTCCAGATGAAGGGTCTCGACCTGAAACTTCGACTGTCCATTTCCCTCCACAGATGCTGCCTGACGCGTTGAGTTCCTCCAGCATCTTGTGTGTTGCTCCAGATTCCAGCATCTGCAGTCTCTCGTGTCTATATTCTGTGCTAGTTTATTTTGATTTCTCTGTTTTTGAGATGTGTCATGATGCTGTAGTTTTTAATGTTATGTCTTTATTATCCTGATTGGTAATTGGTTTATTATTGGCACATGTACCGAGATACAGCGGAAAGCTTTTGTTTGCATGCCATCCAGACAGATCATTCCATACATAAGTACATCGAGGTAGTGCAAAAGGGAGTTAAAAAAGTGTGGAATATAGTGTTACTGGCGTAGAGAAAGTGCAGTGCAGGTAAGCAAATAAAACACAAGGGCCACGACGAGGTATATTGGGAGATCAAGAATTCATCTTTGAGCATATGAGAGGTCCATTCAAGGTTCTAATCACAGTGGGATAGAAACTGTCCTTGAGTCTGGTGGTATGTGCTTCCAAGCTTTTGTACCTTCTGCCCGGCGGGAGAAGGGAGAAGAGAGAATGACTAGGGTGGGAGGGGTCCTTGATTATGTTGGCTGCCTTTCTACATATAGTGATAAGTGCATTTATAAACTGTGACTTGTATTTCATTTTTTAAAGTGTGTTCTATCTTTTCATTTTTCAATAGGTGGCAGAGGTCCCAGCATGGGAACAGAGTTTCCAGATTTTATCTTCTCGTTCCGTAGCCCTGATGAAGTATTTAGGGAGTTCTTTGGTGGCCGGGATCCTTTTGCAGAGTTGTTTGGTGAGCAAATGCTCTGTCTTTGTTTCTCATTCTGCGCTGTGTTGTTCCTGTCTGTTACCTTTCGAGCTCGCCAGCTGCAGATCTGCAGTGGCCCATGTCTGTGGGGCATTACTGGCTCAGGAAACTACGTCTCTTGCATGCAGGTGTGTGAATTGGGAGCAGGAGAAGGCAACTCAACCTTGGAGCCTACTCTCATATTTAATCAGATCGTGACTGATCTGGTTGTAACCTCAGCTACCCATGGTAACTTTTCACCCCCTTGCTTAGATTTTCATTTTCAAGAATTATCTAACTCTGTCATTAAAAGATATCAAAGCCTCTTCTTCCAACAATCTTTAAGGAGGAAAATTCCAAAGACTCAAAACCATCTGAAACAAAATAAATTCACCTCATTTCTGTTTTAAATGAGCGATTCCTTCATTTTTAAATAGTGATCCCTAGTTTTAGATTTTCCCACACTGATGAATCCTTTCCTCCGTATTCACCTAGTCAAGACTCCTCAGGATCTTGAATGTTTCAATCAAGTCCCCTCTCATCCTTCTAAACTTCTAATTCACAGGATATTGGTATTGGTTTATTATTGTCACTTGTACCGAGGAACAGTGAAAAACTTGTCTTGCAAACCGATCATGCAGATCAATTCATTACACAGTGCAGTTACACTGAGTTAGCACAGAGTGCATTGAGGTAGTACAGGTAAAAAGCAGTAACAGAGTAAAGTTTCACAGCTACAGGGAAGTGCAGTGCAGGTAGACAATAAGGTGCAATTTGCAACAAGGTAGATTGTGAAGTCAAGAGTCCATCTCCTGGTGATGGATATGGTGATGGTGGATTTGAGGAACCATGACCCTTTTGAATGGTGGAGCAAGCTTGAATGATGATGTGGACTACTCCTGGTCCTGTCATGATTCTAGTTCACTACATTAGTTCCTGGGAATAGGAACTTGATCTCCCTGGAGAGATGAAGTGGACCAAGACTATAGTTCCTGGGATGTAGAAGAATCAATAATGATCTCCTTGAAAGATGTACATTCCTTAATGTCTTTGACAGAGTAGATACTGGGAGCATATCTCTTGTATCTAGAATAAAGGGGTTGGTCATTTGGGACTGAGATGAGAAGAGATTCCCCTTGATCAGAGGGTTGTGAATCTTTGGTATTGACGTTGTACCTTGTACCGAGGTACAGTGAAAAACTTGTCTTGCATACCGATCGTACAGGTCAATTCACTACACAGTGCAGTTACATTGAGTCAGTACAGAGTGCATTGAGGTAGTACAGGTAAAAACAATAACAGTACAGAGTAAAGTGTCACAGCTACAGAGAAAGTGCAGGGCAATAAGGTGCAAGGTCACAACAAGGTAGATTGTGAGGTCGTAGTCCATCTCATTGTATAAGGGAACCGTTCAATAGTCCTATCACAGTGGGGTAGAAGCTGTCCCTAAGTCTGGTGGTACGTGCCCTCAGGCTCCTGTATCTGAGATTCAATGCTATTGCCTTTCAACAGGTGACCTTGGGTTGTTGTTGTTTTCCTTTGGGTGGTGCAGTGGTGCTCCAGGTAGTGCAGCTTCCTCACACCTCCAGTGACCCTGGTTTGATTCTCGCCTCTGGTGCTGTCTGTGTGGAGTTTTTCACATTCTCCCTTTGATTTCCTCTGGGTGCAACAGTTTCCTTCCCTGCTGGCTGTCCGGTGAATTGGCCACTGTAAATTGACCCCCCATTTTGGGTGGAGATTTGGGGAGGGTGCAGGGATAGTGTTAATGGGCATGTGTAAGAGAATATGTTGCAGGGAAACAAGCTGAGGAATGATGTTGAATAGATTGCTCTGAGAGCTAGAGTGGGCTTAATAGGCTGAATGGCCTCCTATGTTATAAGGTAACGTGAAATCAGCCATGATATTTAATGCTGCAGTGGGCTTGAAATGACCAACTCTTTCTAATTCTCATGTCAAATCCCTTTTAAGAGCAGTGTTAACATTAAAGTGTCAATGAATCAAATTGGGAGGCATCTCGTTCAAACAATGGAAATCTGGAATGGCTTCCTCTTTTTATTTCTGCACCACACCCCCTCCAAAAGGTTGTGGAACCTGAGAGGGATTTTCAGAAATAAGATCAATTAATCTTTAGGTTTCTGCATCAAGGGGTGCAGAGAAAAGTATCAAAGTGAACGTGAGTTACCGACTAGCTGTGATTTAATTGAGTGGCAGAACAGGCTTCAAAGAAATTAACCATCCATAGTACACACTGCACCATGATTCTTCATCAGAACTTCCCAAACCCGCAACCTCTCCCTTCAAGGACAAAGGCAGCAGGTGTAGGGGAACATCACTACCTGCAGGTTCCCCTCCAAGTCATAAACCCATCCCGATTTGGAAATATAATTACTGGTTTTCCCTTGTCACTGGGTCTAAATCCTGAAACTCCCTCCCTATGGCATTGTGGAAGCACCTTCACTAGAAGGATTGCAGCAGGTGGCTCACCAATAACTTCTCAGAGGCCATTAAGGATGGACAATAAATGTCTGCTTGCCCATAATAAGTTGTTTTAAGAAACAAAACATTTTCAATAATGGAAATATTAACTCTAGGTTGAGTTTCTTGAACAGATAGATGTTTTTACTTTCTCGTTTAATTCTTTCAATAGATGACTTTGGTCCGTTTTCTGAATTGGGTGGGATTGACCGATCTCGACAGGCACCTGGATCGCTGTTTTCCTTCTCGTTTCCCACTGGATCAGGTACGTTGAAAACTGGGACGTTGTTCAGTTGAAGGAGGTTCTGCGTAACGTCTCTTAAGAAGAGGTGGCACGGTGCTGCCACAGTTAGTGCTGCTGCCTTGTATTTCTGGGGACACTGGTTTGACCCTGGCCTGGGGTGTGTCTGTGCGGAGTTTGCACATTCTCCTTGCATGGGTTTCCCGTGTGCCCAAAGGTGTGCTAGTATGTTAATTGGCCAATGTAACTTACCCTTCAGTGTAAGTGAGTGGTAAAAGAATCAGGAATTGGTATTGGTTCATTATTGTCACTTACCAACGTACAGTGAAAAACTTGTCTTGCATACCGATCGTACAGGTCAATTCATTACACAGTGCAGATACATTGAGTTAGTACAGAGTGCATTGATGTAGTACAGGTAAAAAAGCAATAACAGTACAGAGTAAAGTGTCACAGCTACAGAGAAAGTGCAGTGCAATAAGGTGCAAGGTCACAACAAGGTAGATCATGAGGTCAGAGTCCATCTCATTGTATAAGGGAACCGTTCAATAGTCTTATCACAGTGGGGTAGAAGCTGTCCTTAAGTCTGGTGGTACGTGCCCTCAGGCTCCTGTATCTTCATCAGAGAGGGAATAAGTTGCAGTGCTACAGGGAAGTAAGGAGAGGGGAGTTGGGTCTGATGGTATAGCTGTAGAATCATAGATCCATGCAGAATAGGAAACAGCCACCGTCCGCCCTGACCATCAACCACCCATTTACACTAACCCTACATTAATCCCATTTTATTCTCCCCACATTCCCATCAACTCCCACCGCTCCCCCCCCCCCCCCCCCCCCCCCCCCCCCCGGATTCTACGCCTCACCTACACACTAGGGGCAATTTACAGTGACCAATTAACCTACTAACCTGCACGACTTCAGAGCACCCGGGGGAAAATCAGGCAGTCACGGGGGAGAACCTGCAAACTTCACACAGACAACACTTGAGGTCAGGATTGAACCTGGGTCACTGGAGCTGCTGGTATGCACTCCTTCTGTGTGGTTGTAGGTAGAACATAGAACGTAGAATACTACAGCACAGGACAGGTCCTTCAACCCAAAATGTTGGGTCGAACTAATTAAGCTAATGACTCCTAATTAATCTAATCCCTCTTCCCCACACATTGACCATATCCCTCCCTTCCCTGCATATCCATGTGCCTATCTAAGACTCTCTTAAACGCTCCCATGCTATCTGCCTCTACCACCGCCCCTGGCAGTACATTCCAGGCTCCCACCACTCTCTGTGTAAATAAAAACTTGCCTCGCGCATCTCCTTTGTACTTTACCCCTCTCACCTTAAATACATGCCCTATAGTACAAGACATTAAAATCCTCGGAAAAAGATACTAGTGCTTACTCTATCTATGCGTTGCATAATTTTATAAACTTCTATCAAATCTTCCCTCAGCCTCCGCCGCTCCAGAGAACACAGTTCCAGTTTGTCCAACCTCTCCTCATAGCACATGTCCTCCAAACCAGGCAGCATCCTGGTAAACCTCCTCTGCACCCTCTCCAAAGCCTCCACATCCTTCCTGTAATGAGTCAACCAGAATTGAATGCAATACTCTAAATGTGGCCTAACCAGAGTTTTGTAAAGCTTCTGAAAGGTATGTCCTGACCTTCACAACTACCATCAAGGAGGAGGTACAGGAGTCTGAAGACCCATACTCAACATTTCAGAAACAGCTTCTTCCCCTCTGCCATCAAATTTTTGAGCGGTCCATGAACACTATTATTCCTTTTTTTTTGCACTTTTTTTATTTTTGTAGTTTTATGTCTTTGCACTGTACAGCTGCCACAAAACAATAAATTTCACATCATGTAAGTCATTGATAATAAATCTGATTCTGATTTCCCGGAGTACAATGCAGGATTTTACCAGACTCCAAGGGTTAAATTAGAAGATTACCGAAATTAGGTTTGCAATCCCTGCAACGTGGATTGTATTTTCTTTTGGAGTTGGTAAGGAATTGGTTGAGGAAAGGTGCTTTTGTTGTTGTGGAACTTAGGATATAGGGAGATTACCTTAAGACTGGAGCCAGCATGTTCAGGGAGAGGTTAGAAAACACATCGTCATGCAGAAGGTAATAGAAGGTTGGAGCAGTCTCCCACAGTCAGTGTTGATTGCTCATGGAGTGCAGAGGCAGCTATAATTTCTACATCTGTTTGAGAAAATGTAGCTCAACACTTGGATGAGTGTAGCAAAGTTGTGCTAAGGTTCCAGTTGGCCTCAGTCTCATTGATTGGTAGACCAACCACAAAGGACTGAATGCCTCCCCTCGTTTCTCTCCACGTGGTTAAGTAGCCTGCCTCAGGTCGCTTCTGAGTGGCAGCTGAGCCCGAAGGAACTCTTTCTTTGGGAGAAGGTGTGGAGAGAATGGTTCAGGTAGTTATATCAATAAAATGAAGAGTTTGTCTGGTTGCCTCCATTTCGGGTCTGAGAAAGGGGCAGAATAAAATCTTTAACCAGAGTGTAGCCAAAACATGAAATTTGCTTCCACTGGGAGTGTTTGAGGTAACAGGAGATGTGAACGTAGAATGAAGGAAGGTCATGCTCTTAGGGAGTGAGAGCTTGTGTGAAGCATGAGCATAGCATGAAACTTTTGGGCCAAATGGCTGTTTTCTCTGCTGTAGATGTGATGTGATCTATAATTCTATGACATGGAGTCAAGGTCAAAGTCTATATAAGTACTATGCACAAGTACATGTGTGCACAGGTGCAATGAAAAACTTTCTTGCAGCAGCATCACAGGTATGTAGCACACGACATTGATAAGAAAAACATAAATTATACAAAATGTACAAGAAGGGATACAAGTAGAGCAAAAAAAAAGTCTATTGTAGTGCAATGTGGTCATAGTGTTGCTATACTGAGGTAGTGATTAAGGTTGTGCAGGTTGGTTCAAGAACCGAATGGTTGAAGGGAAGTAGCTGTTCCTGAACCTGGTGGTGTGGGACTTCAGGCTTCTGTACCTCCTGCCCGATGGTAGCTGCAAGAAGATGGCATAGCCCAGATGGTGGGGATCTTTGATGATAGATGTTGCCTTCTTGAGGCAGCGCCTCATACTATATTTGGTATCTTGTAGTTTAAAGTAAACAGTTAATGGCAGGACCCTTAACAGCATTTATGTACAGAGCGACCTTGGGGTCCAAGTCTCTGAGAGTGGGAACGCAAGTAGATAGAGTGGTAAAGAAGGTGTATGACATACTTGGCTTCATTGCTGGGGCAGAGAGCACAAGAGTCAGGAAGTCATGATGCAGTTGTATAAAACTTTGGCTTGGCTGCACTTGGAGTATTGTGTGCAGTTCTGGTTGCCTTACTACAGGAAGGATGTCAAGGCTTTAGAGAGTGTGCAGAAGAGGTTTATCAGGATACTGCCTGGATTAGAGGGTATGTGCTGTAAGGAGAGGTTGGACAAAATTGTGTTGTTTTCTTTGGAGTGTCGGAGGCTGAGGGAAGACCTGATAGAAGTTTATAAAGTTTTGAGAAACATATATATGGTAGATAGAGTCTTTTTCCCAGAGTGGAAATGTCAAACACCAGAAGACGTAGCTTTAAGGTGAGAGGGGGAAAGTTTAAAACAGATTTACAAAGCAAATTTTTTTAAACACAGAGAGGTGGTGGGTGCCTGGAATGCGCTGCCGGGGGAAGTGGTGGAAGCAGATATGACAGTAACGTTTAAGAGAAATCTAGACAGGCACATGAATATGCAGGGAATGGAGGGATATGGATCATGTTCAGGCAGATGGGATTAGTTAGATTGATGTGGTCAGCACAGACATGGTGGGCTGAAGGGCCTGTTCCTGCGCTGTACTGTTCTATGATTCTATGTAGTGATCTAAGTAAATGGTGGCACAGGTTAGAGGGGCTGAATGGTCACCCTCTGGTCCTGTGTTTCATTCAGTTGTTAAGTTGCCTGTTACTCTCTGTCTCCTTTCTCCGAATTAATGAGTACCCTTTACTGTTGGCAGAGTTCTCATCGTTCTCCACCAACATTGGCGGGGGTGGAATGGGCAGTTTCCGATCAGTCTCGACCTCCACGAAGATCGTCAATGGCAAACGTGTAACCACCAGAAAGTGAGTATCCAGGATGAGATTCCGAGCATTCTGAAGGGACCTTGTCAGCTTAATCTCTTGTATGACAAATGCGCCTTCACAGCAATCAATCTGGCGTCAACTGTTTGTTGAACATCAAAGTGAAGCTGCAGATGCTGGAAATCAGGAAATAAAAACAGAAAATGCTGGATGTATTCAGCAGGTTAGGCTGCATCTGTGGGAAGAGTGACCTGCTGAGAACATCTTCCTGCTCTGCTCTTCACAACTCCTACGTTCTAATGTCTATGGAGACACAAGAGACTGCAGATCACACCATAGGGTTGTAGACTACCCAGGTGTTGTTCCTCTAGTGTACTCTTGTGTTCTTTGTCTATGTTCTTGCTCTTTATCTGCTCCCACTCACCCATTGACCAGATGACTTTGCTTGCAGCTGCTGGTCTCCCTGGCTTTACTTTATCAGGGACAATGCCTCTGCCCTCCACCCTCCCTGAAGTTTAACAAGCATCTTTTCTCCTTTTGTTTTTCTTTGACCTGAAACATAGAACAGTACAGCGCAGAAACAGATCCTTCGGCACATGATGTCTGTCTCGACCATGGAGCTAATTTCAAGTTCAAGTTATACGTTATTGTCAGTCACCCACGTGCTGTAAAACACATGAAGGAATGAAATGTCATTTCCCCCAGACTCTCACAACAGAGGACATACATAGAACAGAGGACATACAATAAACGCAGACAAAAAAATTGTGCAAGAACATATAGTGCAAAAAACAGTATATACAGAATACAAAATTAGTGCAAAACTGAGTTGGACGAAGAAAATACAGAACTCAGTGTGTTGCACTAATTGTATAAACATGGTCAGCAGCAGCCAAAGTTCTTGTACACCGTTGTGCAAACCAAGGCTTTTGATGTGGCATTTGTCTGAAACTGCTTCCAGGGTATTCAGGAGCCTGACAGCCTGGGGAAAAATCTATTGTACAGTCTAGTAATTCTGGCCCGGACGCTCCAGTACCACTTGCCAGACGGCAGTGGGACAAATAGGTCGTGGGAGGGATGAGAAGGGTCATCTATGATTCTGCGGACCTTGCGTGTGCTAATTCCATCTGCCTGCACGTAGTGTATACCCCTCCATCCCCTGCCTGTTCCTGTTAAATGTTGCTGTCATATCCGCTTCCACAAATTCCCCTGGCTGCATGTTCCAGGCACATTCCTCTCTCACCTTAAACCTTTGCCCTCTAGTATTTGACATTTTCACCCTCGGGGAAAATATCTCTATCTGCTCTATCTATGCCTATCATAATTTTATAAACCTCTATCCCATGAACCATTATTTCAAAGAACAGCAGTGTTCCAGTGGGTATTTATCTATTGACCAGCATTAAAACTGAACATCTGGCCCAACGTTACAAACGATCTGCAGGAGGGACTCAGCGGATCGAGCAGCATCTGTGAGAGGAAACGGATTATCGATGCAGGGTTTCGACCTGAGATGTCGACGATTCCTTCCCCCCTCCACAGACGCTGCCTGACCCGCTGAGTTCGTCTGGCAGATTGTTTGTTGCTCCAGATTCCAGTATCTGCAGTCTCTTGTGTGGCCAAGGTTTTGTTGCTTTTGTGGAATCTTGCTGTGCACATCTTTTCTGCTATGGCCCACAGGATCCCTTTTGTCCTTTCGGGAGTGCAGTTGCAACCTTAGTTCAGCATGTGCTCTGGATGAAGGCTTGGAGTGACAGTACAGCACTCAGTACTGCGAGTATCAGGGTGCATTTGGTTCTCTAGTTTCTGAAGTGGGGATTGAACTCGCAACCGTAGAACATAGAACAATTACAGCACAATTCAGGCCCTTCGGCCCACAAAGCTGTGCTGAACATGTCCCTACCCTAGAAATTACTAGGCTTACCCATAGCCCTCTATTTTACTCAGCTCCATATACCGATCTAACAGTCTCTTGAAAGATCCTATCATATCAGCCTCCACCACCATTTCTGGCAGCCCATTCCACACACTCAACACTCCCTGAGTAAAAAAACTTACCCCTGACATCTCCTCTATATCTAATCCCCAGCACCTTAAACCTATATCCTCTTGTGGCCACCAATTCAGCCCTGGGGAAAAGCGTCTATCTACCCGATCAATACCTGTCATCATCTTATACACCTCTATCAGGTCCCCCCTCATCCTCCGTCTCTCTAAGGAGAAAAGGCCGAGTTCCTTCAACCTGCTTTCATAAGGCATGCTCCGCATCTCAGGCAACATCCTTGTAAATCTCCTCTGTACCCCCTTTATGGCTTCCACATCTTTCCTGTAGTGAGGCGACCAGAACAGCACAGTGGGGTCTGACAAGGGACCTATATAGCTGCAACAATACCTCACGGCTCCTAAATTCAATTCCCCGATTGATGAAGGACAATACACCATATGCCTTCTTAACCACACAGTCAACCTGCGCTGCCACTTTGAGCGTCCTATGGACCCGGACCCCAAGATCCCTCTGATCCTCCACACTGCCAAGAGTCCTACCATTAATACTATATTCCGCCAACATATTTGACCTACCAAAATGAACCACTTCACACTTATCTGGGTTGAACTGCATCTGTATCCTATCTATATCCCTCTGTAACCTCTGACAGCCCTCCAAACTATCCACAACTCCCCCAACCTTCATGTCATCCGCAAACTTGCTAACCCACCCCTCCACTTCCTCATCCAGGTCATTTATAAAAATCACAAACAGTAAGGGTCCCAGTACAGATCCCTGAGGTACACCGCTGGTCACCGACCTCCATGCAGAATACGACCCTTCAACAACCACTCTTTGCCTTCTGTGGGCCAGCCAGTTCTGGATCCACACTGCAATGTCCCCTTGGATCCCATGTCTCCTCACCTTCTCCATAAGTCTCGCATGGGGTACCTTATCAAACACCTTGCTGAAATCCATATACACTACATCTACTGCTCTCCCTTCATCGATGTGCTTAGTCACATCCTCAAAAAATTCAATCAGGCTCGTAAGGCAGGACCTGCCCTTAACAAAGCCATGCTGACTATTCCTAATCATATTATACCTCTCCAAATATTCATAAATCCTGCCTCTCAGGATCTTCTCCATCAGCTTACCAACCACTGAGGTAAGACTCACTGGTCTATAATTTCCTGGGCTATCCCTACTCCCCTTCTTGAATAAGAGAACAAGATCCGCAACCCTCCAATCTTCCAGAACCTCTCCCGTCTCCATGGACGACACAAAGATCATCGTCGGAGGTTCCACAATCTCCTCCCTCGGCTCCCACTGCAACCTAGGGTACATCTCATCCGGTCCCGGCAACTTATCTAACTTGATGCTTTACAAAAGTTTCAGCACCACCTCTTTTCTAATATCTACATGCCCAAGCTTTTCAGGCCACTGCAAGTCCCAACTACAATCCCCCAGATCTTTTTCCATGGTGAATACTGATGTAAAGTATTCATTAAGTATCTCCGCTATTTCTTCCGGATTCTTACACACTTTCCCACTGCTGCACTTGATAGGCCCTATCCTTTCGCATCTCATCCTCTTACTCTTCACATACTTGTAGAACGCCTTGGGGTTTTCCTTAATCCTGCCTGCCAAGGCCTTCTCATGTCCCCTTCTGGCTCTCCTAATCTCTTTCTTAAGCTCCTTCCTTTTAGCCAGATCTCTCACATTACCTAGCTCTCTGTACCTTTTGTATGCTTTTCTTTTCCTTTTGACTAGATTTATTATAGCCTTCGTACACCACGTTTCCTGTATCCTATCATGACTCCCCTGTCTCATCGGAACATGTCTATGCGGAACTCCACACAAATACCCCCTGAACATTTGCCACATATCTTCCGTACTTTTCCCAGAGAACATCTGTTCCCAATTTAATTTTCCAATTTCCTGCCTGAGAGCCTCATAATTCCCTTTACTCCAAGTAAACGCCTTTCTAGTCTGTCTGTTCCTATCCCTCTCTAATGCTAACGTAAAGGAGATAGAATTATGATCAATATCACCAAAATGTTCACCCACTGAGAGATCTGACACCTGACCAGGTTCATTTCCCAATATCAAATCAAGCACAGCCTCTCCTCTTGTAGGTCGTTCTACATACTGTCAAGAACCCTTCCTGAACACACCTAACAAACTCCACCCCATCTAAACCCCTCACTGTCTGGAGATGCCAATCGATGTTTGGGAAATTAAAATCCCCCATCACAACAACTCTGTTATTCTCACACCTTTCCAGGATCTGCTTCCCTATCTGCTCCTCAATAACCCTGTCACTTATTGGGCGGCCTATAAAAAAACGCCCAGCACCGTTATCAACCCCTTCCTGTTCCTAACCTCCACCCACAGAGACTCCGTAGACAATCATGTCTACGTAGACTTCATAGACAAAACCTAACTTAAATGAGAGTACAGTTGGAGCTTACCCGTGCTGTCCCTGCCCTAGAACTATTTGATTAGAAGGTGTAGAGGAAGTTTTACTCTGTCTCTAATTCTTGCTGTCTTTGGAGTTGGCACATGTACTGAGATACAGCGAAAAACTTAGTTTTACAAGTCATCCATACAGATCATTTCATAATGTAAGTACATGAGGTAGTACAAAGGGAAAAGCAGTGACAGAATGCAGAATATAGTGTTTTATGGTTACAGAAAAAGTGCAGTACAGGTAGACAATAAGGTGCAAGGGCCATGCTAAGGTAGATTGTGAGGTCAAGGGTTCAACAGGTCCATTCAAGAGTCTTTTAATAGCGGGATAGAAGCTGTCCTTGAGCTTGGTGGTGTGTGTTTCCAAGCTTTTGTATCTTCTGCCCGATGGGAGGGGCAAGAAGAGAGAATGTCCGGGGTGGGTGGGGTCTTTGATTATGCTGGCTGTTTTACTGAGGCGGCAAGAAGTGTAGACAGAGTCCATGGAGGGAAGGCTGGTTTCCGTGATGTGCTGAGCTGTGTCCACAATACTCTGTAATTTCTTGTGGTCTTGGGCAGAGCAGTTGCCGTACCAAGCTGTGATACAACTGGATAAGATGCTTTCAGTGGTGTATCCATAAAAATTGGTGAGGGTCAATGGGGACATGCTGCATTTCATTAGCCTTCTGAGGAAGTAGAGATGCTGGTGAGCTTTCTTGGCCATAGCATCTATGTACTTGGACCAGGACAAACTATTAGTGATGTTTACACCTAGGAACCATCTCCACCTCAGCACTTTTGATACAGACAAGGGCGTGTGCTCCACCTCACTTCCTGAAGTCAATGACCAGATCTTTTGCTTTGCTGACATTAAGTTAGAGGTGTACAAGATAATAAGAGGCATTGATCGAGTGGACAGTCAGAGACTTTTTCCCAGGGCAAAAATGGCTAACATGAATAATTTTAAGGTGATTGGAGGAGGGTATAAGGGGGATGTCAGAGGCAAGTTTTTTTACACAGAGAGTGGTGGGCGTGTGGAACGCACTGCTGGCAGAGGTTGTGGGGGCAGATACATTAGGGACATTTAAGAGTCTCTTAGATAGTTACATGAATGATAGAGAAGGAGAGGGCTATGTGGGAAGGAAGGGTCAGATAGATCCTAGAGCAGGATAAAATGTCGGCACAACATCGTGGGCTGAAGGGCCTGCCCTGGGACTATTTGGTGGGACAGTGTGGAAGGGGGGGAGCTTTACACTATATCTAACCTTGTGTTGTCCCTGCTCTGGGAGCACTTATTTTCCTCTTGCCTCAATTAATTTCCATCTCCAAAGAATAACCCATGTGTTTTTGACCCACTGTAGGATTGTGGAGAATGGCAAAGAGACAGTGGAAATTGAAGAAGATGGACAGCTGAAATCGGTTCGAGTCAACGGTAAGCAAGATAGGAGGCTCATGAGAGAGTAGACCATGTGAGGCCAACACGACGGGAGCAACAGGGAATCCTGGGGAAGAGCTAGTGAAGAGATCAGTGGGAAGCCAATGGCAGCGAGACTGGAAGGATAGACCACACCAGCGATTAGGAACTTTGATTAGAGATATTCTGCATTACATGCAAGAATCCTGAATAATTATATTGTAGAAATAAAGACTCACCTTCCCTCGCCCCACCCCCCAAGCCTTGTTTATTCTCAATGGAACCAGCTGGTTTTAGGGAAAATTCTGGTCTTAGGCTGTTTCCACCACCTGAATTGCCAGCCAGAAGGGGCAACGCACAGAAAGCTGGAGGAACTCAGCAGGTCAGGCAGCATCTATTGGATGGAAATGGACAGTCGACGCTTTGGTCTGAGACCCTTCGTCTGGACTGAAAGATAGAGGGGTGATGGCCGGTGTAAAGAGGGGCAGGGAAGGGGTGGAGCAAGAGCTGGCAGGTGATAGGTGGATCCAGGTGAGGGGGGGGTGATGGGCAGGTGTAATGAAAATATTTTAAAGTTTGTTCCTTGTTCTTTCCTGATTCACCATCAAGAGATATTCACAAACAAAGAAGGTACTATACATGTGTTAAGTACTATAGAAGCTACTTTATTGGAGCTATATTGGTATTGGTTTATTATGTCACTTGTACCGAGGTACAGTGAA
Source organism: Pristis pectinata (assembly GCF_009764475.1). Lineage (NCBI taxonomy): Eukaryota > Metazoa > Chordata > Chondrichthyes > Rhinopristiformes > Pristidae > Pristis > Pristis pectinata. The sequence goes on along the minus strand of NC_067405.1, from coordinate 5,060,723 downwards.
GGACTTGTCTTGCATACCGATCGTACAGGTCAATTCATTACACAGTGCATTGAGGCAGTACAGGGTAAAAACAATAACAGAATACAGAGCAAAGTGTCCACAGCTACAGGGAAGTGCATTGCAGCTAGACAATAAGGTGCAAGGTCATAACAAGGTAGATTGTGAGGTCAAGAGTATAAAGAATAAAATACAGAAAGGAAGAAGAAAATAAAATACAGAAGGAAGCAAAATAATACTTATCAACCAATCAATGAACCGATCTATATAATGCTGGAGGGAACCTCAGGTGTCCAATAGCCTTTCACACATCTTCTCTCTGTTTCTCAGCAGCAGTCGCGACCCAGCCTAAGGGAAGATTCCGATTTGTACAAAGAAGGTGCCCCTTTTTATACCCTTCAAAAACTTAACATAACTTTCACCCCAGTGCTTTTCCATTCCATAGTGGTACCAGCCTATACCTTCTAATCACTTGTGACCTTCAGCCTAGATGCATAACTTAGAACCAGAGACAGCAGGTCTGAAGGAAGACATGTTGGTCATCCTTACCTGCTCTCAAGGCTGTGTGTCAGTGCTCCCGTAAGTTCTCAAAACGTTCCCACGTTCCAAGCTGACACCATTTTGTCTTACAACCACCATTTTGTGTTACATACTAAGGAGGAATCAGAAATGACTTTTGGCTAATTTAACTTACAGCAGGTGAGGGAGGGATAAGTGGGAATAGTGACAGAAGCTGGGAGGTGATAGATGGAAGGGACAAAGGGCAGAAGATGACGGAATTTGATAGGGAGAGGAAAGTGGATCATGGAGTAAAGGGAGGGAGGTGGGAGTAGTGGGGGAGAGGAACCAGTGGGAGGATGGTCTCCCTCTTCGCAACGCTCCAGACCAAAGAATGTTATTAGTAATACCCAGCGACATAGAATTTAATAGAGTAGAATGATTATAGTAAAAGTAATGAATAGATCTGCAGAGAGCAGCTTGCAATGAGTTGCCACGCTCCGGTGCCTCGGTACAAGTGACAATAATAAACCAATGCCCTCATCTCCCCTCTATCTTTCAGCCCAGATGAAGGATCTCGACCTGAAACGTCGACGGTCCATTTCCCTCCGCAGATGCTGCCTGACCCGCTGAGTTCCTCCAGCGTTTTGTTTGTTGCTCCAGATTCCAGCATCTGCGGTCTCTCGTCTAGGGAGGGACCATACATCAGGGGATCTGGAATAGACTAAATTTAGTTTGTTTGGTCACTAGAAAGCCCCTCGCTAGAGTATGAGTTAGTCACTCAGCACCTGACTCTTAAGCCTTGGGGTATGGAGAATACTTTGAGCACTGCATCTTTTTTTCCTTTACTAAAGCCACTGGCTCTGGATGTCGTTCTGCACAGAAATCCTTGCCTGGTTTTATTCCATGAAAAGCATTAGTGAACCCGATGGGTGGGTATTTTTAGTTACCATTACTGAAGCAAGCTTTACATTTATAACTTCATGGCTATTTAATTCCTGTAATTCATCTGCAATGGTGGGATCTAAACTTGCTGTGTGTCACTGGTCCAGAATACTGAGGTTTATAATCACTGACAGATGTCATGAAATGTATTGTTTTGTGGCAGCAGTACAGTGCAAGACATAAAGACATAAGAATATAAGTTAGAAAAATATATAAATGGTGCAAAAGAGGAATAACAAGGTAGTGTTCATGGGTTCATGGACCGTTCAGAAATCTGATGGCAGAGGGGAAGAAGCTGTGCCTGAATCATTGAGTTTGGTCTTCAGGCTCCTGTACCCCCTCCCCTAATGGTAGTAACATGAACTGGGTGGTGAGGGTCCTTAGTGATGGATGCCGCCTTCTTGAGGCACTGCCTTTTGAAGATGTCCTCAATGGTGGGGAGGGTTGTGCCCGTGATGGAGCTGGCTGAGTCTACAACCCTCTGCAGCCTCTTGTGATCCTGCCCATTGGAGCCTCTGTACCAGGTGGTGATGCAGCCAGTCAGAATGCTCTCCACTGTACATCTGTAGAAATTTGCAAGAGTCTTTGATGACGTACCAAATCTCCTCAAACGCCTAATGTAGAGCCACTGGCGTGCCTTCTTCGTGATTGCATCGATGGATTGGGCCCAAGATAGCTACTTAACCAGTATACTGCCATACTCTCAACGGTGGTGGTGAGTCACCTTCTTGAATCTCTACCAGCCTTGTGATGAAGGTGCTCTGGCACTGCTGTTTGGTAGGGAGCTCCGGGATTTGGAACCGGTGATGAGAAGTCAGGTTGGTGTCCAGTTTGGAAAATGCAAGGGGTGGTGTTCCCTCATGCCTGCAGCTCTCCTCCTACTTTGTGACAGATGTCACAGGTTTGGGCAGTGCAGTTGGGGTAGCCTGGATGAGTAACTGCAGTGCGTTCTGTAGATGATCGGCACTGCTACTGTGCTACTGTACGGTGGTTTAAGCTGGTAGATGTGGTACCAATTAAATAGGTTGCTTTGTTCTGGATGGTGTTGAGCTGTGCTCATCCAGGTAAGTGGAGAATATTTCATCATGCTCCTGACTCGTGCCCTATAGACTGTGAGAAGACATTACAGTGTCATATGGAGAGTCTCTTGCCTGCAGGATGCCCAGCTTCTGACCTACACCTCTAGTCACCATATATATGTGGCTGGCCCAGTTAACTAGTGACCCTGGCACATTTATGACTGGAAGCTCAGCAACTGTTATGCCATTGATAAGATAAGATATCTTTATTAGTAACATGTACATCGAAACAAACAGTGAAATGCATCTCTTGCGTAGAGTGTTCTGGGGGCAGCCTGCAAGTGTCGCCACGCTTCTGGTGCCAACATAGCACGCCCACAGCATCCTAACCCGTACGTCTTTGGAATGTGGGAGGAAACCGGAACACCCGGAGGAAATCCATGCAGACACGGGGAGAACATACAAACTCCTTACAGACAGCGGCCAGAATTGAACCCGGGTCACTGACGCTGTAAAGCGTTACACTAACCGCTACACTACCGTGCCTGTCAAATGTCAAAGGTAGCTAGTTAGACTCTCCCTTGTTGGAGATTGGTAAATTGGTTTATTATTGTCACATGTACTGAGGTACAGTGAAAACCTCTGTTTTAATGATTTCATTACAACAGTGCCTTGAGGTAGTACAAGGGAAAAGCAATAACAGAATGCAGAATAAAGTGTTACAGTTACAGAGAAAGTGCAGGCAGACAATAAGGTACAAGGCCATAACAAGGTAGATGTGAGGTCAAGAGTCCATCTTATTGTTCAATAGTCTTATAACAGCAGGATAGAAGCTGTCCTTGAGCTTGGTGGTACGTGCTTTCAGGCTTTTGTATATTCTACCCGATGGGAGAGGGGAGAAGAGAGGATGACTGGGTGGGTGTGGTCTTTGATTATGTTGCTGCTTTACTGAGGCAGCAAGAAGTGTAGACAAGAGTCCATGGAGGGGAGGCTGGTTTCTGTGATGTGCTGAGCTGTGTCCACAATTCTCTGCAGTTTCTTGTGGTCTCAACCAAGCTGCGATGCATCCAGATAGGATACTTTCTATGGTGCATCTATAAAAATTGGTGAGGGTCAACAGGAACATGCTGAATTTCTTTAGCCTCCTGAGAAAGTAGAGGCACTGGAGAGCTTTCTTGTCCATGCTGTCCACGTGGTTGGACCAGGGCAGGCTATTGTTGATGCTCACTCCTAGGTACGTGAAGCTCTCAACCCTCTTGACCTCATCACCATTGATGGGAGCGTGTGCACTGCCCCCATTCCTGATGTTGGTGACTGGATCTTTCCTGGCACTTTACGACACAATTGTTAGCCACCACTTATCATCTCATGTCTGAATGTTGTCCGGGTCTTGCTACAGGCAGACATGGACAGCTTCATTTGCTGAGGAGTTGTGAATGAGTTGATCATTGTTCAACCATCCCCACAATGAGGATCAATACGATCAGAGACATTTCTGTTTCTGACCTTATGATTAACGGAAGATCATTGATGAACCCACTGGAGATGGTTGGGCCTGGGTCACTGCTCCGAGGAACTCCTGCAGTGATATCATGGGGCTGGGATGATTGACCTCCAACAACCACAACTACATTCCTTGTACTGTTCTCCATGGAAATGATTACACAGCTTGGTGATGGCTTCTGTGAATGACTGAAGGATAATCTTTCACATTTATACGGCCACCCTTCAGTGATGAATGTTGTGAGTGAATGGAACTGTTCCTCATGTCCTTCTCGATCTCCACCAGTTTGTGGTGGTGCTTCTACCTTTTACGGGAATCTCCAAGCCTGACTGTTTCAAATTTTCGTCTCTGGTGCATCACCACTGGCAGCTCCCTGGACCCCGAGCTTTGGAACTCCCTCCCTAAATTGGTAAATTGGTTTATTATTGTAACTTGTACCAAGGTACAGTAAAAAAAAACTTCTCTTGCATACTGTTCATACAGATCAATTCATTACACAGTGCATTGAGTTAGTACAAGGTAAAACAATACAGAATGCAGAGTAAAGTGTCACAGCTACTAGTGCAAGGAGACAATAAGGTGCAAGGTCATAACGAGATAGATTGTGAGGTCAAGAGTCCAATTTATTGTACTAGGGAACTGTTCAATAGCCTTACAACGGTAGGATAGAAGCTGACCTTGAGCCTGGTGGTATGTGCTTTCAGGCTTTTGTATCCTATACCTCCACACCCCTCTCTGCTCTAAATGTGTTTTGAAACCTACTCTTTGACCCTGCTTTTAGGTTGTTTATGCTATTTAAAGCATCCAGCAATCTCAAGTTATTGACTTGCACATCACTCCCCTTTCAAAACTGCTCAAGTTTGAATCAAGCAGTGGGATGAGTTTGTAACAAGTTCCTTCTTGTTCTCAGGTTTTCCCTTTGGGGTCAAGGATGATTTGTTACTGCCTGGGCATTCTGAGGTGGCTAGTGAGTCCAATGTAGGATCTAACTAACATGCTGATCCACAACCCCCACCACCCACCCCTCCCATTCGCACCATGTATCCAACACAGGGGATTGGGTTGGAGTTGTGAGTCCAAGTGCATCCACTGCTCATGGTGAAAGGGGCTTTACATTGCATCCTCATGGCCAAAGTGGAGAGAAGTACTCCAGTAGCAACAGCTGCTTCCATAGTGAGGGGTAATCAGAAAGATGTGCCGCGGAGGGAGGCTGTTCGTCCCATCCTGCTGATGCCTACTCTTTGAAGGAACCATCCAATTGGATTTACATTCCCTGCTCTTTTCCCTAAAGCCTTGCTAATTGTTCCCTTTTAAGTGTTTATCCAGTTTCCTTTTGAAAGTTCTTATCAAATCTGCTTCTGTCACCCTTTCAGGAGAATCTAATCCTCATTCCACCCAGCCCACCCCATTTCTTTAGCTGAACCTTCTATATTGGTGTCCTCTGGTCACTGACCCTCCTGCCAGGATCCATGTTAATATACAAACATCTAGAAGGCAAAATGTAGGATCTTTGAGTAGAGATGGGTGCCTGTGGGAGGCAGGACTGACAAATCCACATGTGGCAGTCAGCGCCTGAGGGCTGGACAGCTCCACGTGGGTATTGGTATTGGTTTATTATTGTCACTTGTACCGAGGTGCAGTGAAAAACTTGTCTTGCAAACCGATAGTGCAGGTCAATTCATTACACAGTGCAGTTACATTGAGTTAGTACAGAGTGCATTGAGGTAGTACAGGTAAAAACAATAACAGTACAGAGTAAAGTGTCACAGCTACAGAGAAAGTGCAGTGCAATAAGGTGTGAGGTCACAACAAGGTAGATCGTGAGGTCATAGTCCATCTCATCGTATAAGGGAACTGTTCAGTAGTCTTATCACAGTGGGGTAGAAGCTGTCCTTCAGTCTGGTGGTACGTGCCCTCAGGCTTCTGTATCTTCTACCTGATGGAAGAGGAGAGAAGAGAGAATGTCCCGGGTGGGTGGGGTCTTTGATTATGCTGCTCGCTTCACCAAGACAGCGAGAGGTAAAGACAGTCCAAGGAGGGGAGGTTGGTGTATGTGATGCACTGGGCAGTGTCCACAACTCTCTGCAGTTTCTTGCGGTCCTGGGCAGAGCAGTTGCCATATCAAGCCATGATACATCCAGATAGGATGCTTTCTATGGTGAATCAATAAAAGTTGGTGAGAGTCAAAGGGGACAAACCAAATTTCTTTAGCCTCCTGAGGAAGTAGAGGCGCTGGTGAGCTTTCTTGGCCATGGCATCTACGTGATTTGACCAGGATAGGCTGTTGGTGATGTTCACTCCCAGGAACTTGAAGCTCTCAACCCTCTCGACCTCAGTACCATTGATGTAGACAGGTGCATGTACACCGTTCCCTTTCCTAAGTCAATGACCAGCTCTTTTGTTTTGTTGACAGAGGACAAGGTTGTTGTCATGACACCATTCCACTAAGCTCTCTATCTCCTTGCTGTGCTCTGACTCATCATTATTTGAGATACAGCCTATAATGGTGGTATCATCTGCAAACTTGTAGATGGAGGTAGAGCAGGATCTGCCAACATAGTCATGAGGGTATAAGGAGTAGAGTAGAGGGCTGAGGACGCAGCCTTGTGGGGCACCAGTGGACAAGATGGGAATGAGGTTTGTTGATCTGGGTGTGGGGTAACATGGTCGCCCCAATGCAGGAAGGATGGAAAGGCTTTGGAGAGAGTGCAGAAGAGGTTTACCAGGATGCTGCCTGGATTAGAGGTTATGAGCTATAAGGGGAGGTTGGACAAACTTGGGTTGTTTTCTCTGAAGCCTCGGAGACTGAGGGAAGACGTGATAGAAGTTTATAAGATTATGCGAGGCATAGATAGGATAGACATGAATCTTTTTCCCAGGGTAGAAATGTCAAGTACTAGAGGACATTTAAGGTGAGAGGGGGAAAGTTTAAAGGAGATGTGTGGGGCAAGCTTTTTACACAGGGAGCGGTAGGTGCCTGGAACTGACTGCTGGGGGGAGTGGTGGAAGCAGATACGATAGAGGCATTTAAGAGGCTGTTAGACACATGAATATGCAGGGAATGGAGGGGTATGGATCATGTGCAGGCAGAAGAGATCTGGTTTAATTTGGCATCATGTTTGGCACAGACGTGGTGGGTTGAAGGGCCTGTTCCTGCACTGTACTGTTCTGTGGTTTCTCGGTGGGGTCAGTGGATTGCTCGGTAAGTGGGCAGGAATTGTGTTCTGTGGTGGGTCTCTATCCTGTCCTGTGGGTGGGCATTCTGACAGGGAGAGGGTTGTAGGTGATGGCTCATAGCGTGAGAAGGTGGGGCTGGAGGGTTGTGGCCAAGGGATGGGACGTGTTGAGGATGTGGCTTGTGTGCAGTGCGTTGGGTGGGATCCGGCCCTGACGCTGGGGCTTTGTGGGCAGATGTTGCTGTTCACTGTTGGTCCGTCCTGTCCAGGTGTGGAAGACCAGATGGCTCTTGCTCTGGAGCTGAGCAAGCGGGAGCAGCAACAACTTCAGGGCGAGCCGTCGAGAGCAGCGCACCCCCAGCCCAGCTACGGTTTTGAGGAGGAGGACGAGGAAGATGAGGATCTCCAGCTGGCGATGGCCTACAGCCTCTCCGAGATGGAAGCCCAGGGGCGAGGAGCAGGTGGGAGCAGAGGGAGGGGAAGAGACCGCGCCCGTGTGGTGGCAGAGGAGGGGAGAGTGCCTGGGGGCAGGGGCCCCGTGGGAACAGTGAACAGTGCCGGCCCCAGGGGCACGAGCCGGACCAAGGAAGTCGGGGGTCATGGGGGCACGGCTGAGGTGCCTCAGTCCTCTGCTGAGGAGGAAGCAGAGAAGAAAAAGAGTCGGTGGAAGTGTCTCATCAGCTGAGTGTTGGCCGTGGTCCAACTCATGTTGACTGCCTTCCCCTAACCCTTAACTCCATCTCTATCCAACTCCTCACCTGCTCCCCTTCCCCTGCTCAAACTCACAATGCCAAAGCCTTATATTGGGGCTGAGAAATGGGTATATGAAGTGAATAGGCCTTTGCTGCTTCTCCCTCCCTCCCTCCCTCCCTCCCTCCCTCCCTCTCTCTCTCTCTCTCTCTCTCTCCCTCTCTCTCTCTCCCCCTCCTTCCCTCCCTTTCTCTCCCTCCCTCTCTCGGGGTTTTGTGAATTTGTATGGATTAACACTCCTTGATTGACTTGCTGCCGGCTATGTTTTTGACTGGTACACTGGATTTTCAAAGCATAAATACTTTAACGGTGCGGATGGTGAGCATCCAGCCTATCGTGTCCGGGATGGTGATTTACACCCCAGGTCACACTCTAAAAGTGGAGCTTGATCTCAAAACCAACAATACACCCAATCCTGACACAGTCACAAGGAAACACAGAATGAAGCCTGAGGATTTCACAGGGTCAGGCAGCATCTATGGAGGGAAATGGACAGTCGACGTTCATCTGGACCTGATGTAGGACAGGGCGTGAAGGGTCTCAACGCGAAATGTCGACTGTCCATTTCCCTCCACAGATGCTGCCTGACCCGCTGAGTTCCTCCAGCTCCTTTGTGTGTTGCTCCAGATTTCCAGCATCTGCCATCTCTTGTGTCTGCACAGTCACAAGGCGCAGGTTGGCTTAAAATGGAACATACTTGTCTTCTGCCTGTCATGTCCTTGCATGAATTCCAAACCCCACCCCTAGTACAGCTCCTCCCCGGCCAACGGAAGTCCAACTTATGTTCAACATACACATGAGCATTTGGGAGACCAGACACATTCACAGGATCGGAACCCAACAGGACGACCTGTGCCTGGGAGATGAAGAATACTCAAGGGAACCCAGCCCACTTAGATATTTATTAGTCCTGTGCCCAGAGAGAGAACTCGGGAATGATGTATAGGGGGTGCAGCGTCCCTCACTGGTAGAATAAAGGGGGTCATTTGGGGTAATGCACAGTTTTACTCTGTGTCTGACCCATACTATCCTTTCCGTGCATGGGACGGTGTAGTGGGAGCTTTACTCTGTATCTAACCCATACTGTCCTTCCTCCAGGAATGTGCGCTGGGACAGTGTAGAGGGAGCTTTACTCTGTATCTAACCCATACTGTGCCTCCTCCGGGAATGCCTCATGGGACAACATGGATGATGTTTTACTTTGACCTGCACAGGGAGGGTTTGACAGCATCTTTATCAGCCCCAAATACCTTCACGTTTTGGATCACAGGGTGTGAATGGCCAGGGCTGTGTTTATTCTCTATTAAGTTGCTAACTTGCACTGCACCAACCTAGGTGACAAATTATCGTGGCAGAATTTAAACACAAGTTGCACAGCTTAGTGTGTTGCATTTCGAACCACAGCCTCTCTCGCTCTCTCCCTCTTTCCTCTCTTTATCAGACGCAGAATTCCAGGCTTATTCAGGCTGACTAGCTGCAGTTATTTTCCAGCAGGTAAAGCTTTCATTCCTTTACTTGTTAATGTTTGTTTAATTCATCCCTTGTTTATCGGCACTGCGTGATTCTTGTGTGTAACCATGTTACATGTTTTTTCCTTTGCTTGCTGCTCTTCGATTTTCTCTCCCGAAACCTTCGCTGCCCATTTCTAGGATTGGAAAGCAAGTGTGGAAACTAACCCAACCGAGGCGTATTTGGGAGACCGTGCTCGCGATGGCTGTCTGATCAGTATTATAACACTTATTAAAATGTCTCTCCATCTACATTTTATACAGGAGCACTTTAACTGGGAATGTATAGAAAAGTTCCTTGTATGTTTGAAAATGATTGGACAATTTAAAGTACACCATGTGTACACATTTATTTACTGTTTTAATGAAATATTCTGTTCTGAACTTTTGTCTTTGATGCTTTGTGGAGAAGTGTGGCGTGATGGGTCAATGTTTGAGTTTTTACATTACTTGCCCCTTTAAAAGGATCCCTGTGTCTGCGTGGGTTTCCTCCGGGTGCTCTGGTTTCCACCCACATTCCAAAGACATACGGGTTAGGAAGTTGTGGGCGTGCTATGTTGCCGCCGGAAGTGTGGCGACACTTGCGGGCTGCCCCCAGAACACTCTATTGCAAAAGATGCATTTCACTGTGTGTTTTGATGTACATGTGACTACTAAAGATATCTTCCGGCACCAACATAGCATGCCCACAACTTCCTAACCTGTATGTTTTGTTACTATTTGGAATGCGGGAGGAAACCGGAGCACCTGGAGGAAACCCACGGAGACATGGGGAGAACGTACAAACTCACAGACAGCAGCCAGAATTGAACCTGCCATTCTCTTCCTTGAGGTTAATCAATAACTCTACTTCCACAGCCCTTTCCCCACTGAGAGAAGAAATTCCTCCTGGCCTCTATCTTATATACAAGACCCCTAATTCTGAATCTTGAAACACTCCCTGGCATGTTATAAGAGGAATTATCAGATAAATCCTGAGATGGGATCATGCAGGGAGATGTTCAGTCAGATGTGTGGAAGCTTGGCTAAATAGGTGGTTTTTAGGGAAGCAAGAGAGACAGAGATACAAGAGACTGCAGATGCTGGAACCTGGAGCAACAAACAATCTGCTGGAGGAACTCAGCAGGTCGAGCAGCATCTGTTGTGGGGGGGGGGGGGGGGAGGCACTGTTGATGTTTCAGGTTGAAACCCTGCATCGGGAGGGAGAGAGAGAGACAGGATGGTTTGGGGAGAGTGTGTAAATGCTAGGTCAAGGGGATTGAAACTGTAGCCATCAATGACACAACAATTACATCTGGGGATGATGAAAAGGTCCAAGTTGGAAGTGTAGGCTCTGGAGCAGGTTGCGGAGGTAGGAAGCTGCTACCTCGAAGTTTCTCCACGACCACTTAGGATTGGTTGCTCCTGTGGTTTCCTGAGGCTTTTGTCAGTTCCTCATTTTTCCACCTTCTGGTTTACACTTAATCCTTAGTCTAGGTATTCTCCAAACCTGTTGATCGTGGTCTCGTTGGATGGCCATTATTCGATTTCTGCATAATACTGCACCCTATCAGACTAGGAAGTTTCTGTGTTTGGTACTGAGGTCTGTGAGGAGGTCTGCAATTGTCAGCAGGACCCTGGGCATGGAGAGAATTGTGGGGAGTTGAGGTGTGCTGCTGGCAGCCTTAGGAACAGACTCAACCGGGGATTCCATGGAGTCCCAGAGAAATACAGCATGGATACAGGCCCTTTGGCCCAACAAATCCATGCTGACCACAGTGCACACCCAGCTAGTCCTAATTTCCGGTGTTAGGCCCATATCCCTCCAAGCCCTGCCCCTCCGTGTACCTATCCAAGTGCTTCTTAAATGATACCATTGTATCTGCCTCACCCACTTCCTCTGGCAGCTCGTTCCATATACCCACCACCCTCGGGACCCTTTTAAATCTTTCCCCTCTCACCCTAAACCTACGCCCCCTAGTTTTGGACTCCCCTACCCTGGGGAAAAGACTGTTACTGTCCACCTTATCTCTGCCTCTCATAATTTTAAACACTTCTATAAGATCACCCCTCATTCTCCTATGTTCCAAGGAATAAAGACACAGCCTGGCCAACCTCTCCCTGTAACTCATGCCCTCGAGTCCTGACAACATCCTCGTAAATCTTCTCTGCACTCTTTCCAGTTTAACCATGTCTTTTCTACAACAGGGCAACCAAAACTGTAGACAGTGCTCCAAGTGCAACATCACCAACAACTGAAACAACTGCAACATAACGTCTCAACTCTACGCCCCGACTGATGAAGGCCAGTGTGCTAAATGCCCTTTTCACCACCCTGTCTACCTGTGACGCCACTTTCAATGAGCTATGCACTTGTACTCCTAGGTCCCTCTGTTCCATTGCACTGCCATTCATAGTACAAGTCCTACGCTGGTTTGACTTTCCAAAATGCATCACCTCGCACTTATCTGTATTGAAATCCATTTGCCATTCCTCGGCCCACTTCCCTAACTGATCAAGGGGGTTATCTCCCATGGAAAGCTGATGGGCAGTTGCCTCTGGATCAAACTTGCTGAGAGGGAGGAGGAGGTGTAGAGTTGGTGGCAAGGTTGGATAGTGTGGTCTGTGGTACAAGTTCACTGTTTAACTGTCATACTCTATATAGAGGTTGGGGGCTTGGCCCATGGATTAGAGAACAACCATTGGTTGGGGAGGTTACAAGAGAATCCATCTTTTTGAGTGTTCCTGTTGTTTAGTTGTCAAGGGCTGTGATGGACTGTGGAGAAAATTTATGAGAAAGGTCTCATGGCTGAGGGGCATTGGTTATCTTGAAGGACTGGCGCAACTGGGATTATTCCCCTTGGAGCAGATAATATGGTTCAGATTGGGAGCTATGTGGATTTGAGTGGGAAGAAAACTCTCTTCCACTGGCAGGAGAACAGTTAATCAGAGGAGACAAACTGGGAAGGGAACCAGAGTTGGGAAGGGAAGTTGCTTCCTGGTGGTGAGTTAGCATCGTGTGTACACCCACACCTCAAGGACTGCAGCGGTTCAAAAAGGCAGCTCACCACCACCTTCTCAAGGGGAACTAGGGATGGGCAATTAAATGCTGCCTCAGCCTCTGGAGCCCACATCTCTTGAATGGATATAAAAAAATCTGTGGAAAAAAGAATTGGATGAAAACTCAAAGAAGAACATAGAACAGTACGGCACAGGAACAGGCCCTTTGGCCCATGATGCCTGTGCCGACTATGATGCCAAATTAAACTAATTCCATCTGCCTGCTTGTGGTCTCTACATCTCCATTCCCTGTATGCTCATGTGCCTGTCTAAACAGTATAAGTCATTGGTGAGGCCAAATTTGGAGTATTTTGTGCAGTTCTGGTCACCTAACTATAGGAAGGATATCAGTAAGATTGAAAGAGTACAGAGGAGATTTACTAGCATGTTGCCGGGTCTTCAGGAGTTGAGTTACAGGGAAAGATTGAACAGGTTAGGACTTTATTCCTTGGAGCGTAGAAGAATGAGGGGAGATCTGATAGAGGTTTACAAAATTATGACGGTATAGACAGAGTAAATGCGAGTAGGCTCTTTCCACCTAGATTAGGAGAGATAAGTACGAGAGGACATGGCTTTAGGGTGAAAGGGGAAAGGTTTAGGGGGAACATTAGGGGGAACTTCTTCACTCAGAAAGTGGTGGGAGTGTGGTCACTCCCAGCTGCCATCTGATGTATTAAATGCGGGCTCACACTTGTGTTTTAAGAATAAATTGGATAGATACATGGACGGGAGAGGTCTGGAGGGTTATGGACTGGGTGCAGGTAAATGGGACTAGCGGAATAAAGTTTTGGCACAGACTAGAAGGGCCAAATGGCCTGTTTTCTGTGCTGTAGTGTTCTATGGTTCTAAGTGCTTCTTAAACCTCACTATTGTATCCGCTTCCATCACCTCCCCCGACAGTGAGTCCGGCGGGGGAACGGTACAGAGCCATGGGGACAGAGGAGGGGAGAGCTTGTCAAAGAACAATGGACTCACTGAAGTAAAATGTGGAGCTGGAAGTTTCCTCTGAGCCTCTCTTCACACAAAGGGCTCTTGTAATGACACTAAGGCAACAAAATGGGAACTCAGAACCCCCAGATTCATGAGCAATGGAAGTAAATGGCCATTGAACCTCTCTGGGGTTTTATGCGTGTACAGTTGCATTTGTAGAGAACCTCTTGTTCATTCATCTTTCAGGCAGTGAGCATCACATGCGAGGTGAGCATCAATTGCCCATCCCTACACACCTTGAGAAGGGGGCAGTGAGGCACCTTGAAATGTTCCAAAATATTTCACAACCATTTATCAAATAATCTACGACACAGAACCACACGAGAGGCAAGTAGAAGTTCAGTCAATGAAGGAGATTTTAAGGAATAGAGAGAGGGTTGGGAGGTTTAGGAAGGGCCTTGGATGTTGAAAAATGTGGCCACCTTTGATGAAGCAATTAAATTTAGGGAGCAGGAGCGATTAGAAATGGAGAATGTCTTTGGGTAAAAGAGACCATTAGTGTGACTTCTGAACCTGACATTCTCCTGTTGGTTTATTGCTTTGAAAAGCACCAAATACATTTTGGTGTCATTTATTGCATCTGGTGCTCCCGGTGTGGTCTCCTCTGCATAGGTGAGACCGGATGTAGATAGGGGGACCGCTTCATCTGCCATAACAGAGAGGATCTCCCGGTGGCCAGCCATTTTAATTCCACTTCCCATTCCCACACTGACATGTCTGTCCACAGCCTAGACGCAGATTGAGGCTAGACACAGATTAGAGGAACAACACCTCTAGTTCCGTCTTGGTAGTCTCCAACCTGACAGCATCAACATCAATTTCTCTTTAACTGAGGGCTAACCACTCCCATCTGTTCCCACACCCCCATCTTTGTTTTCCCTTTGGCTCTTTTACCCCTTCTCTTTCCTCTCATGATCTGTCCTCTCACCCACACCTTCCTCCCTCTCATTCCCCACCTCCTTCCCTTTATTCCATGCTCTCCTGTCCTCTCCTACCAGATTCCATCTTCTTCAGCCCTTTGCCTCTTCCTCCTATCACCTCCTAGCTTCTCACTTCATTCCCAAACCCCCCCCCCCCCACACCTGGATTCACTTATCGCCCGCCGGCTCGTGCTCCTCCCTCTCCCCCCACCATTCCATTGTGGCTTCTCCCCTTCTTTCCAGCCCTAATCAAGGGTCTCGACCTGAAACGTCGACTGTCCATTTCCCTCCGTAGATGCTGCCTGACCCGCTGAGTTCCTCCAGCATTTTGCGTGTGTTGTTCAATACAACTACCACAACCCAGAGCAAGGGATTGAGGAAAGGGTCTTTGTCACATTGAATTGGAACCCATTCACCATTAACGTTGACCAGTTTTAAAGGAAGTGAGTGACATCCTGAAGGTGTAGGATCAGAATCAGGTTTATTATCACTGACATATATGACGTGAAATCTGTTGTTTTGCGGCAGCAGTACAGTGCAAGACATAAAATTACTATAAATTACAAAAATAAATAAATAAACAGTGCAAAATAAAAGGAATAATGAGGTGGTGTTCATGGACCATTTAGAAATCTGATGACGGAGGGGAAGAAGCTGTTCCTGAATCATTGAGTGTGGGTCTTCAGGCTCCTGTACCTCCTCCCTGATGGTAGTAACAAGAAGAGGGCATGTCCCGGATAGTGAGGGTCCTTGGTAATGGATGCCACTTTCTTGAGTCACCGCTTATTGAAGGTGTCCTCGATGGTGGGGTGGGTTGTGCCCGTGATGGAGCTGGCTGAGTCTACAACCCTCTGCAGCCTCTTGCGATCCTGTGCATTGGAGCCTCCATACCAGGTGGTGATGCAACCAGTCAGAATGCTCTCCACCATATATCAATAGAAATTTGCAAGAGCCTTTAGTGACATACCAAATCTCTTCAAACTTCTGAAGACCAAAAGGCCATTTGAGGTATGTGTGTGGACTGCTCCGTTATTGAGGTCTAGTCTACAAAAGGAAGCTCCTCAACCTTTATAAACACTTGCTGGATTGTTGTATCCAGGGCCAGACATCACAATGGAATGTCAAAACCTTGGAGAGGTGCATCCTAGATTTAAGCAGAATGGTCCCTCCCCAAGGGTCAATGGGAATAGGTTATCTGAAGAAACTGCAGTTTCTTTTGGAACAGTGAAGGGAAGTCTTTGGTGTCTCGATCGGGAGCGATAGGCGAGCAGCCGAGGAGTTCCGAAGAGATAAATGTTTTTTTCTCTAACGGTTTTGGGGGTAGCGGGGAGTAACTGCGCAGGCGCGTGACGTCAGTTGGAAGCGCGCGCTCAGTTTAAAAAGACGACCGCCATATCCAGCAGGCAGTGTCAGAGCAGGCAGCGGAGTGAGTGGGAGCAGAGTGTTTTGGGCTTTGGCTTAAGGGGCTTCAGCGTAAAGGGGCAGGGCGGGAGAGTAGCTGTTAAGTAAAGGTAAGGTTTTACCTGTTATAAATTTTTAAGTAGGGAGAAAACTAGGGAGGGGGAGAAAAAAGAATTAGTTCAGATGGAGGACATGCAGCTGCTTGATGTGGGAGCTTGTGGACCTTGCTGCGGTCCACGATGACCACGTCTGCAGTAAGTGCTTGAGGCTGGAGGAACCTTGGCTCAAAATTGATGATCTGGAGTTGCAGCTTCAAACACTGCAGAGCATCAGGGAGGGGGAGAGTTATGTAGATGCTGTACATCAGGAGACAGTCACCCCCCCTTAGAGCAAGTACTTCTGGAGTCCAGGAGGTAGATAGAAGGGTGACTGTCAGGGGAGAGAAAACGAACAGGCAGATAGAGCAGAGGACCCCGGAGGCTGTTCTCCTCAATAACAGGTCTTCTTCTTTGGAGGCTGTTGAGGGCGATGACTTGCAGGGATCAAGCAGCAGTAGCCAGGTCTGTGGCACTGGGACCGGTCCTGTTGCTCTGAAGGGAAGGGAGGAGAAGAGGAAGGCAGTAGTGATAGGGGACTCGATAGTCAGGGAAACAGATAGGAGGCTCTGTGGCAGTGAGCATGAATCCCAGATGGTATGTTGTCTCCCAGGTGCCAGGGTCTGGGATGTCTCTGATCGAGTCCACAGGATTCTAGAACGGGAGGGAGAACAGCCAGAAGTCGTGGTTCATGTTGGTACCAACGACATAGATGGGAAGAGGGATGAGGTCCTGAAAAGTGAGTTTAGCGAGCTAGGCAGAAGGCTGAAGAGCAGGACCTCGAGGGTAGCGATCTCAGGATTGATGCCAGTGCCACGCGATAGTGAAGGGAGGAATAGGAAGAGATGGCAACTAAATGCGTGGCTGAGAAGTTGGTGCAGGAGGGAAGGTTTTAGATTTTTGGATCATTGGGATCTCTTCTGGGGAAGGGGGGACCTGTACAGAGAGGACGGGTTACACCCGAACCTGAGGGGGACCAATATCCTTGCAGCCAGGTTTGCTAGGGTGGTTCAGGAGGGTTTAAACTAGATTGTGAGGGGGAAGGGAACTGGAGGAGTAGGTCAGTGAAAAAAGGGGATGGGGAAAAGTCAGATCTAACAGGCAGCGAGGCTTTGAGGAAGGAAAGGCAGAGTACAGGCTGTAAAAGTAGTGAAGTGGATGGGCTAAAGTGCATTTACTTAAATGCGAGAAGCATCAGGAATAAAGGAGATGAACTGAGAGCTTGGATTAGTACATGGGACTATGATATTGTGGCTATTACAGAGACATGGCTGACATCAGGGCAGGAATGGATATTGAATATTCCTGGTTTTCAGTGTTTGAAAAGGTATGGGGGGAGGGGTGGCAATACTGGTCAGGGACACTGTTACAGCTGCAGAAAGGGTAGATAGTGTAGAAGGATCCTCTCTGGAGTCAATATGGGTGGAAGTTAGGAATAAGAAAGGAGCAGTTACTCTACTGGGAGTATTATATTGGCCCCCCCCCCCCCCCCAGGTAGCAGTAGGGATACCGAGGAGCAGATTGGGAGGCAGATGTTGGAAAGATGCAGAAGTAACAGGGTTATTATAATGGAAGATTTCAACTTCCTAAATATTGATTGGCACAGTATGTTGACAGGCTGACTAGAGGGAATGCCATATTAGATCTAGTTTTAGGTAATGAACCGGGTCAGGTGAGAGATCTCTCGGTGGGTGAGCATTTGGGGGACAGTGACCATTGCTCCATAACCTTTAGCATTGTCATGGACAGGGATAGGAGCAAAGAGGACAGGAAGATATTTAATTGGGGAAAGGCGAATTATGAGGCTATAAGGCGAGAACTTGAGACTGTAAATTGGAATGACATTTTTGAAGGGAAATGGAGATGTGGAGATGTGGTCGATGTTCAGGGATCTCTTGCAGGATGTTAGGGATAAATTTGTCCCAGTGAGGCAGAGAAAGAATGCCAGGGTGAAGGAACCATGGGTGACGAGAGAGGTGGAACAACTAGTTAGGAGGAAGAAGCAAGGATCAGACAGGGCTTGTGAGGAATATAGAGTAGCTGGGAAGGAACTTAAGAAGGGTCTGAGGAGAGCGAGAAGGTGACATGAAAAGGCTTTGGTGAGTAGGGTTAAGGAGAATCCCAAGGCTTTTTTCTCCTACGTGGAGCAGAAGGATGGCTAGGTCTGATTAAAGACAAAGGTGGGAAGATGTGCCTGGAAGCTGTGGAAGTGGGTGAGGTTCTCAATGAATGAATATTTCTCTGCCATATTCACCAAGGAGAGGGGTCTTGATGATGCTGAGGACAGTGTTGGTGAGGGTAATGTTCTAGAGTATGTAGATATCAAGAGAGGATGTGTTGGAGTTGTTAGAAAATATTAGGACGGATAAATCCCCGGGACCTGGTAGAATATTCCCCAGGCTGCTTTGTGAGGCGAGGGAGGAGATTGCTGAACCGTTGGCTAGGATCTTTGAGTACTCGTCCACGGGGATGGTACCGGAGGATTGGAGGGTGGTGAATGTTGTCCCCTTATTCAAAAAAGGTAGTAGGGATAGTCCAGGGAATTACAGACCCGTGAGCCTTATGTCTGTGGTGGCTAAGCTGTTAGAAAGGATTCTAAGAGATAGGATGTATGAGCATTTAGAGAATCATGGACTGATTAGGGACAGCCAGCATTGATTTGTGAAGGGAATATCTTGCCTCACAAACCTGATAGGGTTCTTGGAGAGGTGACCAGGAAGATTGATGAGGGTAGTGTAGTTGATGTGGTCTACATGGATTTTAGTAAGGCGTTTGACAAGGTTCCACATGGTAGGCTTCTTCAGAAGGTCAGAGGCCAAGGGATCCAGGGAGGCTTGCCTGTAGAAAGCAGAAGGTTGTGGTGGAGGGAGTGCATTCGGATTGGACAGCTGTGACTAGTGGTGTCCCACAGGGATCGGTTCTGGGACCTCTACTTTTTGTGATATTTATTAATGACTTGGATGAGGGGGTGGAAGGGTGGGTTAGCAAGTTTGCAGATGACACAAGGATCGGTGGTGTTGTGGATAGTGTGGAGGGCTGTCGAAGCTTACAGAGGGATATTGATAGGATGCAGAGCTGGGCTGAGAAGTGGCAGATGGAGTTCAATCCGGAGAAGTGTGAGGTAGTACACTTTGGAAGGACAAACTCCAAGGCGGAGTACAAGGTTAATGGCAGGATTCTGGGCATTGTGGAGGAGCAGAGGGATCTGGGGCCTCACAGGTGGATAGGGTAGTTAAGAAAGCTTATGGGATGTTAGCTTTCATAAGTCGGGGGATCGAGTTTAAGAGCCGCGAAGTAATGATGCAGCTTTACAAAACTCTGGTTAGACCACACTTAGAGTACTGTGTCCAGTTCTGGTCGCCTCATTATAGGAAGGATGTGGAGGCATTGGAAAGGGTGCAGAGGAGATTTACCAGGATGCTGCTTGGATTAGAGAGTATGGATTATGAGGGAGACTACAGGAGCTAGGAGAGGAGGAGGATGAGGGGAAACATGATAGAGGTGTACAAAATATTAAGGGGAATAGATAGAGTGGACAGCCAGTGCCTTTCCCAGGGCACCAATGCTCAATACAAGAGGGCATGCCTTTAAGGTAATGGGTGGGAAGTTCAAGGGAGATGTCAGAGGGAGGTTTTTCACCCAGAGAGTGGTTGGGTGCATGGAATGCGCTGCCTGGGGTGGTGGTGGAGGCTGATACGTTGGTCAAGTTCAAGAGATTGTTAGATAGGCATATGGAGGAATTTAAGATAGAGGGATATGTGGGAGGAAGGGGTTAGATAGTCATAGGTGTGGTTTGAAGGTCGGCACAACATGGTGGGCCGAAGGGCCTGTATTGTGCTGTATTGTTCTATGGTAGTGAAGGAAATATTCAAGAGGTAGTCAATGTTATGAGGAGTTTTGATGGGCAGAGAGAAATGCTTCTGACAGGAGAGTCAGGAAGCCGAGGACACACAATTAACACAACTTTAGAAAGAATTGGACAAGAAGTGTTTTAACCAACAAGAAGTCACGATCTAGAATGTGCTGCTGAAAGCGTGCTGGAGCAGATTCTTCCACGGGGATTTTCGGGGGAGAAGGGGATCGGTAGGTCAATGGGGAAGAGGAAGGGAATTCAATTGATGGAGAGCATTTTCCAAGGCACGGTATACGTCTAGTGGAATGCTTAGCCTCTTTCCTGTCCTGTAAGGTTCTGTGACGCTATCTGGAGTCTCTCGACTTACTGACCCCACCCCTCGGCATCCCTCGTTGTTGCCTGGACTGACAGCTGATGTAGGATTTGCTTTTGGTGGTCTTTCTGCTTAACGAGCCTTCCAATGATTGAACTGCCCCATTAGACCAGCAAGAGACAGTCAAGAATGTTAAAAAGAAATCCCATTGGCTGTTAGAGGCTCATCCATCCAGTCTGTCATCGAGCTGTATGTGGCAAACACCCTGCAGGCTGCCTTAGGATCCCAGAAACACAAACTGTTTGATTGCATACTGTGCATGGAGTAGGCTTGGTCAATGTTTAGCAACCAATACCCCAGCATCGCCCTCTCCTGGCCAGATGACTAAGCTACAACTGAAGAACCAAGGTTATTGATATTCAGAAATTATTCAGTTTTATTTATGGCAGTAGTTCTTAAAACTTTTTCTTTGATTCCTTCTTGGGATTTGAGGAAGGCCTGTATTATTGTCCATCCTTAATTACCCTTCGTGGACTGTTGCCATGAAGGTCATGTTGTGAAGATACTGTGGGGATGGGAGTTGCAGGGTTTTGACCCAGTGACCATGAAGAGTTGGCAATATGATTCCAGATCAAGTTTGAATGTGACTTGGAGGCGAACGCAGATCTTATCTTTTTAACGTGCTTGCTGCCCTGCTCCTTCTGACTGGTATCGATAGGCCTGGTAGAACATCAGTCAGTGTGCATGTGTGAATGGCTGTGTTGATGCATGAAGCTGTATGAAAACATGCTTGTTACATGTATATGCATGCTTTGACAAGATAGAAAATAAGAAACGGGGGGAGTTAGCCATCCAGCCCCTCAACCCTGTTCATTCATTCAGTAGGATCATGACAGATCTGATCTTGGTCTCTCCTGCCTGTTCCCTTACCCTTTAGAACCTAGAACAGCACAGCACAGGGACAGGCCCTTCAGCCCACGATGTTGTGCCGAATTAATTAAGCCAATGACACCACATCCCATCTGCTTGCACGTGGTCCATATCCCTCCATTCCCTGCACATTCATGTGTCTATCTAAGAGCCTCTTAAACACCTCTACCATGTCTGCCTCCACCACCACCCCTGGCAGCGCATTCCAGGCACCCACCACTCCCTGTGTAAAACAAAAACTTGTCCTGCAAACCTCCTTTGAACTTTCCTCCTCTCACCTTAAATGCATGCCCTCCAGTATTAGACATTTCGACCCTGGGGAAAAAGATACTTGCAGTCTATCTATGCCTCTCAATTTTAGCCCTTGGACCTCCTAAGGTCTAAAATCCAGCTCAGCCTTTAACATATTCAATGCTTCAGTCATGCCACCTCTGTGGTGGGAATTCTGACGATCTATCAACCTTTGGAGAAGTTTCACCTCACCTGTCTTAATTGGGTGACCCCCAATCCTGCAGCTATGCCCCTCAGTATTAGACTGCCCCATGCGCATGCTACTTTCAGCATCTGCCCCCTTACAATCTTGCATGTTTTTAGTAAGATTACCTCTCATTCTTCTAACCTCCGATATGTACCAGCCCAAATTTCCTCGTAAGGTTAACCACTTCATCCCCAGGAATCAATCTTTCCTGCTCTCTCCCGACATGAGACCCAAACTATACACAGTACATGGGTTTGCTTACACAAATGCTCTGTACAATTCGCAACTTCCCTACTTTTAAAATTCTGTGGCTTTTGCAATAAAGATCAACGTTCTGTTTGCTTCCCAATTACTTCCATTGCCTTCATGCTAACTTTCTATATTTTATGCACAAGGATATTCAGAACACTTTGACTGGCTGCCTTATATTGCTTCTCTCCATTTTCCTAAATTTCCTAAACACGTGTAACCGCACACTCCCCCACATTCTACTTTCTGCCAAATTTTTGCCTACTCACTTAACGTAGTTATAATCCTTTGGTGGATTGTTTGCCCTCCTTGAAACTTCTGTTGTTGACAGAAAACTTTTCTGCTGTGCACTTGGTTCCTTCAGCTTGGTCACTAAGATGCACTGTGAACAATTGAAGTCTCAGCACTGATTCCTAATGGCATCCCCTCCAAATTACAGCTTACCCACCTGCAGAGGACCCACATGTTCTGGTACCTCCTGTTAGCCAGCCCTCTCCCCTGGCAGCGGTGAAGTGAGCTTGTAAGCCTCAAGATTGCAAAAAGACAGAAACCCAGGAAGGACACAAGAGCCTTTCATCTGCAATTTGCACAGACCTCACAAACAACTTTATTCACATCAAAATACAAAATTAAATTTAAATTTTTTTTTTAGAAATTTTCTCTGAAGGTTTGGAATGAGATGCTGCACTGGGAGGTTTGACCACAAGTTTGGGAGTCACAAAGCAGCAGGTTATTTATATCACGTTTTTTCTCCCCCCACACACACAGAGTAATGCATCAGTCTCAGGGGCTCGGATTTCTGTCTGAACTTTAACTCAGGGAGCGCTGAAACCGATTGGATGCACGTTAGTTGTCACACCCAATTTGGAAGCTGCATGGGATTCCCTTCCTTCCCTCCTGCCCTCACCCTGTACAAAGCCAAGCCAAGGATGCAGATAGCTGGTGATTTCCTTCATCGTCTTGCATTAAAATGTCATGGAACAGGTCCCATCAGTTGGACCATCTCAGCGAGGGAGACTGTTGTTGGAGGTCCCACGCAAGGGAGGGACCAAAGTAGACCGAGAGAAAGAGAGCTGGGGCTTTGAAATAGGTGGAGAACTGCTCCATCAGTAATCTGTGCCAAATAACAGGATCCACTGGAACTGTGTCACAAATGCGATAAGGGTTTGAGAGCAAGGGTTCAGTGTGTGTTTAATGCCTTATATTTAAAAGAATTGATTAAAAAAAAATTTCCCTGGTGTTGATTGTTACAGCTAACCATCTCACCATTTGTAGCAGGTTCTGAAACGAAAAAAAGTCTACAGTTGGAATAAATAGTGTGCAGATCAATCAGTCAAAGAGTGTAACAGTTGTAAGGGGCCAATTTTGATCCAATTTGACTGTTGGCATGTGCTGTGGGAGGGAAGGGTTAGATAGATCTTAGAGCAGGATAAAACGTTGGCACAACATTGTGGGCCGAAGGGCCTGTACTGTGGTGTAGTGTTCTATGTTCTATGTTCTGTTACACAACACATTTGAGGATCAGGGCTGATGTCATGTTAAACCTGCCTTTTCACCCAGCCTGGGGGAATACCCACCTATGCAGTACCTAAAAATTACCACCACCTCAGATATCAAAAATCAGAAAGCTCACAGGTCGCTTGAAATCTGTACTAAAAACAAAAAAATGCTCGGCAGGTCAGACAGCTTCTGTGGACAGAGGAAGAGAGTCAATGTTTTAGGTTGAAGACCCTTGGTCAGAACTGGAGGAAAGTCATCGACCTGAAACGTTAACTCCTTTACTCACTCCGCAGACACCAACTGCCCCGCTAAGTATGGCTCACATTTTGTGATTTTATTTCTTGCTCTTGTAAATGAGACAGGAGGCAGCCATTCAGCCCTTTGGCTCCATAATAGCTCCCATCCAATCCCATCAGTCCCAATTCCCCTTGTTCATATTTGCCTTCACCTCTGCAACTTATCCTCCCTCCCTCCCTCGCACTCACTCACATGCCCATTGTCTTGCCTTTCAATTCCTTTTGTCACTAACCTATACCAGGGACAATTTACAGTCAATTAACCTCCCAGCGCGCCTTTGCAAAGTGGGAGGAAGTCAACATAGTCATGGAGAGAAGGTGTAAATTCTACACAAACAAGACCCGAGGTCAGGTTCAAACCGGGTCCCTGAAGCTGAAAGGTAGGCCACTGTACCGCCTAAATCTCATACCCAAATCCCTTTGTATAAAGGCTGCCTTTCTCCCTTCTATTCCCATTTAATTCCATCAGGAGAGATGTAAGAGTGGTTGTGGTAACCACTGTCACCAGCTATCGCCAGCTTCCCTCCCCGCACTGTTTCTGGTGTTCCCAGGTACTTACGCTCCAATGATAGAGCGAGGTTCAGCAGGGTGCTATTAGTCAGGTTTACTCACAGTTTTACGTTCACTCAGAGATCGGTGATGGCGGAGAGAGAAGGGGATCAGGGGATCCAGGGGCTGTGTCTGTTAAGTTCTACTGGGGGATAGCTGGGATTGAACCCCGACCAACAGTAGGGGACCCACCATTTAGTAGGGAGCGCCCTTGAGGAACTCTGAACCATTGCACACGAGGAGGAACCCCTTCACGGGAAGCGTACTGCACTGCGCACTGGCGTTTTCCGCGGAGAGACACGAAACGGAACAGAGGACACAAAGGAGGTACAGGCTGCGCTGGGGGTAAACGATGGAGGATGAAGCAGCTGTGGTGACTGGCTGTGGCTCAGGGGACGGGGGGAGGCCAGTCGAGCAGAATGCAGCGAGTTCACTGGGGCAACGCCTTCAGGATGGCGTTGACTTCCTCTGCCACGGCGGTCAAGGCGAATTCAAACTGGTCCTGGTGCCAAAAACAAAGAGCGGTCTTGTTAGAAAGTCAAACCCATTTCCTGAGCCTGCATTTCCAATTTATTTCTCTGAATGACCCTGGAGGTTTATGTGGGGAGACTACAAAGTTGTGGGAGCATTGTTACTCTTAAGGCAGTCACTGTAAGACTGAGCCAAACAAAGTGAAATTGTTTCCTGCCGCAGAGAGAGTTCGACAACCAGAAATCCTAGATCCAATATGATTGGGACCAGAGTGGGGGACGATGAGAAGGTTCTGTATCACGCAGTGAGCTCCTGCAATCTGGGTAGAGTGGACGTGGAGAGGATGTTTCCATCAGTGGGAGAGTCTAGGATCTGAGGGCACAGCCTCAGAATAAAGGGACATCCCTTCAGAACTGAGATGAGGGCAGTGAATCTGTGGAATTTGTTGCCAGAAAGGGCTGTGGAGGCCAAGCCACTGGGTGTATTTAAGGCAGGTTCTTGATTGGTAAGGGGGGGTTAAGGGTTAAAAAAAATCAGCCACGATTGAATGGCGGAGCAGACTCGATGGGCCGAATGGCCTGATTCTATCCTATCTTATGGCATGAGCTGCCTGAAAGGGTGGCAGAAGCAGACTCAATGGGAACTTTCCAAGGATCATTAGTTTAAGAGCGGGGAAGTTTTGTGGATAATGAGGTAAGATGGGGAGAGAAGGTCTTTCGAAGGAGCTGGCAAAGGCACAACGGGGCTAACTGCCTCCTCTTCATGGCCACAGTACGGTGTGCCATTGGCAGGCTTGGGTTTGGGAATGGGGTGGGCAGTGATGCTTAGGACCGAGCCTCCTAAAAGGGGGGGAAGTTGAACTCGATGGCTCCTTCTGCTCCCCTCTCTGAACATTTACCGATGGGGCGGATCTGCCTGTCCCGTCGCTGAAACCACCTGCAATCCCGGCTGGCGAGGACCTACCTTGGTGCACACCATTCCCGGCCTTTGGTCTCGTATGTGTTCCAGAGTAGCAGCAATATCGATCTCCTTCACACCTGGAGCACGGAGCAGATCCACATGAAACACACGTAATAAAGGTGTGAATTAGTGTGATAATATAACACATGCGTGTGAAGCTAGCTTAACACACGTGACCAGCCCCATGGGGTGATACCGACTTTGAGCTTTGGAAATATCAATGGAAATGAAAATGGCTACAGAACATTGGTTGATTGGTGTTGCCCGGGTTACACTGATATCTAGAATTAACCCTGCATTCTAGATATACCTGCCTCTCCAGATAAACTGTTCCACCACACAGCGTGAGCATCTACCGACAATGTGGAACACTGATCGGGTATGTTCATCAAGAGCATGAAAAATCCAGTACAGCTAATTACCACTCACATGGTCTGGGCTGCGGAAGGATGCACAGACCAGGCTAGGTAAGGTCATCCTCCATGATAAATTCCAGAGATTCACCACTCTCTATGAGAAGAAGTTCCCAACATCTACTCTGTCAAGACCCCTTGGATCTTAACGTTTCAATAAAATTACCCCTCATTTCTTCAAAACAGGTACAGATCCTTTTGTAGCCATTCGTGATAAGACATCCCTCTCATCCCAGGAATTAGCCTGGTGAGTCTGGCCTGGATTGCTTCCAATGTCAGTGGTTAAATAAGGAGACCAAAATCATACACAGTATTCCAGCTGAAGCCTTACCAACACCTTGTACAATTGTAGCAATACATCCCTATTTCTAAACTCCAATCCTCTTGCCTCAAAATGACCCACTTATTCCAACTCCCTGTCTTCTACAAGTCTTCAAGCCGTGTTAACACAATTCGCCCAATACCATGAACTCTTCTCTTGTCCACCAGCTGTTGGCCTGAAGAAATGTGGAACAGTGAGCTGGATCAGGTCAAGGATAGTTAACAAGTGGACAAAACTGTCTTAGTTCTCACGCTGCAGTGGAAGAAGTGGAGGCTGTCGTTTTCTGAATTATTCTTTCTGGATTGAAGAAATCAAAAATGGACATAACGAAAGCCCCTACCGATAATCTGCTATATAGAACATAGAACAGTTCAGTGCAGAACAGGCCCTTCGGCCCACAATGTTGTGCCGACATATCTAATCCCTCCTACGTACAGAATGTCCATATCCCTCCATTTTCCTCTCATTCATGTGCCCATCCAAGCCCCTCTTAAAAGCCCCCAATGAATTTGCCTCCACCACCCTATCAGGCAGCACATTCCAGGCATCCACCACTCATAGTAAAAAACGTACCCCTCACGTCTGTTCTGAACCTACCCCCTCTCACCTTAAATGCATGCCCTCCAGTATTGGATCGCTCAATAATGGGAAAATGATACTGCTTGTCCACCCTATCAATGCATCTCATTTTATACACTTCCAACAGATCATCCCTCAGCCTCCACCGCTCCAGAGAAAAGAGCCCAAGTTTGTCCAGCCTCTCCTGATAGCACATGTCCTCTAATCTGGGCAGCATCCTGGTAAACCTCCTCTGCACCCTCTCTAAAGCCTCGACATCCTTCCTATAGTGAGGTGACCAGAATTGCACGCAGTACTCTAAATGCGGCCTAACTAGAGTTCTAAAGAAATGCATCATATACTCCAAAGAGGAGGATGAGAGGAGACATGATAGAGGTATACAAAATAATAAGAAGAATAGATAGAATGGACAGCCAGCGCCTCTTTCCCAGGGCACCAATGCTTAATACAAGAGGGCATGGCTTTAAAGTAATGGGTGGGAAGTTCAAGGGAGATATCAGAGGAAGGTTTTTTACCCAGAGAGTGGTTGGGGCATGGAATGCGCTGCCTGGGGTGGTGATGGAGGCAGGTACATTGGTCAAATTCAAGAAATTGCTAGATAAGCATATGGAGGAATTTAAAATAGGGGGATATGTGGGAGGAAGGGGTTAGATAGTCTTAGGTGAGGTTTAAAGGTCAGCACAACATGGTGGGCTGAAGGGCCTGTATTGTGCTGTACTGTTCTATGATTCTATGATTCTTGACTCCTGTACTCAATACCCTGATTAATAAATGCAAGCATTCCATCAGCCTTCTTCACCACCCTGTCTACCTGTGTAGCCACTTTCAATAAGTCATGGACTTGCACCCCAAGGTCTCAGAGACCATTTCCAAATAAGTTATTTATGGGACACTCTTTGATAAGGTAGAAGAATCAACGTGGGCTTATAAGAGGAGGAGTCTGTGTCCGTGAACTGGAGTGGCCTGAGCCCAGTGTCCGACTTGAACTGACTGTAGTTGGTGTGAAATGGGCTGATTCAGCAAAAAAACAAAGGAATGACATCGGAGGCATGTCCTTGTCTGGGGGAAGAGTGGTGAGGTGGGGCCACCTGTCCAGTAAGGGGTGGACATAGGGTAGCCCAGTGAATCAGAGCCAACGAAGTAATAACAGTACAGAACTGATAAGGGGAAAGAATAAGAATGAAGGTTTTCGGAGGTAGAGCAGCGAGAACTCAGGAGCCCAACCAGTAAGAACTCTGGGGATACCAACTATCTCAAGGAAGATCCCCATGCCTGGGGCAGGGAGAAGAAGGACCAATCGTTTGGCCAACAGGTGATCCACTATTTCGGTGTTGTGAGCAAAGTAGTTCGGGTGAGTACCGGTCCGAAAGGAACAATAGCATTTCGGAATTGTTGACCCGGGGCCAACATATCTTACATGGATATTTGCATTTGATATAATAAAGTTGATACAGTAAATTTGCGAATTTGAATTAATTCGGATTTGTGTGTCGTTTACCTAAGTTAGTTGACTGAGGTAGGGGTCAACACAGCTTTGTACGAGACACTTTCTGGAGATCCAAATGCACTACATCTAGAGGTTTCTCTCTGTTGACTGTTACATACTCAAAGAAATCTAGCAAACTTGCACGAAAACATCTTCATTATTTTTAAAACTTTAATCTGCAAACTTCCAGGGTAGATCCTGAATACAAGCTCTGTACTACTGGTCTTGGCCTGTGCACTACTGGATCCACCAAGTAAATCACTGTGTTTTTCTGGCAGAATTCCATCTTGTGAGGCACTAGGTGAGGAAAGGAGTGGGAGAGGGGACAGTGTGATGGGAGGGGAAGGGTGGGTTAAACGAAGAGTGGAGGGTGAGGGGAAAGGAAGGTTGGAACTGCATGAGAAAGGTGTCAGAAGCATCAATAAAGTGATCCACTGGGCAACAGGAGATGATGTAGGATCCAGGTACATGGATCCCTCAAAGCTCCCGCACAGGTTGACAGGGTGGTAAAGAAGGCATATGGCGTACTTGCCTTTATTAGTCGAGGCACTGAGTTCAAGAGTCAGGAAGTTATGCTACAGCTCCACAAAACTCTGGTTAGGCCACATTTAGAGTATTGCATTCAATTCTGGTCGCCCCATTACAGGAAGGATGCGGAGGCTTTGGAGAGGGTGCAGAAGAGGTTCACCAGGATGCTGCCCGGATTGGAGGACATGTGCTATGAGGAGACGCTGGACAAGCTGGGGCTGTTTTCTCTGGAGCGGCAGAGGCTGAGGGGAGATCTGATAGAAGTTTATAAAATTATGCAAGGCAGAGACAGACAACCGGTATCTTTTTCCCAGGATTGAAATGTCTGGTACTAGAGGGCATGTATTGAAGGTGAGAGGGGAAACGTACAAAGGAGGTGTGTGGGGCAGATTTTTACACAGAGAGTGGTGGGAGTGTGCAATGTGCTGCCAGGGGCGGTGGTGGAGGCAGATAGGATAGGAGTGTTTAAGAAAGTTTTAGATAGGCACATGGATATGCAGAGAAGGGAGGGATATGGTCAATGTGCTGGGAAGAGGGAGTAGATTAATTAGGGAGGGAGTGGTTTAATTTATTTGGCACAACATCGTGGGCCGAAGGGCCTGTCCTGTGCTACACTGTTCTACATTCTATAAATGAGGGCACTCATAACAACGAATCACAAATAGCTCATTAGGTGAAATGGGAAAATAAAGGAAATGTGAGAGGCCAAGAGAAGCTTCATAATGTGGAAACAATGAGTAGCAGGGTGGGGAAGTGTACGCTGACACAAAGCCCAGTGAAGGAGGATATGGAGACAACGCTGGGTGGGGAACAACACCCCCCAACCACATCACACAGATCTCAGGGTGGAGAGGTCCCATCCCAAACACCAACAGTACACATACAGTGCATATTAATGGACACAACAAATAGAACTCCTTGTCATTAATTTTGAGGTCAACAGATTGAGGAAGGAATAGCATAATGATATGTGGTTTCAGTAAACGTCCACGAATTGTATGGGTCAGACACAGAGTGAAGCTCCCTCTACACCGTCCCATTACACACTCCTGGGGTCAGACACAGAGTGAAGCTCCCTCTACACCGTCCCATCACACACTCCCAGGGTCAGACACAGAGTGAAGCTCCCTCTACACCGTCCCATCACACACTCCCAGGGTCAGACACAGAGTGAAGCTCCCTCTACACCGTCCCATCACACACTCTCAGGGTCAGACACAGAGTGAAGCTCCCTCCACACCGTCCCATCACATACTCTCAGGGTCAGACACAGAGTGAAGCTCCCTCTACACCGTCCCATCACACACTCCCAGGGTCTGACACAAAGTGAATGTCCCATCACACACTCCCAGGGTCAGACACAGAGTGAAGCTCCCTCTACCTTGTCCCATCACACACTCCCGGGCTCAGACACAGAGTGAAGCCCCGTCTACACAGCCCCATCACACACAATCCCAGAGCAGGGGTAGGATACCCATTGATTCTTCCATATGATGGTTCCTGAATTAGATGCTGCTCCTCCCACGCCCTTGAATGGAGATACTGGATAACTTCAGGCCTAATCTGAGATAGGACCGGGGAACAGGACCAGGACAGTTACAGACCTGATCCTACGAGCATTACCTTTGGACATTCTGTTGAGGACCATATCGATTAAAGTGTAGGTTCCAGTTCTTCCCACGCCATCACTGTAGAACAAAGACAGTTGAGTTAATCACCTGCTCGACAGACGTCAGTCCAGGAGTGTGTGGTGTGGTGGCACCCTAACCAGCCTAGGCAAAGCCTATGGGAAACCCATCGGGCTACTGATCTGAAGGCACCTAATTGGCTCTTGAAAGGTAATGCAGAGGGGAAAAACTGTCCAATTGGATAACGAGTTTGCTGATGCTCCAGTTGGTCATGTGATGTGTTGGGAGGCCAGTGGACCATTGGACCATTGGAGGCGAACCTCCAGGAGAGTGGCCATCCAGGGAGGGTAGGGGTCTCAGCTGGAGAACTCAGCTGACGGAGGGGTTGGGGGAGGAGGGAGTGCGGGGGATCCAGACTCAGAGGCAGTGTTGAGAAGCAGCAGTGACTGGGTTGGGGGAACGCAACGCAACACACTTTCCCCCACTCAGCCTGTGGCTGTGACTGAACGCAGGAACAGGAGGAGGCCTTTCAGCCCCTCGAGACTGTCCCACTGTTTTATAAGATCATGTATTAACTATAACCCAATAACATACACCCAACTAAGTAGGTTTAGTTGATAAAAATCCATCAATCACAAGTTTAAAGTTAACCACTGACCTGGCATCGATTTACCCTTCACTGCAGAGAGTTCCAATCTTCTCCAAAGTTTTGGGAATGGCGATGTTTGCCAACGTCCCTCAAGTCCAATGTTTTGACCCTGACCCTGATCCCAGAATTCCCGACCATCAGAAATACCTTCTCAAGATCCATCCGTAAAACAGTGAGTTCAATACCATCCGCTCCTCTCAGTTCCAAGGAACACTCCCTACATCGAGTGGAACTGCTCCTTGTGATTTAACCCTTTGAATCCTGCCTTCTCTCTCTTCCCCTCCTCGGTCAATCCCTTCTCCCTGAGGGATGGGGTCTACAGCTTTGACCAGGGTGCTCCCGGGAGGGTCTAACCAGGGCTTTGTGTCCTAAGAGCACCACTCCTGATCTCTGGAACAAAATGACCAGCCTTTAGCCTTTTACATAGCTTCCCACGAGATTACGATGGTCCACGAGCTGGAATCCAACCTCCTAGCTCCCTTGTGTTCTGGTACCATTTACTCTTTTAAGGTCTAAAGGGGTGACCTAAAGTTAACTCCTCGTAACATCTGGAGACACGAGAGACCGCAGATGCTGGAATGTGGAGCGACAAACTATCTGCTCGAGGAACTCAGCAGCTCGACCAGCATCTGTGGGGGGGGGGGGGGGGGGGGGGGGGTGGGTATAGAAATTGCCAATGTTTCGGGTCGAAACCCTGCATCAGGACTCGATCCAGAGTTTCGATCCGAGACCTCGACGATTCCTCTCCCTCCACAGGTGCTGCTCGACCCGCTGAGTTCCACCAGCAAGACTGTGTGTGGCTCCTCATAACCGCTGCCAATTTGCTCAGCCAACCACTGGAGGGCAGCCTCTTCCACTGAAATGGAAGTCCCTCGCTGCTCGGTAAGTTTATGGAACAATGGAGCCACTGATACTGTACGTAGTGGCAGTGGTTCTTACAACTGGAACATGCTGCCTGAAAAGGGTAGCGAAAACAGATTTGTAAAGGGAATGGGAGGACTAATAGAAGAGAGTGCACAAGTCAAAGTCACACAGCACGGAAACAGGCCATTTGGCCCACAGTGTCCATGCTGACCACAGTCCACCCCATTTACATCAATCCTACACTAATCCCATTTTATTCTCTCCCCCATTCCCATCAACTCCTCCCAAACCCGACCACTCAGCTACCTACTACGGATAATTTACAGTGGCCACTTCACCTACCAACCCGCACGTCTTTGGGACAGAGGAGAGAAAAGGGGAAAGTTGTGCAGTCACAGGGAGAACGTGCAAACTCTGCACAGACAGCACCGGAGGTCGGAATTGAACCCAGGTCCCTGGAACTGGGAGGCAGTGGTTTTTCTTGTGTTACCATGGCTCTTTCAACCATGATGGGCCAAATGGCCTCTTATTTTTGTCCTCTCTTCCCTAGTTGAAGGGGTTGGGAACTCTCACACAGCTGGATGGAATGGGAAGAACTGTGCCCAAGGGATCTTACCTGCAGTGTACGATTATGGGGCAGGAACGGCCTCTGTAGCACTTGTTGACTTTCCTGTAGAACAGAATGAAATGCAATACACAGTGTTTACAGCAGAGAAACATGCCATATAGCACCACAGATCCATGCTGGGCTCTTAGGTCCTGAATGAACCTGTGTCCACAACATCCAATTAACAAACCCCCTTGTTCCTTCCTCCTTCAAGTGTGGACAGAACCAGAAACATCCAGTGAAGACTTAAGCAGAGTGGCTATGCTACTGGACCAGCAGCTGGGATTCAGGACCAATGATGCAGAAATACGAGTCCGAATCCCACCCCAGACACTGGGAAATTAAACTTCAAGACATTAAGTAAAGTCACAGTAACCATGGAACTACCACACAACCCATCTTGTTCACTCCTGTCCTTCAGGGAAGGAACATAGAACATAGAACACTACAGCACAGTACAGGCCCTTCAGCCCACAATGTTGTGCCGACATTTTATCCAACTCTAAGATCTATCTAACCCTTCCCTCCCACATAGCCCTCCGTTTC
Source organism: Pristis pectinata (assembly GCF_009764475.1). Lineage (NCBI taxonomy): Eukaryota > Metazoa > Chordata > Chondrichthyes > Rhinopristiformes > Pristidae > Pristis > Pristis pectinata. Next base: position 5,027,660 of record NC_067405.1, on the reverse strand, counting down.
TCTATCACTAATGTGGCTATCTAAGAGTCACTTAAATGTCCCTAATGTATCTGCCCCCACAACCTCTGCCAACAGTGTGTTCCACGCACCCACCACTCTCTGTGTAAAAAACTTACCCCTGACATCCCCCTTATACCTTCCTCCAATCACCTTAAAATTATGTCCCCTTGTGTTAGCCTAATTTTCTGCATAATTAATCTGCCATCTTCGCCCAGTCTGACCTATATGTGACTCCAGACCCACTAGTATGGTATACAGAATTATGAGAGGCACAGATAGAGCAGATGATCAGAGTCTTTCTCCCCAGGGTGGAAATGTCAAATGCTAGGTGTTACGGACTCAGTGAAAGTCCCTTTAAGATAGAGAGTGTGTGTGTATGTGTGTGGGGCGTGCTTACGTCAATAGAAGATAAAGGACGTAATGACGTTGTTGAAGAAGTCAGAAGGAGAGAGAGAGAGAAGGGAGAGAGACACCAGCCTGCTAGTTTTCTCTATCGATGGATGAGAAACAATAACTGTGTTTGCCACTGAAATCCATGTATGGAAGTTGGAAGTAATCCGGTGGAGTTCACTTTGTTGCTGACCTGTAGAAGGAAACAGGTATTTGTGTGTGGACGACCACGGTTCGGATGCTTTTCGGGGTGAGGAAGTCACTACCGAGTAAACACTGGAGTGTCGTTTGGGTTCCATCGTGGAACATTTGGATTTCGTATGTACTCTCTCTCTGTTTCTCTACGTCTACGTCTTATCTTCAGACAACGGTGGCTGTTGAAGAAGCCCTTGCTCATGTTTCACCTTATGGCTTGCGGAACTGAACTTTAAGAACCATTCCTGAACTTGGAGTTTGGGACTTTGTCACACACACACACGAAGAGTTTAGTTTTGGGGTTAACGTTCGAGGTTTAACATTTTTGAATTCTAACATACTAACATTTTTACTTTTATTTTACGTATTATCATAAGTAGTGATTAATAAAATAGTTTTTAACACTGAATCATGCTCAGTGTGTTTCTTTTGTTGCTGGTTCGTGACAAAATTGAAAATTTTAAAATTTAAAAATCTGTTCCCAGATGTTCCAAACAGAACATCGATAATTACCCATGATGTTGATGTTGGGGATGCAAAACCAATCAAACAACACCCATATCGAATGAATGTGGAAAATAGTAAACGTTGATCAGGAAATAAAATACATGTTGGAAAATGATATTATTAGACATTCTAGTTCAAATTGGAGTTCGCCCTGTGTTATTGTACCTAAACCTGATGGAACTGTTAAATTTTGCACAGATTACAGGAAAGTGAATGCTGTAACAAAGTCAGATGCTTACCCTATTCCTAGGGTGGATGATTGCATAGACAGAGTGGGAAAGGCAAAATTTATTACAAAGATTGACCTATTAAAAGGGTACTGGTGTGTTCCATTAACAGATAGAGGAAGGGAGATTTCAGCCTTTGTAACCCCTTCTGGATTGTATGAATACAATGTTTTACCATTTGGAATGAAAAATGCTCCGGCAACATTTCAAAGAATGATTAATTCAGTGATTCATGGGTTAAAACATACAGATGCCTACATTGACGACTTAGTGACTGGGAATGATACTTGGGAAGATCACATCTCTGCGTTAGAAAGGTTGTTTGAAAGACTTTCCAAGGCTAACCTTACAGTTAACTTGGCTAAAAGTGAATTTGGCCATGCCACTGTGACGTATCTTGGTTATGTTGTAGGTCAAGGCAAGCAAGCTCCTGTTTAGGCAAAAGTTCAAGCAATATCTGAGTTCCCTATTCCCACAGGTACCAGGACTGTTAGAAGATTTGTGGGAATGGTTGGATATTATCGAAAATTTTGTAAAAATTTTGCTGATATTGCTCTTCCCCTAACTAATCTTCTGAAGAAGGGAGTAAAGTTTGTTTGGACAGATTCTTGTCAAGAAGCATTTGAGAAACTGAAAGCCATTTTATGCTACCATCCTGTGCTCAAAACACCTGACTTTGAAAAGCCATTTTCATTAGCAGTAGATGCCAGTGATGAAGCTGCAGGAGCTGTGTTGTTGCAGAAGGGTGACCTTGATGATATTGACCATCCTGTAGCTTACTTTTCAAAGAAATTTAATGAGCATCAAAAGAATTATTCCACCATAGAGAAAGAATTACTGTCGCTTGTTTTAGCCTTGCAACATTTCAGTGTATATGTTTGCACTGCTCAGAAACCATTGACTGTATATACAGATCATAACCCATTGGTGTTTCTGAGCCGAGTCAAAAACAAGAACAGAAGGCTGTTAAACTGGAGTTTAATTTTGCAAGAGTTTGATCTCATGATAACTCACATTAAAGGCAAAGATAATGTGATTTCTGATTGTCTTTCCCGATGTTAAATGGGAAACATGTATCTGTACTAATCTGATAGTCTGTAGTTGTGTAGCATGATAATTATTAAAATTACTAACTGTATGCGCAGTTAAATTTTTCTTGGGAAAAATTTTTTTTAGGTGGGAGGTGTTACGGACTCAGTGAAAGTCCCTTTAAAATAGAGAATGTGTGTGTATGTGTGTGTGGGGCGTGCTTACGTCAATAGAAGATAAAGGACGTAATGACGTTGTTGAAGAAGTCAGAAGGAGAGAGAGAGAGAGAGAAGGGAGAGAGACACCAGCCTGCTAGTTTTCTCTATCGATGGATGAGAAACTATAACTGTGTCTGCCACTGAAATCCATGTATGGAAGTTGGAAGAAATCCGGTGGAGTTCACTTTGTTGCTGACCTGTAGAAGGAAACAGGTATTTGTGTGTGGACGACCACGATTCGGATGCTTTTCGGGGTGAGGAAGTCACTACCGAGTAAACACTGAAGTGTCGTTTGGGTTCCATCGTGGAACATTTGGATTTCGTATTTACTCTCTCTATGTTTCTCTACGTCTACGTCTTATCTTCAGACAACGGTGGTTGTTGAAGAAGCCCTTGCTCATGTTTCACCTTATGGCTTGCGGAACTGAACTTTAAGAACCATTCCTGAACTTGGAGTTTGGGACTTTGCCACACACACACATGAAGAGTTTAGTTTTGGGGTTAACGTTCGAGGTTTAACATTCTTGAATTCTAACATACTAACATTTTTACTTTTATTTTACGTATTATCATAAGTAGTGATTAATAAAATAGTTTTTAACACTGAATCATGCTCAGTGTGTTTCTTTTGTTGCTGATTCGTGACATAGGTTTAAGGTGAGAGGGGAAAAGTTTAAAGGAGATGTACGAGGCAAGTTTTTTTACACGGAGACTGGTGGGTGCCTGGAACGGGCTGCAGGGGTGGTGGTGGAGGCAGATACAACAGAAATATTTAAGAGGCATTCAGGCAGGCACATGAACCGGCAGGGAATGGGTGGGTGGGTGGGGGTATAGAACACATGCAGGCAGATAGGATTAGTTTTAATAGGCATCGTGTTCAGCACAGACAATGTGGGCTGAAGGGCCTGTTCCTGTGCTGTACTGTCCTATGTCCTATGTCTCCTTCAGCTCAGGAGCAATAAGGAATGGGCAATAAATCCTGGCATTGCCAGTTCTGGTCGCCTCATTATAGGAAGGATGTGGAAGCTTTAGAGAGGGTGTAGAGGAGATTTACCAGGATGCTGCCTGGATTGGAGAGCATGTCTTATGAGGATAGGTTGAGCGAGTTAGGGCTTTTCTCTTTGGAGGGAAGGAGGAGGAGAGGTGACTTGATAGAGGTGTACAAGATGATGAGGGGCATAGATCGAGTGGACAGTCAGAGACTTTTTCCCAGGGCAACAATGGCTAACACAAGGGGGCATAATTTTAAGGTGACTGGAGGAAGATATAAGGGGGATGTCAGGGGTAAGTTTTTTACACAGAGAGCGGTGGGTGTGTGGAACGCACTGCCGGCAGAGGTTGTGGGGGCAGATACATTAGGGACATTTAAGAGAGATAGACACATGAATGATAGAGAAATGGGGGGCTATGTGGGAGGGAAGGGTTAGACAGATCTTAGAGCAGGATAAAATGTCGACACAACATCGTGGGCCGAGGGGCCTGTACTGTGCTATAGTGTTCTAAGTTCTATGTCTCTATCACCTGGATGAATAAAAGGTAGTGAATCTGAGGGTCACAATTCCACACAGCCTCCAATCAGGGAAATTGGGAGACCTCTGTCCTTAAACTACAACTCTCCACAATTCAAGGTTAGTGCAGTGAGCAGGGGGGGGGGGCGGGTGAGCAGAGATTTCAAAGCAGAGTATGAATGAAGGCAGCTCTGGGAGCAAGTGCTCCCAGAGACAGGAGGGTTGGGAACCACAGCTCACCGACTGAAGGGAACTGGCAGAACAAACCAGGGAACCAGAGCTGTGAATCACGCTGCCCAAAAGGGCAGTGGAAGCAGATTTGACAGGAGCTTCTCTCCTCTCCTCTCCCATCGGGTAGAAGATACAGGAGCCTGAGGGCACGTACCACCAGGCTGAAGGACAGCTTCTACCCCACTGTGATAAGACTATCGAATGGTTCCCTTATACAATGAGATGGACTCTTTGACCTCACGATCTACCTTGTTGTGACCTTGCACCTTATTGCACTGCACTTTCTCTGTAGCTGTGACACTTTACTCTGTACTGTTATTGTTTTTACCTGTACTTCATCAATGCACTCTGTACTAACCCAATGTAACTGCTCTGTGTAATGAATTGATCTGTACGATCGGTATGCAAGACAAGTTTTTCACTGTACCTTGGTACAAGTGACAATAATAAACCAATACCAGTACCAGCTTGCAAGAGGGAACAAATAGTTGAAAGGGAGAAGGTTACAGGGGTGAGGGAGAGGGGTTGGGAGGTCAGCAGTGGCCAGCACACGCTTGGTCAAACCCCCTCCTCCTGCACCGAGTGCTTTTATGAAAATCAGCCACAGAATGTCTGCCCCTCTAACCTTCCAACGGGGCCGAGAGAGGCCGTGCCCTTCCGAGCGACATGGTCTTGAGGTCCCGCTGATGAAGCAGCAATCCATATTGGAAATTGGTTTATTATTGCCACATGTACTGAGACACAGTGAAAAACTTTGTTTGCGTGCCATCTGGACAGATCATGCCGTACATGAATACATCAAGGTGGTAAAACCTGTACGCTGACTGGATTAGAGGGTGTGAGCTATAAGGAGAGGTTGGACAAACTTGGGTTGTTTTCTCTGGAGCGGCAGAGGCTGAGGGGGGACCTGATAGAGGTTTATAAGATTATGAGGGACATAGGTAGAGTAGACAGTCAGTATCTTTTTCCCAGGGTCACAATGTCTAATACTAGAGGGTGTAACTTCAAATGTGCGGGGTAAGTTTTTTTAAACACACAGAGTGGGTGCCTGGAATGCGCTGCCAGGGGTGGTGGTGGTGGAGGTAGGTACGATCGAGGGGTTTAAGAGGCTCTTACACAGGCGCATGAACGTGCAGGGAATGGAGGGATATGGACCTTCTGCAGGCAGAAGGGATCAATTTAGTCAGACATCTAGCTACTAGTTTAGTTAGCTTGGTACAACATCATGGGCTGAAGGGCCTGTTCCTGTGCTGTTCTATGTTCTAAAAGAAAACAGAATGCAGAATATAGTGTTGTAGCTCCCGAGAGGGTGCAGTGCAGGCAGACAAATAAAGTGCAAGGGCCATGCTGAGGTAGGTTGGGAGATCAAGTCTTGTGAAGGTATCTGCACTTGTTAACCATTGTGGTAAAATCCCATCTGGGACACCAGTGTTTCACAACGGGGCGTCCTGTGTCCTGGAGCTGTCTGCGTTCCATACGTGACCTCAGTCCCTCGGGGTGCGGTTGACTCTTCACTGAGATGGATCCTTCATTTCTAAGATGGTCCATGGGCAAAGTCCTTTCAGACAGAACTGCAAGTTCAACTGGCCCTTGCAATGCCAGTTGTTAGTCAGGCCTTCATCGTAGAAAAAATGCCTTTTTGTAAACTGTGTGACCCTGAAGCTAAAACGTTAGGTCCCTGAGTTGAAGGCAATTGGGAAAATCAAATTCAAATCATTAAATAAATGGGATGGAACATTTCAGTTACGAAGAGGGACTGGATGTGCTGGGTTGGTCTCTCTGGAGCGGAGGAGACGGAGGGGTGACGACAGAGAGATTTGCCTTGGCAACTCAAGTGCTCATCCAGCGAGAGAAACAGAGGACTTCAGATGCGAGGCATGGAATGGGTAGATAGAAAACTTTTCCTCATGCTAAAGATAGCGTTATGGAGTCATCGAGCAATACAGCAAGGATACAGGCCCTTTGGCCCAACCAGTCCATGCCGACCACAGTGCCCACCCAGCTAGTCCCAATTTCCTGCGTTCGGCCCATATCCCTCCAAGCCCCGCCCCTCCGTGTACCTATCCAAGTGCTTCTTCAATGATACTATTGTACCTGCCTCACCCACTTCCTCTGGCAGCTCGTTCCATATACTCACCACCCTCTGTGTGAAAAAGTTGTCCCTCAGGTCCCTTTTAAATCTTTCCCCTCTCACCCTAAACCCATGCCCCCTAGTTTTGGACTCCCCTCCCCTGGGAAAAAGACTGTTACCATCCACCTTATCTATGCCTCTCATAATTTTAAATACTTCTATACGGTCGCCCCTCATTCTCTGAAATTCCAAGGAATAAAGACCTAGCCTGGACACCGTCTCCCTATAACTCTGGCCCTCTAGTCCTGGAAACATCCTCATAAAGACCAGATAGACCAGAAGGAATTGTTTTAAAATTCATTTGAGGGGATGTGGGTTTCACGGGCTGAGCCAGTATTTAATTCCCCATCCCTGATAGTCCCTGAGAAGGTGGCGGTGAGCTGCCTTCTTGAACCAGTGCAGTCCTTGATGTGTGGGTACACCCACAACTGTTAGGGAGGGAGTTCCAGGATTGTGACCCAGCGATGGTGAAGGAACAGCGATGTATTTCCAAGTCAGGGTGGTGTGTGGCTTGGAGGGCAACTTCCAGGTTGTCCATAGGTCTAAGATGAGGGGTTAAAGGGGATCTAAGGAAGAAGTTTTAACCCAGGGGGTGGTTGGAGTATGGAACACAGTGAATGAGGGCATAGTGGAGGCAGAGACCATCACAACATTCAAGAACCAGTTGGATGAGCACTTGATTGCAGATTCCAGCATCTGAAGTCCTCTGTTCCTCTCACTGGATGAGCACTTGAGTTGCCAAGGCAAAGAATCTATGGACCAAGTGCTGGAAGTGGGATTTGTATAGGTAGGTACAGTACTTGATGGGCAGCAGAGACATGATGGAAAGAAGGGCCTGTCTCTGTGCTGCATGACTCTGTGACTCTACATCTAGAGTGACATGTTAGCCTTGGTAGTGGTGACTATAAAACCATCATATTGTTGTAAAAACTCAGCGAGACCATGAAAGAACTGCCGGTTAGAAAAACTGCCCTTCTTCTCCTGTCTGGCTTATATGTGACTCCAGACCAGCAATGTGGTTGGTCTTACGCAGGTCAGGGGCAATTGGGGATGGGCAATAAATGCTGGCATTGCCAGTGATGTCCATACCCTGTGATTGGATAAATTAAGAAAAATGCCCAATGCCCTGTGTCCAAATTTCCTCTATGACTGAGCCTCTCTCGGGTAAGAATTAGAGTTATAGACTGACACAGCACAAAAGCAGGCCCTTCGGCCCAACTCGTCCATGCTGACCAAGGTGCCCACCTCAGCTAGTCCCATTTGCCAGCATTTGGCCCATATCCCTCTACACCCTTCCTATCCTTGTACTTATCCAAATGTCTCTTTAAATGTTGTTATTGTAGCTGCCTCAACCAATTCCTCTGGCAGCTCGTTCCATATACTCACCACCCTCTGTGTGAAGAAGTTACCCCTCAGGTCTCTTTTGAATCTCTCCCCCCTCACCTTAAACCTATGCCCTCTGGTTGTTGATTCCCTTTCTCTGGGAAAAAGACTGTGCGTTCACCCTGTCTATGCTCCTTATGATTTTATACACCTCTATGAGGTCACCCCCTCAGTCTCCTACACTCCAAGGAGTAAAGTTCTAGCCTGCCCAACCTCTCCCTATAACTCAGGCCCTCGAGTCCTGGAAACATTTGCCCTCTTTCCAGCTTAACGATGTCTCTCTTGCAAGAGGTCATCAAGCTGGAAAGTCTGAGGAACATCAGGGAATCCCCTTTATTGATCTGAAGGAGCCCAGCAACTACTGTACGAGGCGGAGGTGATGGTGGGGCAGTGTTGGTGTTACATCTCGCCAGCGGTGAGGGAGAAGGGGACGGGACCTTCCCCCGTCGCCTCTGCTCCAGAAGTCCCACCTCTCCCGGCCTTGCTCAGTGGGGGAGGTGGGGGGGGAGAAAAGCCATCAGCCACACAAGATGTTTAAGGCGTTAGACGGGGAGCTGGTTCCACCATTGCGGTGTGTGGTAAGCACGGCCTCCAATGATCACTTTTGTGACTATGCAACTGGATTTGACATTACTAGCTGCAAATCACAAAAATGACACTGGGAGCCATCAGAAAGGAGTGTCACGGAGACAGCCATCACAGGGTTAATGAAATGCTGGTTAAAGAGGGAGGAAGGAGAGATTAGGCAGACAGCAAACCCCGTCAGCAGGTTAAAGCTCCCCATTGGTTAACACACACGCCAGTTAGTTCCCATCCATCCACCCCTCATGCTGCGGAGGCAGGAGTATCAGCCGGTAGCCTTGAACAGCAATGGTCCAACCCATCAGGCAACCCCAGATAACAATCAGGCATTAACTTTTCGTACGCACTTGGGGGAGAGACACCAGGGGGAGATTTTAATCCATCGCGCTAGACAGGAGTCACGATGGGTTGGGTGAAGGGATGAAATCTCTTTTCCCCTCCCTACTGATACTGTCAGTTAACCTGGTTCGAAGAGCAAAATAGGCATTGAGTTAGGAGATGAATAGCCCAAGTATCTGGGATATGCAACACTTCAACATTAATAGCACGCAGTCGACAGCTCAGCCTATTAAACAGTCCCTGAGCAAGGACAGCACAGGTTAGATATAATAAGATGGGTTAAGTATAGAGTGAAACTCCCTCTACACCGTCCCATCGCACACTTCCAGGGTCAGGCGTAGAGTGAAGCTCCCTCTACACCGTCCCATCGCACACTTCCAGGGTCAGGCGTAGAGTGAAGCTCCCTCTACACCGTCCCATCGCACACTTCCAGGGTCAGGCGTAGAGTGAAGCTCCCTCTACACCGTCCCATCGCACACTTCCAGGGTCAGGCGTAGAGTGAAGCTCCCTCTACACCGTCCCATCACACACTTCCAGGGTCAGGCGTAGAGTGAAGCTACCTCTACACCGTCCCATCGCACACTTCCAGGGTCAGGCGTAGAGTGAAGCTCCCTCTACACCGTCCCATCGCACACTTCCAGGGTCAGGCGTAGAGTGAAGCTCCCTCCACACCGTCCCATCGCACACTTCCAGGGTCAGGCGTAGAGTGAAGCTCCCTCTACACCGTCCCATCGCACACTCCCAGGGTAGGGACAGCATGGGTTAGATACAAAATAAACTGTAGTATCTTTGGACCACGTGCGTGGGTTGGAATCATTTCCAAACTGTTAGGGTGTAAGTCATTGTGGAATGCTGGTTCTTCGTGATGGAACAGGGTAGAGGGAGCTTCATTCCTTTGTTTCATGAGGCGCCCCTGCGGCTGGTCTGGTCTGTGCTGAGTGGCAGTGGTTATCTGTAGCCTGGTTATTGCTCTGGCGATCGACACGGTTGATCCCTCTTGGAAAGGGGAAGTCACAGTCTGCCATCTGCCCTGGCCCACGATCACCGTCCATGCCCGAGGGTGATACCCACCCCTCCAGCTCCCCCAAATCCCAGCTCCCATGCTCCGTACCTGCGGAAGTCCAGCAACGGGCGGGTGGAGGAAGGGATTCCCTCGGCGGGCCAGCTGAGGAAGTGGAACTGGGTGAGGGTGCGCGTCTCTTGTGACTGCAGGTTCTTGAGGTAGAAGCTGCGGACCAGGAAGTCCTCACACCAGATGTGCTCAGAGACCAGGTTGACCTGTAGGTGCAGTGGGAGAGGGTTAACTTACGGTCGGGTGGGGTGGGAGAGGGTTCACTTACGGGCAGGGGTGGGAGAGGGTTAACGTATGGACAGGTGGGGTGGGAGAGGCTTAACATAAAGACAAGTGGGGTGGGAAAGGTTTAACATGTGGACAGGTCGGGTGGGAGAAGGTTAACGTACGGACGGGTGGGGTGGCTTAGCGTACTGACAGAGTCCTGAGTGATGTGTCCATCCCCGTCCCAGTCTGCACAGTGCGATCCCAGCTCACTATCTGCTCAGTGGGATCCCGACTGTCTGCACAGTTCGATCCCAGTTCACTGTCTGCACAGTGCGATCCCAGCTCACTGCCTCCACAGTACAATTCCAGGCCACAGCACAGTGCGATCCCAGGTCATGGTCTGCAGGGGTGATCGCAGCTCAATGTCTGCACAGTGCGATTCCAGCTTACTTTCTGCACGTATGACCCAGGTCACAGCACAGTGCGATCCCAATTCACTGCACATTGCGATCCCAGCTCACTGTCTTACCACCCCGCACAGCACAATCCCAGCTGCCTGCCCTGCTCGGGGTACTCCCCTCTGGTACCTCTCTGCCGGGCTCACTCACCTCGTAGATGTGGTAGAGGGAAGAGCCTTCGTCGGGCCAGTAGCGGTCGCAGTGCCGAACACTGTCCTCCACCAGCGGGGTCAGCATGACGATCACCGTGCAGCCATTCTCCCAGACCATCTGCAATGGGACAGAGCCACCATTAGCGGGGCGGACCGATCCCACCGCTGGGGAGACCAGAGCTGAGCCCACCACTGTATGTTCATCACAATGCCTCTGCTTCCTCAGGAGGCTAAAGAAATACGGTTTGTCCCCTTTGACTCTCACCAACTTTTACCGATGCACCATAGAAAGCATCCTATCTGGATGCTTCATGGCCTGGTACGGCAACTGCTCTGCCCAGGACCACAAGAAACTGCAGAGAGTTGTGGACACAGCCCAGTGCATCACGGACACCAGCCTCCCCTCCTTAGACTCTGTCTTTACCTCTCATTGTCTTGGTGTAGCAGCCAGCATAATCAAAGACCCCACCCACCCGGGTCATTCTCTCTTCTCTCCTCTTCCATCAGGTAGAAGATACAGGAGCCTGAGGGCACGTCCCACCAGACTTAAGGACAGCTTCTACCCCACTGTGATAAGACTATTGAACGGTTCCCTTATACGATAAGATGGACTCTGACCTCACAATCTACCTTAGAACATAGAACAATTACAGCACAATTCAGGCCCTTGGGCCCACAAAGCTGTGCCGAACATGTCCCTACCCTAGAAATTACTAGGCTTACCCATAGCCCTCTATTTTACTCAGTTCCATGTACCTATCTAACAGTGTCTTAAAAGACCCTATCGTATCCGCCTCCACCAACGTTGCCGGCAGCCCATTCCACACACTCACCACTCTCTGAGTAAAAAACTTACCCCTGACATCTCCTCTGTACCTACTCCCCAGCACCTTAAACCTGTGTCCTCTTGTGGCAACCATTTCAGCCCTGGGGATAAGCCTCTGACTATCTACCCGATCAATACCTCTCATCATCTTATACACCTCTATCAGGTCCCCCCTCATCCTCCGTCTCTCCAAGGAGAAAAGGCCGAGTTCCCTCAACCTGCTTCCTAAGGCATGCTCCGCACCCCAGGCAGCATCCTTGTAAATCTCCCCTCTATGGCTTCCACATCTTTCCTGTAGTGAGGCGACCAGAACTGAGCACAGTACTCCGAGTGGGGTCTGACCAGGGACCTATATAGCTGCAACAGTGCCTCTCGGCTCCTAAATTCAATTCCCCGATTGATGAAGGACAATACACCATATGCCTTCTTAACCACAGAGTCAACCTGCGCAGCCGCTTTGAGCGTCCTATGGACTCGGACCCCAAGATCCCTCTGATCCTCCACACTGCCAAGAGTCCTACCGTTATATTCCGCCAACATATTTGACCTTCCAAAACGAACCATGTTGTGACCTTGCACCTTATTGCACTGCACTTTCTCTGTAGCTGTGACACTTTGTACTGTTATTGTTTTCACCTGTACTACCTCAATGCACTCTGTACTAATTCAATGTAACTGCACTGTGTAATGAATTGACCTGTATGATTGGTTTGCAAGACAAGTTTTTCACTGTATCTCGGTACAAGTGACAATAATAAACCAATACCAATACCAATGTGTGTAAGTGCACCAGATCCACATTGACACGTGACACAGAATTCAGGAATTAACGCTTCCAGTTTGCGGAGTCGGAGGACATTTGGCACAGCTGCTGACCTTGGCTCGGATACCACAGTCACTCCTGAGTCAGGGGTTCAAGCCCCACTCCAGGTGTCCGAGCCCGTGCTCCCAACCCCTCACACCCCGTGCGGTACCAGGGGAGTGCTGCACTGTCAGATCAAAGGATCAGCCCCCTCGCATCCCAGCGCTCGCCTCGAAGAGAACCTGGTGAGTCCCTCTGGGTATCCTGACTGATATTTTCAACTGCATCGACTGGTCAGCTGTCACAGCGGCTTTGGTGGGATCTTACTGTGTAAAAATAGCAGAGATAGTGTGTAAAGTGGGCAGGCATGGTAGTGTACGGTTAGCGTAACGCTATTACAGCACCAGCGACACTGGTTCAATTCTGGCCACTGTCTGTAAGGAGTTTGTGTGTTCTCCCCGTGTGTCTGCGTGGATTTCCTCCGGGTGCTCTGGTTTCCTCCCACATTCCAAAGACGTACAGGTTAGGAAGTTGTGTGCATGCTATGTTGGCGCCGGAAGCGTCACGACACTTGCGGGCTGCCCCCAGAACACTCTACGCAAAAGATGCATTTCACTGTGTGTTTCAGTGTACCTGTGACTAATAAAGAAATCTGATCTTCACCGTGCGTTGCATCAGGAAGGCTAAAGGTATCGTCAAGGACACCTGCCACCCTGGCCATTCCCTTATCTCTCTTCTGCCTTCTGGGAGAAGATACAGGAGTTTGAAAGCCCAGACATCCAGACTCAAGAACAGCTTCTTCCCCAAGAAAAGACAAGACAAGACAAGACATCTTTATTAGTCACGTGTACATCGAAACACACAGTGAAATGCATCTTTTGCGCAGAGTGTTCTGGGGGCAGCCCGCAAGTGTCGCCACACTTCCGGCGCCAACATCGCATGCCCACAACTTCCTAACCTGTACGTCTTTGGAATGTGGGAGGAAACCGGAGCACCCGGAGGAAACCCACGCAGACACGGGGAGCACGTACAAACTCCTTACAGACAGCGGCCGGAATTGAACCCGGGTCGCTGGTGCTGTAATAGCGTTACACTAACCGCTACACTACTGTGCCTGACCTTAGGAATAGTAAAGGGGAAAATAAGTGGTGGGAGTTGTATACAGGCAATAAACCAAGAAATAGATGTAGCAGAGGATGTGGAGAGTCTACCGAGAGATATAGATAGGTCAGACTCCTGAACCAATCACCTCTGTCACATCCCCTTCCTGGTGGTGCTGCCACGTTCTTGGACTCTTAGTTCTACCTCCTCCGTTACTGTCACTTTAGCATTTCTTTTTGCACTACCTCAGTGTGCACTACTATACTTTGCACCATTCTGCTGTTTTGCACTCGTTGCTGTGTGTATTGTTCTATTTATTCTTACCAAGTATACACTGAGCTTCATGTGAGCAAGGAGTTCCATTGCACCCAGGTGTATATGATGGTAAATGAATCTGAATCGTTGCGGGGTCGGCTCACCTGCCAGAAGTCGGGGATGGTGTGCGAGAGGGGTCCTTGGGTGGCGATGTAGGCCGGCATCCGGGGGTCGTGGTCGATCTGCAGGCAAACACAGAAGAGGGAACGCCAGTGCGGAGAGAGTCCCGGCAGAGGGAAGTGGTCCCTCACTTCCCCGATCCATCACTCTGCGTCAGCCCCGGCAGAGGGCATCCATCGCACCGTCTCCCGCTTCCTGTAGCTCGCGCGTAGTGTCCCTCCCTGCCCGCATCACACCGTCCCTGTCCGTTCCACCCACTCCTCACCAACCCTGTCCCACCACACCTGACCCACTCTCTCCACCCATTCCAGCCCACCGTCACTGTCCCAAAGCCTCTGTCCCATCTCTCCATCACACTGCCCCCGTCCAGTCCCAGACACATTCTCCGTTTCGCCGTCCCCACCTCAACACTGTCCCTACCCCGCTATCTCTGACCCACAGTGTCAGCTGCTCCTCAGTCTCCATCCCACCAAGTCATGGAGTCATACAGCACGGAAACAGGCCCCTCGGCCCAACATCCATGCCAACCAAGATGTCTATCAGGGCTAGTCCCATTTGCCTGTGTTTGGCCCATATCCCTCTAAACATTTCCTATGCATGTACCTGTCCAAATGTCTTATTAATGCTGTAATTGTACCCGCCTCTACAGCTTCGTCTGGCAGCTGGTTCCACGTACCCACCACCCTCTGCGTGAAAAGGTTGCCCCTCAGGTCCCCTTTAAATCTTTCCCCTCTCACCTTTCTGCATCCTCTCATTTTAGACTCCCCTACCCTGGGGAAATAACTGTGACCATTCACCTTATCTATGGTCCTCATGATTTTATAAACTCTATAAGGTCACGCCTCAGCCTTCTTCACTCCATCTTATCTCATCTCACCACCTCATGCACAGTTCCATTCACAGCCTTGGATCACACTACTGCTGCCTGCCTTTATCTGTGACAGGGTCGGCCTCACTCTGTTAACAAAGGTACAAAATGCTATCGTCTGACGAAAAGCGGCTTTCCCCTGACCTCTTACAGCTTGTGGCTTCTCCCAGGAGAAGCAACTAATGGCATTGATTTCAGTTCCAATTCCCAGATTTTTTTTCATTCTGGCCTTCCGGTCCAGTTGCACACAGGATCCGGACAGAATCCACTCCACACGCTCTCCGCATTCCCATCAGTATACACTCCACACACGCTCCACAACTGCAAGAAACCGCAGAGAGTTGTGGACACAGCCCAGCGTATCACGGAAACCAGCCTCCCCTCCATGGACTCTGTCTACACTTCTCGCTGCCTCAGTAAAGCAGCCAACATAATCAAAGACCCCACCCACCCCGGACATTCTCTCTTCTCCCCCCTCCCATCGGGCAGAAGGTACAAAAGCCTGAAAGCACGTACCACCAGGCTCAAGGACAGCTTCTATCCCGCTGTTATAAGACTATTGAACGGTCCCCTAGTACAATAAGATGGACTCTTGACCTCACAATCTACCTCATTATGACCTTGCACCTTATTGTCTGCCTGCACTGCACTTTCTCTGTAACATTTACTCTGCATTCTGTTATTGTTTTCCCTTATACTACCTCAATGCACTGTTGTAATGAAATGATCTGTATGGACGGTATGCAAGAGAAGTTTTCACTGTACCCTGGTATATGTGACAATAATAAACCAATTTACCACATTCCCAGTGTACATTTCACAAATTCTTCACATTCCTGACACTGTAAAATGTACAGAAGGTTCCCTTTCCTAACAGTCCACATTCCAAACATTTCCCTTTTCCCACTGTACCTTCCACAGGAATCCCTTTTACTGACTATATACATTCCCCAATTCCCATTCCCTGATGTCCACACTGTTGCTGTCACAGAGATGAAGGAAGGGCAGGACTGGCAAGTCAACATTCAGGGCATAGACTCTTCAGTCCTGATGGGATGTATAAGAGATATTCTTGCAGTATTGATTAAGGAGTCCATTACTGCAGTAATGGCAGAGGATATAGAGTCCTAGAGTTACACAGCACGGCAACAGGCCCTTCAGCCCAACACATACGTGCTGACCAAGATGACCATCCAATCTAGTCCCATTTGCCTGCATTTGACCAGTATCTTTCTAAACCTTTCCTATCCATGTACCTGTCCAAACGTCTTTTAAACATTATAATTTAAATTGGTAAATTACCTGCCTCTAGCACTTCCTCTGGCAGCTCGTTCCAAATACCCACCACCCTCTGTGTGAAAAAGTTGCCCCTCAGGTCCCCTTTAAATCTTTGGTCGGTAAGGGGTTAGCCATGATTGAATGGCAGAGCAGACTCGATGGGCTGAATGGCCTAATTCTACTCCTATATCTATGGTCTTACCTCTCTCACCTTAAACCCATGCCCTCTAGTTTTAGACTTTCCTACCCTGGGAAAAAGACCATGACCATTTACCCTATCTATGCCCCTCATGACTTTATAAACCTCTATAAGGTCATCCCTCAGCCTCCTACACTCAGGGAAAACAGTCCCAGCCTATCCAATCTCTCCTTATAACTCACAGGGAGAACGTGCAAACTCCACACAGACAGCGCCAGAGGTCAGGATCGAACCTGTGTCCCTGGAGCTGCAGGGCAGCGGCTCCTACCAGCTGCACCACTGTGCCCTCCCGCCCTTTGGATTCCCTCAGATGTTTTGCTCTTGAACTTGTCCTTGAATTGGTGGTGAAACAGTGCCTTGTTCAAGCTGAGCTCTGCTTCCATAACTCAGGTCCATATGAAGGAAGTGAATTTCGGGAGCTGTGCTCAAACTCAAATCGCTCCAGTGATTAAAAGGTGCATTTCAGCTGTTTTTCCAACGCTCCAAATGCATTGTCCCATCCTCCCACCGTCCCCTGCTCCACCACAGCCCTGGTGGAGCTGCCCACCTTGCTTGGTATGGCCTCCCACCCCATCCCCGACAAACACTCCTGCTATTGGTCAGCCACCAGCTCCAACCTCAGCAACAACTCCTTCCCACAGCTAATCAGAAAGGGCCCTTGTTACCTGTTGGATGGGTGCCAGACATATTCCATCATTTTTGATGAATAATCATCAAAAGTCTCTGAGGTGGATGGGCTAAAGTGCATTTACTTAAATGCAAGAAGCATCAGGAATAAGGGAGATGAACTGAGAGCTTGGATTAGTACATGGGACTACGATATTGTGGCTATTACAGAGACATGGCTGACATCAGGGCAGGAATGGATATTGAATATTCCTGGTTTTCAGTGTTTTAGAAGGGATAGGGAGGGGGTGAGAAGAGGAGGAGGGGTGGCAATACTGGTCAGGGACACTGTTACAGCTGCAGAAAGGGTAGATAGTGTAGAAGGATCCTCTCTAGAGTCAATATGGGTGGAAGTTAGGAACAAGAAAGGAGCAGTTACTCTACTGGGAGTATTCTATGGGCCCCCTGGTAGCAGTAGGGACACTGAGGAGCAGATTGGGAGGCAGTTTTTGGGAAGATGCAAAATAACAGGGTTATTATAATGGGAGACTTCAACTTTCCAAATATTGATTGGCACCTACTTAGTGCCAAGGGTTTAGAAGGGATGCAGTTTGTTAAATGTGTCCAGGACGGATTCCTGACACAGTACGTTGACAGGCTGACTAGAGGAAATGCCATATTAGATCTAGTTTCAGGTAATGAGCCAGGTCAGGTGACAGATCTATCGGTGGGTGAGCATTTGGGGGACAGTGACCATTGCTCCATAACCTTTAGAATTGTCATGGACAGGGATAGGAGCAAAGAGGACAGGAAGATATTAAATTGGGGAAAGGCAAATTATGAGGCTATAAGGCGAGAACTTGAGAGTGTAAATTGGGATGACATTTTTGAAGGGAAATGTACTATGGAGATGTGGTCGATGTTCAGGGATCTTTTGCAGGATGTTAGGGATAAATTTGTCCCGGTGAGGCAGAGAAGGAATGGCAGGGTGAAGGAACCATGGGTGACGAGAGAGGTGGAACAACTAGTTAGGAAGAAGAAGGCAGCAGACATAAGGTGTAAGCAGCAAGGATCAGACAGGGCTGGTGAGGAATATAGAGTAGCAAGGAGGGAACTTAAGAAGGGGCTGAGGAGAGCGAGATGGGGACATGAAAAGGCTTTGGCGAGTAGGGTTAAGGAGAATCCCAAGGCTTTTTTCTCGTACGTAAAGAGCAGAAGGATGGCTAGGGTAAAGGTAGGTCCGATTAAAGACAAAGGTGGGAGGATGTGCCTGGAAGCTGTGGAAGTGGGTGAGGTTCCCAATGAATACTTCTCTTCAGTATTCACCAAGGAGAGGGGTCTTGATGATGCTGAGGACAGTGTAGGTGAGGGTAATGTTCTAGAGTATGTAGATATCAAGAGAGAATATGCATTGGAGTTGTTAGAAAATATTAGGACAGTTAAGTCCCCGGGGCCTGATGGAATATTCCCCAGGCTGCTTTGTGAGGCGAGGGAGGAGATTGCTGAACCGTCGGTTAGGATCTTTGAGTCCTTGTTGTCCACTGGGATGGTACCGGAAGATTGGACGGTGGCGAATGTTGTCCCCTTATTCAAAAAAGGTAGTAGGGATAGTCCAGGGAATTACAGGCCGGTGAGCCTTACGTCTGTGGTGGGTAAGCTGTTAGAAAGGATTCTAAGAGATAGGATCTATGAGCATTTAGAGAATCAGGGACTGATTAGGGACAGCCAGCATGGCTTTGTGAAGGGAAGATCTTGACTCACAAGCCTGATAGGGTTCTTTGAGGAGGTGACCAGGAAGATTGATGAGGGTAGTGCAGTGGATGTGGTCTACATGGATTTTAGTAAGGCGTTTGACAAGGTTCCACATGGTAGGCCTCTTCAGAAGGTCAGAGGCCAAGGGATCCAGGGAGGCTTGGCCGTGTGAATTCAGAATTGGTTTGCCTGTAGAAAGCAGAGGGTTGTGGTGGAGGGAGTGCATTCAGATTGGAGGGCGGTGACTAGTGGTGTCCCGCAGGGATCTGTTCTGGGACCTCTACTTTTTGTGATATTTATTAATGACTTAGATGAGGGGGTGGAAGGGTGGGTTAGCAAGTTTGCAGACGACACAAAGGTCGGAAGTGTTGTGGATAGTGTGGAGGGCTGTCGAAGCTTACAGAGGGATATTGATAGGATGCAGAGCAGGGCTGACAAGTGGCAGATGGAGTTCAATCCAGAGAAGTGTGAAGTGGTACACTTTGGAAGGACAAACTCTAAGGCGGAATTCAAGGTAAATGGCAGGATTCTGGGCAGTGTAGAGGAGCAGAGGGATCTGGGGGTTCATATCCACAGATCACTGAAAGTCGCCTCACAGGTAGATAGGGTAGTTAAGAAAGCTTATGGGACGTTAGCTTTCATAAGTCGTGGGATTGAGTTTAAGATCCGTGAAGTAATGATGCAGCTTTACAAAACTCTGGTTAGGCCACACCAGAGTACTCTTCCAAGCTCCAGTGAGTATCAACCAAACCTACTCAACTTCTTCTCTTTGGACAACCCAGAACTGGATGCAGTGAATCTGTGCTTCATTGACTACACGGCAAGGCTCTCCCTGGGTACAGAGGCCAAAGCGATGCCGTGGGGGAATTGACTCTGTGCCCCACATGCGGACCCCACAATATATACACTTACGATCGGGCTGGCATTGATGAAGTCTGTCCGCGATGGATTGACCTCGGCTTTCAGGACCATGCGGTTATGGTCATCTGTAAGGTTAATAGAAAAACAAAAATCAGTAGGGTCTTGTTCACATTGTGACTTGAACTGGCTCTCTCTGCCCTCTGTTCTAATGCACGGTGTGGGGGGATTTTATCTCGCACTGACTCGACTCCCAGCTAGAGGGGGAGAGAGCGAGGGGGAGAGGGAGGTGGGGAGAGAGAGGTGGAAATAAGATAAGATCTTTATTAGTCACATGTACATCGAAACACACAGTGAAATACATCTTTTGCGTAGAGTGTTCTGGGGGCAGCCCGCAAGTGTTGCCACGCTTCCGGCGCCAACATAGCATGCCCACAACTTCCTAACCCGTACATCTTTGGAATGTGGGAGGAAACCGGAGCACCCGGAGGAAACCCACGCAGACACGGGGAGAACGTACAAACTCCTCACAGACAGTGGCTGGAATTGAACCCGGGTCGCTGGCGCTGTAATAGGGAGGAGAGAGAGACAGGGGATGGAGGAAGAGGGAGGGCAAAGGAGAGAGGGAGAGAGAGAGAGAGGAATAGACAGAGAGAGAAAGAGGAGAGAGAGAGAGAGAGGGAGGGAGGGAAAGGGGGGAGAGAGGGGGAAGGAGATACAGCATGGAGACAGGCCCTTTGGCCCACAAGAGTCCATGCCAACCATCAACCACCCATTTACTCTATTCCTACACTAATCTCATTTTATTCTCCCCACATTCCCATCAACTCTCCCCAAGATTCCAACACTCATATCTACACAGTATGTCAACTAACTACCGACCTGCATGCCTTTGGGATGTGGGAGGAGACCGGAGCACCCGGGGGAAATCTACACGGTCACAGGCAGAACGTGCAAACTCCACACAGACTGCACTGGGGGATCAGGATTGAACCCGGTCTCTGGTGCTGGGAGGCAGTGGCTCTACCTGCTGTGCTACTGTGCTGCCTGATGTGCTAGAACTCTCATGATGTCCCAAAGACCTCAGTGAACAGCCCCTGAGGGACAGGAGACTATTCAATCTTGAATGAGACTGCATCTCAAATAATGATGTCGGAGTACAGGAAGGAGATAGAAAGCTTAGTGACGTGGTGTCATGACAACAAGCTTTTCCTCAATGTCAGCAGAACAAAAGAGCTGGTCATTGACTTCAGGAAAGGGGGCAGAGTACATGCACCTGTCTACATCAATGGTGCTGAGGTCAAGAGGGTTGAAAGCTTCAAGTTCCCAGGAGTGAACATCACCAACAGCCTGTCCTGGTCCAACCACGTAGACGCCACGGCCAAGAAAGCTCACCACTGCCTCTACTTCCTCAGGAGGATTCCCTCTTCTCCCCTCTCCCATCAGGCAGAAGATACCAGAGCCTGAGAGCACGTACCACCAGGCTCAAGGACAGCTTCTATCCCACTATGATAAGACTATTGAATGGTTCCCTGATATGACGAAATAGGCTCTTGACCTCACAAACAAGTTTTTCACTGTACTTTTGTACAAGTGACAATAATAAACCAATACCAATCTGGTTGGTGACCCATCACCATCCATTATCTTGGCTCTTCCTTTACAGAGAGAGTGGTAGGTACCTGGAACGGGCTGCCAGGAGTGGTGGTAGAAGCAGATATGACAGTTGTGTTTAAGAGGCTATTAGATAGACACTTGAATATGCAGGGAATGCAGGGATAGGATCGTGTGCAGGCAGGAGGGATTAGTTTAATTTGGCATAGTTTTCAGCACAGACATCGTGGGCCGAAGGGCCTGTTCCTGTGCTGTACTGTTCCATGTTTAATATGTGGGATATTGATGTTGCTGGAAGAGCCACCACTTACAGAGGAACTTGGATATTAGGAGGAGGAGGAGGCCATTCAGCCCTTCAAACCTGTTCTTAACATTCAATATGATCATGGCTGTTCATCCAAATTCAGTCCCCCCTTCCTGCTTTCTGGCCATATCCCTCTGCCTCTGGAGCCACGAGAAACTATTTGTAACCTTCTTCAACATATTCGGTCCGTATGGACACCGAATGGACATTGATATTGCCAGACTTTTCTGGCAAGCTCCTTTTATGTCCTCTTTACATTCTGCCCTAGAACTAGAGGGATGCTGGAATTTAGATGAAAAACATGATGATACGAGGAATTCAGAAGGCTTGGCCCTGCTGAGTTCCTCTAGAACTAGAGGGCACAGGTTTAAGGTGAGGGGGGAAAGATTTAAAAGGGACCTGAGGGGTAACTTTTCATGCAGAAGGTGGTGCATATATGGAACAAGCTGCCAGAGGCAGCTGTAGAGACGGGTACAATTACAACATTTAAAAGACAATAGACAAAAGGAGCTGGAGGAGCTCAGCAGGTCAGGCAGCATCTATGGGGGGAAATAAACAGTCGACCTTTCAGGCCGAGACCCTTCATCAGGACTGGAAAGGAAGAGGGCAGAAGCCAGAAAGAAGGTGGGGGTCTCCGTATCTAGGAATATTCAGAACTCAGGCCATGTTGTCTTGCAGCCATATCTCTACATTGGCCAGCACATCACATGTATTTACAGGAAATCTCAATGATTGCTATTGGTATGGCAACTGCTCTGCTCAAGACTGCAAGAAACTGCAGAGTGTTGTGGACACAGCTCAGCACATCACGGAAACCAGCCTCCCCTCCATGGACTCTGTCTATACTTCTCGCTGCCTCAGTAAAGCAGCCAACATAATCAAAGACCCCACCCACCCCGGACACTCTCTCTTCTCCCTCCTCTCATCGGGCAGAAGATACAAAAGCCTGAAAGCATGTACCACCAGGCTCAAGGACAGCTTCTATCCCTCTGTTATGTCTATTGAATGGTCCCCTAGTACGATAAGATGGAACTTTGACCTCACAATCTACCTCAGTATGGCCGTGCACCTTATTGTCTGCCTGCACTGCACTTTCTCTGTAGCTGTAACACTTTACTCTGCATTCTGTTATTGTTTTACCTTGTACTAACTCAATGCACTGTGTAATGAATTGATCTGTATGAAAGGTAGGCAAGACAGGTTTTTCGCTGGACCTCGGTACATGTGACAACAATAAACCAATTCCAATTGATTGAGTAACTGGTTCACTCATCAGTCTGGACTGTGAGTGAGGGTCCAGGGTGTGAGCTGGGGTCCAGAGGTTGGCCAGATGTACAATCAGGCTGGGCTCGAGGTCAGGAACAGCAGTGGTCAGGAACATGGGTAGCTGGTGGTTGGACCTGGGGTTTTGACAAGCTGAAAGTTACAAGCTGAAACTCACCAGGATCTACTTCTCACTTCCTTTAAACTCACCTGGGCTAAGTTTTTTAATCTCTTTAAACTCTGTGCGAATTATTGTACCACTGTGTAACATTTTCTGGAATAAGGTGAAATAAATGAGTATTGAAGTAATTTGGAGCTACATTCAATCGTCCTAAGACAGTCCATGAGGAGCATTTAAAGTCTCTGCACCTGTACTCGGGAGTTCAGAAGGATGAGGGGGGATCTCATATCTACTGGGTAATGAAAGGCCTGGATAGAGTGGACGTGGAGAGGATGTTTCCATCAGGGGGAGAGTCTAGGATCCGAGGGCACAGCCTCCGAATAAAGTGATGTTCCTTTAGAACTGAGATGAGGAGGAATCTCTTCAGCCAGACAGTGGTGAATCTGTGGAATCATTGCCACCGAGGGCTGTGGAGGCCAAGTCATTGGGGGTATTTAAGGCAGAGATTGGTAGGTTCTTGATTGGTAAGGATTATGTGGAGAAGGCAGGAGATTGGGGTTGAGAGAAAATATCAGACATGATTGAATGGTGGAGCTGACTTGATGGGCCGAATGGCCTAATTCTGCTCCCATAAATTGGTAAATTGGTTTATTATTCACATGCACTGAGGTACAGTGAAAAACTTGTCTCGCATACCATTCAAACAAATTATTACACAGTGCATTGAGGTAGTACAAGGGAAAACAATAACAGAACGCAGACTAAAGTGGTACAGTTACAGAGAAAGTGCAGTGCAGGCAGACAATAAGGTGCAAGGCCATTACAAGGGAGCTTGTGAGGTCAAGAGTCCATCTTATCGTACTAGGGAACCATTCAATAGTCTTGTAACAGCGGGGTAGAAGCTGTCCTTGAGCCTGGTGGTACGTGCTTTCAGGCTTTTGTATCTTCTGCCCGATGAGAGGGGGGAGAAGAGGGGATACCTGGGGTGGGTGGGGCTTTTGATTACGCTGGCTGCTTTATCTTATGGCATCAGCAAATTCTCGAGGGTGCTGGATTGTTGGAACTTCAATGCATTTCACTTTGTGCTCTCAGTTTGTCTACATTCTAGCAACACAAAGTGCTCTAACAGAGAAGGAAACAGACAGAATCATTCTGTATCTCCTTGCATTCATTTGAACTTTCGTCAGAAGTCACAGTTTATTCATGTTGCAGGTTTGGTTAGGCCACACTTGGAGTTTTGTGTGCAGTTCTGGTCGTCTCATTATAGGAAGGATGTGGAGACTGTGGAGAGGGTGCAGAGAGGTTCACCAGGATGCTGCCTGGATTAGAGGGTCTGAGCTATAAGGAGAGCTTGGACCAATGTGGGTTGTTTCCTCTGGAGCAGCCGAGGCTTAATATAATTTATCAAATTATGAGAGGCATAGATAGGGTAGATAGAGTTTTTTTACACAGGGTAGAAATGTCAAGTACTAGAGGGCATAGCTTTAAGGTGAGACGGGGAAAGTTTAAAGGAGATGTGTGGGGCAGGTTCTTTTTACACAGAGAGTGGAATGGACTGCCAGGGTTGGTGGTGGAAGCAGATATGATAGAGGCATTTAAGAGGTTTTCAGACAGACACATGAATATGCAGGGAATGGAGGGATATAGATCATGTGCAGGCAGATAGGTTTAATCTAATTTGGCATCATGGTCGGCACAGACATTGTGGGCCGAAGAGCCTGTTCCTGAGCTGTACTGTTCTATGTTCCATTCTGTGCTGCATGACTTTAAAACCTACCAGGGCTTACAACCTGTTTCATGTTGTAGGCAGTAACTGTTTCCTGAAAGGAACTGTATAATTAGAATTTTTCTTTAACGAGACCCTCTGAGTGTGTCACCAGCAGGGATCCTCACCCACTGCCTGAGCCTATTAGATTTAATAAATGGAAGTTCACGAATGGTGTGCCTGCTGATCTCTGATAGACGCAGCAGGTGGGCCAGACATTGCATCATCCCTATTTTCTAACTTTAAACAATAAAAGGAAGCAAAAAGTAAAATATTAAAATTTAAAGGCAGCTTTCCCTGTGGATTGACCTGGACACTACCACATTGCTCATAGACTGGTTGACCGTGCAAAGTCCTCACAAACACCTGGGCACTGGTGTGTACCTTGGGAGAGAGCTGTCCTACAGACTAGTCTTTAACAGTTGTACTCACAGGATCAGACCTCACAATGTTCCAGACTCCTCCATCACAATCCCTTGGGTGTATGCTGTCTCACCGTCAAGGCAGAGCCACCAGAGGGGGTGCATGGCGGTTGTACAGGTGGGAGGGAGTGGCTCAGGGAGTCCTCAACACTGACCCCAGACCCTACAATGTTTCATGGCATCAGGTCAGCAAGGAAAGCTCGTCCTGATTCCCTCCCTCAGCTGGTGAATCAGGGCTCCTCCATGTGTACCAGGTGTACCACTGAACATAGAACAGTACAGCATAGGAACAGGCCCTTCGGCCCACCATGTCAGTGCTGACCATGATGCCAAATTAACCTATCTGCCTGCACATGGTCTGTATTCCTCCCAGCAACAAACAATCTGCTGGACGAACTCAGCAGCATCTGTGGGAGGAAAGGAATTGTCGATGTTTTGGATCGAAACCCTGCACCTTGATGTAGGGTTTCAACCCGAAACACTGACAATTCCTTTCCTTCCACAGATGCTTCTCGATCCGCTGAGTTCCTCCAGCAGATTGTTTGTTGCTCCAGATTCTAGCATCTGCAGTCTGTTGTGTCTTCACCCAGAGGGTGGTCCGTATATGGAACAAGCTGCCAGAGGAAGTGGTTGAGGCAGGTACATTAACAACATTTGAAAGACACTTGGACAGGTACATGGATAGGAAAGGTTTAGAGGGATACGGGCCAAACATGGGCAAATGGGATTAGCTTAGATGGGAATCTTGGTCGGCATGGACCAGATGGACTGAAGGGCCTGTTTCCGTGCTGTATGACTCTATGCTGCTGTCTTATCACATTTTGCCATGAATGGTGGTGCACATTAACAGTTAATGGAGGAGAAGACTCCCAGAACACCTGTGTTCTCGATGCTGGCAGAGCCCAGCATGAGGGAGCTAAAGACAAGACTGATGGACTTGCAACCTGTTCAGCCTGAAGTGCCAAGTGAAGAATCCATTTCCGCTCCCTCCTGAGATCCCACTGTTACAGATGTCAGTCTTCAGCCAATTTGGTTCGGCACGCTATCCAGCAATGGTTGAGTGCAATGGATACTGCAAAGGCTCAGGCACCAAATAACCATCTAGCTGTAGTACAAAAGATCTGCTCTCCAGAACTTGCTGCACCTCCTGGCTGCTGGACAGCCACATCCTCTCTGGATGCATCACAGCTTGGTATGGCAACTGCTCTGCCGAAGACCACAAAAAATTGCAGAGTTGTGGACATAGCCCAGCGCATCACACAAATCAGCTTCTGTCTACACTTTCCACTGTTTCAGGAAAGTGGCTAACATCAGCAAAGACCTCTCCCACCCCGGTCATTCTCACTTCTCCCCTCTCCCATCGGGCAGAAGATACAAAACCTTGAAAGCACGTACCACCAGGCTCACGGACAGCTTCTATCCTGCTGTTATCATATTCTTGAATGGACCTCTCATACACTAAAAGATGAACTCTTAATCTCAGTTTACCTCGTTGTGGCCCTTGCACTTTATTTGTCCACCTGCACTGCACTTTCTCTGTAACTGCAACACTATATTCTGCATTCTGTTTTCTTTTTATTACCTCAATATAATTATGCATGGCACACAAAACTTTTCACTGTATCTTGGTACACGTGGCAATAATAAACCAATAGAATATAGAATATTACAGCACAGTACAGGCCCTTTGGCCCACGATGTTGTACCAACATTTTATTCTGCTCTGAGATCTACCTAACCACATAGCCCTACATTTTTCTATCATTCATGTGGCAATCTAAGAGTCTCTTAAATGTCCCTAATGTATTTGCCTTCACCACCTCTGCTGGCAGTGTGTTCCACGCACCCACTACTCTCTGTGTAAAAAACTTACCCCTGACATTCCCCCTATACCTTCCTCCAGTCACCGCAAAATTATACCCCCTTGTGTTTGCCATTTTCACCCTGGGAAAATGTCCGTGACTGCCCACATGATTTATGCCTCTTATCATCTTCTATACCTCTATCAAGTCCCCTCTCATCCTCCTTCTCTCCAAAGAGAAAAGCCCTAGCTCACTCAACCTATCCTCTTGAGACACGCTCTTCAATCCAGGCAGCATCCTGGTAAATCTCCTCCGCACCCTCTCTAAAGCTTCTACATCCTTCCTATAATGAGGTGACCAGAACTGAACACAATACCCCAAGTGTGGTCTGACCAGAGTTCCATAGAGCGGCAACATCACCTCGCGGCTCTTGAACTCAGTACCCCGACTAATGAAGGCCAACACTCCATACGCCTTCTTAACAACCCTATCTATGGACGTGGACACCAAGATGACTCTGTTCCTCCACACTGCTAAGAGTCCTGGCATTAACCTTGTACTCTGCCTTCAAATTCGATCTTCCAAAGTGTATCATTTCACACTTTTCTCGGTTGAACTCCATCTGCCACTTCTCAGCCCAGGTCTGCATCCTATCAATGTCCTGCTGTAACCTACAGCAAACTTCTACACTATCCACAACACCACTAACCTTTGTATCATCAGCAAACTTACTAACCCACCCTTCCACATCCTCATCCAAGTCATTTATAAAAATCACGAAGAGCAGGGGTCCCAGAACAGATCCCTGCAGAACACCACTGGTCACTGACCTCTAGGCAGAATATGCTCCATCTACCACCAGCCTCTATCTTCTACGGGTGAACCAATTCTGAATCCACACAGCCAAGTAACCTTGGATACCATGTCTCCTGACTTTCTGAATGAGTCTTCCATGAGGAAATTTATCAAACGCCTTACTAAAATCCGTGTACACCACATCCACTGCTCTACCTTCATCAATGTGCTTTGTCACATCCTCAAAGAGTTCAATCAGGCTTGTGAGGCACGACCTGCCCCTCACAAAGCCATGCTGACCGTCCTTAATCAGCCTATGCTTCTCCAAATGCCCATATATCCTGTCTCTAAGAACCTTCTCCAGTAATTTGCCCACCACTGAACTAAGACTTACTGGTTTGTAATTCCCAGGGTTATCCCTACTCCCTTTCTTGAACAAAGGAACTTTGCCACCCTCCAATAAACCAATACAACACAGGCATCTCCCCAGCAATGTGGAAAATTGCCCAGGTATGTCCTGTTTACAAAATGCTGTCGAAATCCATCTGCCTAATCAGTTTGCCATGGTCAAAATCATCCAGAGTTACCATGGCCAAGAAAGCTCACCAGTGCCTCTACTTCCTCAAGAGGCTAAAGAAATCTGGCATGTCCCCGTCGTCCCTCACCAATTTTTACCGATGCACCATAGAAAGCATCTTATTTGGATGCATCATGGCTTGGTATGGCAACTGCTCTGCCCGAGACTGCAAGAAACTGCAGAGAGTTGTGGACACAGCTCAGCACATCATGGAAACCAGCCTCCCCTCCATGAACTCTATCTACATTTCTCGCTGCCTCGGTAAAGCAGCCAGCATAATCAAAGACCCCACCCACCCTGGACATTCTCTCTTCTCCCTGTTTCCATCGGGCAGAAGATACAAAAGCCTGAAAGCACGTACCACCAGGCTCAAAGACAGCTTCTATCCCGCTGTTATAAAACTATTGAACGGTTCCCTAGTACAATAAGATGGATTCTTGACCTCACAATCTACCACATTATGACCTTTTACCTTATTGTCTGCCTGCTTTGCACTTTCTCCGTAACTGTAACACTTTACTCTACATTGTGTTATTATTTTCCCTTGTACTACCTCAATGCACTGATATGAAATGATCTGTATGGATGGTATGCAAAACAAAGTTTTTCACTGTACCTCGGTACACGTGACAATAAACCAATTTACCAATTTTTATCAAGTGGAACTTACTCACCATTAACCTGCTCCGTTTGGGTTTTACCAGGACCCCAGCTTGGTTCCAGATCTCATCACAGCCTTAGTCCAAAGAGCTGAAAGCCAGAGGTGAGGCGGGAGTGGCTTCCCTGACGTCAAGCCAACATTTGACTGAGTGTGACTTCAGCGAACCTTGGTTAGACTGAAGTCAATGGGCATCAAGGGGTAAACACTCCAGTTGCTGGTAGGTTAAGTGGCCACTGTAAATTGCCCCTAGATGGGTGATTGAGATGTTAATTGGAATAGAACAGGGGGGAGATGGGATTGCTCTGTGAGCCAGCATAGACGCAATGGGCCAAATGGCCTCCTCCTTTCTCAAGTCAATGGTCCTCTAGGTGTTCCTTTCTTGTCTCAGTAAATTCCAAAATCACTTCCGTTTCCATGTGCCATCGATGGATGTGCTTCTCCTGCCCTTCAATCTATTGTCTTCCTCAGTCTGACCTTCAACATCCAAACTCGTTTGAATAAGGGAGCTGGATGCCACCTCATCCATACTGGGCAATAAACTCGTGTGTTGCTCTGGAATGGCACAGTGCTAAAGGCCATCTGCTCAGAAATAGCTCTCCAATGAGGCCCCTTGCCTGCTCCTTTCCCACCGACCTGCCAATGTTCCCAGCTCGAGTATTTAGAACATAGAACTGTACAGCACAGGAACAGGCCCTTCACCCTACGATGTCTGTGCCGAACAGGATGCAGATTAAACTAAGTCTCTTCTTTCTGCACATGATCCTATTCCTCCATTCCCTGCATATTCATGTGTCTGTCTGAAAACCTCTTAAATGCCTCTATCATATCTGCCTCCACCCCCACCCCCAGCAGCCCGTTCCAGGCACCCACCACTCTCCGTGTAAACAAACTTGCCCCACACATCTCCTTTAAACTTTCCCCCTGACATCTTAAATGCATGTCCTGTAGTACTTGACATTTCTACCCTGGGAAAAAGATTCCAACTGTCCACTCTATCGATTCCTCTTGTAATTTGCTAAACTTCTATCAGGTCTCCCCTCAGCGTCCAACACTCCAGAGAAAACAATCCATGTTTGTCCAACCTCTCCTTGTAGCTCATACCATCTAATCCAGGCAGCATCCTGGTGAACCTCTTCTGCACCCTCTCCAAAGCCTCCACATCCTTCCTGTAATGGGGTGACCCGATTTGCACACAATACTCCAAGTGCAGCCTGACCCTTTCTCTGAATCCCTTTTGAAAGCTCCTGTTGAATCTGCTTTCACTGCTCTTTTAGTGTTGTATCCAGATCATGGCAACTCACAGCAGAAAATCTACAGAACTTACAGAAAAGATTTACAAGGATGTTGCCAGGACTAGAGGGTGTGAGTTATAGGGAGAGGTTGGCCAGGCTAGGTCTTTATTCTTGGAATGTAGGAGAATGAGGGGTGACCTTACAGAAGTGTTTAAAATTATGAGAGGCAGAGATAAGGTGGACGGTAACAGTCTTTTCCCCAGGGTCCAAAACTAGGGGGCAAAGGTTTAGGGTGAGAGGGGAAAGATTTAAAAGGGGCAACTTTTCACGCAGAAGGTGGTGAGTTATATGGAACGAGCTGCCAGATGAAGTGGGTGAGTAAGATACAATTGTATGATTTAGGAAGCACTTGGATAGGTACACGGAGGGGCGGGGCTTGGAGGGATATGGGCTTAACGCAGGAAATTGGGACTAGCTGGGTGGGCACCATGGTCGGCATGGACTGGTTGGGCTGAAGGGCCTGTATCCATGCTCTATTGCTCTTTGACTTTATGAATCTACATGGGAAAACTCACCTCCTCTCTGTTACTCCTGCAGATCACCTTCATTTCTTCAGTCACTGGACCTTCTGCCTCTGAAGTTTCTCCCGATTTACTCTATCACTAATTTTGAACACCTCCATTTAATAAGCTCCTCTACTCCAAGGAGAACTGGACTGTGCAAGATGAAGGTCTCTCACCACAGAGACTACTGCAGTAAATCCAGGCCATGCCCTTTCCAAGAAGTTGACAATGTTCTAGAATAATGCCACGAAATAGATGCAGTTCTCCAGATGAGGCCCAATCCGTGCAGGTAATATATATTCACCTGGCTATCTCAATAAACTAAGGAGGCACTGCTGTCAATGGATGTTTGCCATTGGGCTTTTAAATAGAAATCTGATTAGCTCAAACTCTGGACAAACCCAGCTCCGTCTCTGTGCCAACAGCAGTTGTGTTACTGAATGTTCTTGTGATGTTCTTTCATAATTAACAGAACGTTGTGCTTGAAAATCAAAACTCGCACCTTGAGGACTTTTAGACCTCGAGGCAGAGGAGATTTACTAGAATGTTGCTGGGTCTTCAGGAGTTGAATTACAGGGAAAGATTGAACAGGTTAGGACTTATTCCTTGGAATGTAGAAGAATGAGGGGAGATCTGATAGAGGTTTACAAAATTATGAGGGGTATAGACAGAGTAAATGCAAGTAGGCTCTTTCCACCTAGATTAGGAGAGATAAGGACGAGAGGACATGGCTATAGGGTGAAGGGGGAAAGGTTTAGGGGGAACATTAGGGGGAACTTCTTCACGCAGAGGGTGGTGGGGGTGTGGAACGGGCTGCCATCTGACATAGTAAATGCGGGCTCACTCTTAAGTTTTAAGAATAAATCGGATAGATACATGGACGGGAAAGGTCTGGAGGGTTATGGACTGGGTGCAGGTAAATGGGACTAGCGGAATAAAGTTTCAGCACAGACTAGAAGGGCTGAATGGCCTGTTTTCTGTGCTGTAGTGTTCTATGGTTCTGTGGTTCTATGGTAAGGGTGCGATTGGATGAAGATGGCATCAAACGCCGGAATCTCTCAAGGGGTGGATTGATCCGGAACCAAAGAGTGTGGACACAACTCTTGGAAGGAGGCAAGGATGCTGAGATGGCAGGTGAAATGTGTACTAGA
This sequence comes from Pristis pectinata, assembly GCF_009764475.1. Classification (NCBI taxonomy): domain Eukaryota; kingdom Metazoa; phylum Chordata; class Chondrichthyes; order Rhinopristiformes; family Pristidae; genus Pristis; species Pristis pectinata. The sequence continues at coordinate 4,996,036 of NC_067405.1, read as the reverse complement.
TTATTGCAGTGTAAACAATGTACCAGAGCAAGGAGATTGTGCCGTTGTATAAAGAACTGGCTGATTCCCAGCTGCAGTATGGGCCCAGTTCTGGACACCACACTTTGGGAAGGAAGCCAAGACCTTGGTGAAGGTGCAAAGGGCATTTAAAGACATAAGAACAGGAGAAGTACTTAATGTCAGCAAAACAAAAGAGCTGGTCATTGACTTCAGGAATGGGGGTGGTGCACATGCTCCTGTCTACATCAATGGTGCTGAGGTCGAGAGGGTTGAGAGCTTCGAGTTCCTGGGAGTGAACATCACCAACAACCTGTCCTGGTCCAACCACGTAGCCAAGAAAGCTCAGCAGCGCCTCTACTTCCTCAGGAGGCTAAAGAAATTTGGCATGTCCCCTTTGACCTTCAATTTTTATTAATGCATCACAGAAAGCATCCTATCTGGATGCATCACGGCTTGGTACAGCAACTGCTCTGCCTATGACTGCAAGAAACTGCAGAGAGTTGTGGACACAGCCCAGCACATCATGGAAACCAGCCTCCCCTCCACGGACTCTGTCTGCACTTCTTGCTGCTTCGGTAAAGCAGCCAACATAATCAAAGACCCCACCCACCCTGGACATTCTCTCTTCTCCCCCCTCCCATCGAGCAGAAGATACAAAAGCCTAAAAGCACGTACCACCAGGCTCAAGGACAGCTTCTACCCGCTGTTATGAGACTATTCAACGGTTCCCTAGTACGATAAGATGGACTCTTGATTTCACATTCTACCTCATCATGGCCCTTGCACCTTATTGTCTGCCTGCACTGCACTTTCTCTGTAACTGTAACACTTTATTCTGCATTCTGTTATTGTTTTCCCTTGTACTACCTCAATGCACTGATGTGATGAAATGATCTGTATGGATGGCATGCAAAACAAAGTTTTTCACTGTACCTCGGTACATGTGACAATAATAAACCAGTTTAGAATGAATGCTATCTATTGATAATGAGAATGGTTGACTCAGGATGCCCCTGTTGCTGGGAAGGGATCCACCATCTTGTCCTGGTGCAGCCTGTATGTGACTCCAGGCCACACTATATGGGTGACTCCTTCCCTGAGAAAGCCAGTGATCTGATGGGCAATTAGAGGTGGACAATGAACACTGGACCCACATCCTCTGAAAGGATGCAAAACGAAATATGAATGAATTAAGTAAAACACGCAGGCTCACACGTACAAGGAACAAAGGTGGGATTCCGGCATTTTTTGATGTTAGCCTCGCTCTGTGCGATGGAGCAAGCATTGGGCTCAGCCTGGTAGGCACACAGGGCCTCCCACTCCTTGTGCAGACGGTCCTTGATCTTCAGGTGGTCCTCCATGTACGACTGGAAGAGAAGTAAAGACGTCAAAATTTCAACGGGGTTTCAGAAGCCCCTCTAACCTCTTCCTTGACCTCTGCTAGTCTCAGGGGTACAGCCTCAGCACCTCTGGTCTCCCAGTGGTATAGGATGTCTTTATTCCCTGGACCCTTCTGGTGAACCTCCTCCCCAAGATTTGACAACTCGTCTGGCCCCAGAACCAACCACAATATCCCCGCTGAGACCTCACTGTTGAGTTATAAAAGGGCACTCTTAGTTCCTTGTCTTTGTATTTTTTTGCTTTGATTAATAAGGTTTGGAGGGACTTGGGCTAAACGCAGGCGAATGGGACAGGCTTGGATAGACACCTTGGTCGGCATGGACGAGGAGTGTTGCCATGGCTACGAGGCTGTTTGGCCTATTGAGACTGTACTGCTGCCAGGATGTGTTGTCACACAGTGGGGCTTGCTGTGGCACTGCCCACAACCAGCCACCTCACACTGGCATCAGTGTTGGCATTCCTACCCGTGGGATTTTGGATAAACCACGGTAGCATAGCCGTTAGCGTAACGCTATTACAGCGCCAGTGACCCGGGTTCAATTCCCGCCGTTGTCTGTAAAGAGTTTGTATGTTCTCCCCGTGTCCGCGTGGGTTTCCTCTGGGTGCTCCGGTTTCCTCCCACATTCCAAAGACATACAGGTTAGGAAGTTGTGGGCATGCTATGTTGGTCCCGGAAGCGTGGCGACACTTGTGGGCTGCCCCCAGAACACTCAACGCAAAAGATGCATTTCACTGTGTGTTTCAAATGTACATGTGACTAATTAAGATATCTTACCTTATCATGGATCAGTGTATCCAAAACCTCTGATCAAATCCTGTCCCCTCAGGCTGGACACCCCTCATCTCACTCCTCCACCAAACTCCTCTTCCCTCCATACTATTCCCCTCACTTGTGGCTAAGCACAGCTCCAATGGCACATACAAATCTGCCAACGACACCATTGTTGTTGGACGAGTCAGCGTACAGGAGCAAGAGAGGACATCTGGCCGAGTGGTGCTGTAACACCGACCTCTCACTCAACGTCAGTCAAACTAAAGAACTGACTTTTGACTTCAGGAAGGGGAAGGAGGGCGAATATGTGCCGGTCTACATTGGGGGAATCAGCGGTGGAGAGAGTCAGCAGCTTTAAATTCCTGGCCATTAACATTTCGGATGACCTGTCCTGGGCCCAGCACATAGATGTAATCACAAGGAAGATGTGCCAGTGTCTTTACTTTCTTAGGAAGTTAAGGAGGTTCAGTTTGTCACCGAACTATCTAACAAAGCTATCGGTTTACTGCTGAAGGTGTCCTGACTGGTCTGGTATGGTAATTCAAATGCGCAGGAATGTAAGAAGTTGCAGAGAGTAGTGGACTCAGCCCGATACATCACAGGCACATCCTTCCCCACCATCGGGAGTATCCACAGGAGGTGCTGCCTCAAGAAGGCAACATCCATCATCAAAGGTCCCTACCATCTGGGCCATGCCATCTTCTCACAGCTGCCATTGTGCAGGATGTACAGAAGCCTGAAGTCCCACACCACCAGGTTCAGGAACAGCTACTTCCCTTCAACCATTCAATTCTTGAACCGACCGGCGAAACCCTGATCACTACCTCAGTATAACAACACCATGGCCACTTTGCAATTCAATGAACTTTGTTTTTTTTTGTTCTAATTGTGCTGTTTCTTGTATAATTTTTGTATAATTTATGCTTAATTTATACTTTTCTTATGAATGTTGTGTGCCTAATTGCCATGTACCTGCGATGCTGCTGCAAGTAAGTTTTTCCCTGCACCTGTGCACACACGGACTTGTGTAGGTGACAATAAATTCCACTTTGACTTTCCTTCTTCTCTTTAACCTTCACTCCATCAACCCTCACTCCCTCCCCTCACCTCCACTCTCTCACCTTTCACTCTCCCTTCACTTCCCCTCAACACCTATCCCCTTCCCCCCTCCGTGTCCCCTCACTCTCACTCCACTGCCCCTGCCCACCAGCGCACCATTCCCTCCTGGGACCACCCTCACCTCCTGTCCACTCCGGTCACTCACCAGGATCATGTGACCGGTGGAGATGTCCATGTTGGACTGCACGGGCTCCTCGCACCAGGAGGGGGTGCTGCTGTGGGAGCTGGGGCTGGCCTGGGGAGCGTCGCTGAACTGCGAGGAGACGCTGCTGACCCGGGAGGTGTCCACCGTTTCCGTGCGGCTGTAGGACGACTTGGCCGCCATGTGCTGTCTGCACAGTTCCTGTCAAGACAGAGGATGCCCAATCTGTTCATTGGCTGAAGATGGCTTGCAGCAGTTGTCATCACCATCAGCTACACACACAGGGTGTATGGGTTGGGTAGAGTCCACACTGTAAGGGGGGAGATGATATTGGAGGGGCAGAAGGTGCCTTGGAGGTGATATTGTAGGGATGGAGGTGATGTAGGGATGGAGGTGATATTGGAGGGGTGGAGGTTATGTTCTGGGGTGGAGGGCGTATTGGGGAGGTGGGGGTTATATTGGAGGGTTTATTATAGGCTTGGAGGATATATATGAGGGGTGGAGCTGATATTGGAGGGTAGATTGGAGGGTATATGGAGGAGTGGAGGGTATGTTGAAGGGGATAGGTTGTGTTGGAGGGGTGGAGTTGGATTGGTGGGAGGATGGTTATATTGGAGAGGCTAAAGTTAAATTGGATGGGTAGAGATATTGGAGGGATGGGGGTTATGGGGTGGAGGGTATGCTGGAGGGGTGGGGGTATACTGGAGCAGTGGGGTTATATTGGAGGGATTAGGGTTATATTGGAGTGGTCTGATGTATATGGGAGGGATAGTTATATTGTAGGGTTGGGGGTTACCTTGGAAGAGTGGACGTTATGTTGGAGGGGTAGATGTTATGTTGGGGCAATGGAGGGTACATTGGAGGGGAAACTGGAGGGGTGGAGGTTACGTTGGAGGGATGGAGGGTGCATTGGAGGAGTGGAGGTGACGTTGATGGGATGGAGGGTACATTGGAGGGGTGGAGGTGATTTTGGGGGGGTGGAGGGTACATTGGAGGAGTAGAGGTACATTGGGGGGTGGAGGTACATTGGAGGTTACATTGGGGCGGGAGGTGATGTTGGGGGGGTGGAGGTACGTTGGAGGTTACATTGCGGCGGGAGGTGACGTTGGGGGGGGTGGAGGTACGTTGGAGGTTACATTGGGGCGAGAGGTGACGTTGGGGGGTGGAGGTACATTGGAGGTTACATTGGGGCGAGAGGTGACGTTGGGGGGTGGAGGTACATTGGAGGTTACATTGGGGCGGGAGGTGATGTTGGGGGGGTGGAGGTACATTGGAGGTTACATTGGGGCGGGAGGTGATGTTGGGGGGGTGGAGGTACATTGGAGGTTACATTGGGGCGGGAGGTGATGTTGGGGGGGTGGAGGTACGTTGGAGGTTACATTGCGGCGGGAGGTGACGTTGGGGGGGTGGAGGTACGTTGGAGGTTACATTGGGACGGGAGGTGACGCTGGGGGGGGTGGAGGTACGTTGGAGGTTACATTGGGGCGGGAGGTGACGTTGGGGGGGTGGAGGTACATTGGAGGTTACATTGCGGCGGGAGGTGATGTTGGGGGGGGTGGAGGTACGTTGGAGGTTACATTGCGGCGGGAGGTGACGTTGGGGGGGTGGAGGTACGTTGGAGGTTACATTGGGACGGGAGGTGACGCTGGGGGGGGGGGAGGTACGTTGGAGGTTACATTGGGGCGGGAGGTGACGTTGGGGGGGTGGAGGTACATTGGAGGTTACATTGCGGCGGGAGGTGATGTTGGGGGGGGGTGGAGGTACGTTGGAGGTTACATTGCGGCGGGAGGTGACGTTGGGGGGGTGGAGGTACGTTGGAGGTTACATTGGGACGGGAGGTGACGCTGGGGGGGGTGGAGGTACGTTGGAGGTTACATTGGGGCGGGAGGTGACGTTGGGGGGGACACAGGTGAGATGGGACGGCAAGTTCCCAATCCTGCTGGGAGTGTACCTGATATTCGAGGGAGGTGTCCGTCGCCCCCTCACCACCCATCCCAGCCAGCTTCTCCTTCTGCCGCTGCTTGGCATTTTGCCTCAGGCAGAAGATGACGGCTCCCGCGATCAGTATTCCCGCGATGCAGGCCACGGCGATGAACGTCAGAAGCAGGAATCGGAAGGTGTCGCTGTGCCTCGCTGGCTTTGGCAGCAGGTGAAAGGTGTTCCTCTGTGAAAACATCCCAGCCAGAAATCGGTGAGTAACACAGGACCGGGCATGTCATGGAGTCATGGGGTACAGTCCCCAGGATGTGAGGTAGACTGGGCAGCAGCAGAAGGGAAAACCTCAGTACACCTTCCTCTCCTATCAGGTTGCATCATCTACAGCCCTTTGTCACCACCCACCACCTCCCAGCCTCTGTCGCTATCGCCACCCTTCCCTCCCCCACCTGGATCCACCAATCACCTGCCAGCTCTTGCCCCGTCCCTTCCCCTAACCTCTTCATACCGGCGATCTCCCCTCTAATCTTTCAGCTCAGATGAAGGGGTCTCAACCCAAAATGTTGACTGTCCATTTCCCTCCACAGATGCTGCCTGGCCCACTGAGTTCCTCCAGCTGTTTGTTTTTTTGCTCCGGATTCTGGAATCTGCAGTCTCGTGTGTCTCCTCGAAAGGTTGGTTCCCTTCAGCCTGTGTCCAATGGGAGTGAATGGGAAAGGCTTGGATTCAAGAGGATACTCTCCACTGGGATTGGATAAAAAAGGACCTGGTGCATTCTTAATGATGGACAGATCGTGAATGAGGTGGACCTTAGTCCCCCTGTGTCATACAGATCGAGAGATAACAAGTTAGGCCACATCCAATTGCAGTGAGCTGTGAACACAGCCCAGTCCATCACGCAAACCAGCCTCCCCTCCAGTGACTCTGTCTACACTTCTCACTGCCTCGGGAAAGCAACCAAGGACCCCTCCAGTCCCAGTCATCCTCTCTTCTCGCCCTTCCCATCGGGCAGAAGATACAAAAGCCTGAAAGCACGTACCACCAGGCTCAAGGACAGCTTCTGTCCCTGCCATCAGACTCTTGAATGGACCTCTCATATGCTAAAGATGAACCCTTGATCCAGTCTACTTCGCTGTGGCCCTTGCACTTTATTTGTCTACCTGCACTGCCTTTCTCTATAGCTGCAGCACTATATTCTGCATGAAAGGTCTCAACCTGAAACGTCGACTGTTCATTTCCCTCCACAGATGCTGCCTGACCCACTGAGTTCCTACAACAGTTTTATGTGTTGCTCTATATTCTACATTCTGTTTTTTCCCTTTTTTTTACCTCAATGCACTTATGTACGGCATGACCTGTCTGGAAGGCATGCAAGGCAAAAGTTTTTCACTGTATCTTGGTACATGTTACAATAATAAACCATTATCAATTGGAGTTTAGTGCACTAACACTGTGTGCAATGGGGGCAAATGGGAAGTGTGGATGGGGAAGAGCTTGATCCACTAGGATTATGTACAAAGATGAAGATATCTTCAGTAGTCACACGTACGTCAAAACACACAGTGAAATGCATCTTTTGCGTAGAGTGTTCTGGGGGCAGCCCACAAGTGTCGCCACACTTCCGGCACCAACATAGCATGCCCACAACTTCCTAACCCGTACGTCTTTGGAATGTGGGAGGAAACCGGAGCACCCGGAGGAAACCCACACAGACACGGGGAGAGTGTACAAACTCCTTACAGACAACGGCCAGAATCAAACCCGGGTCTCTGGCGCTGTAATAGCGTTACACTAACCGCTACACTACCATGCCTGAATGAATGGAATTGGAATTGGTTTATTATTGTCACATGTACTGAGGTACAGTGAAAAACTTGTCTTGCATACTGTTCGTACAGATCAGTTCATTACACAGTGCTTTGAGATAGTACAAGGGAAAATATACAGAATGCAGAATAAAGTGTTGCAGTTACAGAGAAAGTGCAGTGCAGGTAGACAATAAGATGTAAGGTCATAACAAATTAGATTGAGAGGTCAAGAGTTTGATTCCAGTGGGATCTGTACAATGGGAGTGAAGGTGTTTCCCCTACTGGGTTTCTGTCCGTTGAGAATAAAAGGAAAGGGGCTTATTCCTTTTATTCATTAATATTTCAGGATATTTCAGTCCTTCCAGTGTAGTTGGGGAGGGAGTTCCAAGATGAAGGGCAGTCATGGGATCCACAGTGAATTGGCTGTTTGGATTCAGAATTGGCTTGCCCATAGAGGAGGTAATGGTCGATGGGACTTATTCTGGCTGGAGGTCTGAGACTAGAGGTGTTCCACGGGGATCTGTACTGGAACCTCTGCTGTTTGTGATATATATAGATGACCTGGATGAAAATGTACATGGGTGGGCTAGTAAATTTGCAGATGATACGAAGATTGGTGGTGTTGTAGAAGATTGCCAAAGGATACAGCGGGTTACAGATCAGCTGCAGATATGGGCGGAGAAATGGCAGATGGAGTCTAACCCGGCCAAATGCGAGGTGGTGCACTTTGGGAGATCAAATGTTAAGGGACAGTACACTGTTAATGGCAAGACCTTGAACAGTGTTGATGAGCAAAGGGATCTTGGGGTCTAAGTTCATAGCTCCCTGAAATAGCTTCACAGGTTGATAGGGTGGTAAAGAAGGCATATGGCATGCTTGCCTTTATTAATAGAGGCATTGAGTTAAAGAGCTGGGAAGTTATGTTGCAGCTTTATAAAACTCTTGTTAGGCTGCATCTGGAATACTGCATTCAATTCTGGTTACCCCATTACAGGAAGGGTGTGGGAGCTTTGAAGAGGGTGCAGAAGAGGTTTACCAGGATGCTGCCTGGATTAGAGGGCATGTGCTATAAGGAGAGGTTGGACAAACTTGGGTTGTTTTCTCTGAAGTGGTAGACAGCCGTTATCTTTACCCCAGGGTTGAAATGTCTAATACCAGAGGGCATGCATTTAAGGTGAGAAGGGGTGAGTTCAAAGGAGATGTGTGGGGCGTTTATTTACACAGGGAGCGGTGGGTGCCTGAGGCGGTGGTGGAGACAGATATGATAGACGTGTTCAAGAGGCTCTCAGATAGGCACATGAATGTGCAGGAAGTGGAGGGGTATGGATGTTGTGCAGGCAGAAGGGATTAGTTTAGTTGGGCATTTGATTACTCATTTAATTCGGCACAACATCCTGTGCTGTACTGTCCTGTGTTCCAATATACTCCAAGTTGGAATGGTGTGGAATTTGGGGGGCGGGGGGGGGGGGGGAACAAGCAGGTGGCAGTGTTACCCTGCACTCGCTGCTTCTGTCATTCTTGACTGAGTAGAGATTGAAAATATATTGAAAAAATGCTGATGCTGGAATTCTCAAATAAAAATAGATACTCAACAGGTCAGGCAGCATCTGTGGGAAAAGAAGCAGAGTTACCATTTCAGGTCGAAGACCCATATCAGAACGGGGAAGGAGAGGAAAGGAGCTCGTTGATCTGCAGGGAGGGTGGGGATGGGGATGTCTCTGATAGGATGAAACTGGAATAACCATGGGGATAAGCTGTCAACCAGCGTGTCTGGTCAGTGAGTAAATGGGAGCAGTGAGAATGGGACTAGCTTTGATTGGCATCTTGGTTGGCATGGACCGGTTGGGCCGAAGGGCCTGTTTCCGTACTGTACGACTTTGTGAGAACATAGACAAAAAACATAGCATGTGTGAAGAGCAGAGCAGAAAGACGCCCCTCAGGTCAGGTCGGGTATGTCCTCCATTCCCAGAGAGAATAAAAAGGAAAAAAAAATGCAAACAAGTTGAGCATTTATCATAGATGGTTCACTGATACAGAGAAACCAAGTTACTTGAAGTTGAAGTAACAACATCTCACTTTCCACCTGGACACATTGCAGCCTTGTGGATGCAGTATTGAAATCTACAGCTTCAGGTAACTTTACTTCTCTACCTGTAGAATGATGGTTGGGACACCAATCAAGAGGTGCAAAGGGACTTGGGAGTCCTAGTGCAGGATTCCCTAAAGGTTAACTTGCAGGTTGAGTCGATAGTAAAGAAGGCAAATAAAATGTTAGCATTCATTCTGAGAGGACTAGAATATAAAAGCAAGGATGTAATACGGAGGCTTTATAAGGGATTGGTCAGACATTTGGAATAAGGCACTTGGAATATTGTGAGCAATTTTGGGCCCCATATCTAAAGAACGATGTGCAGTGAGGCAGGGAGTCTGCAGAAGGACTTGGACAGGTTGGGAGAGTGGGCAAAGAAGTGGCAGATAGAATACATAGAACATAGAACACTACAGCACAGTACAGGTCCTTCAGCCCACAATGTTGTGCCGACATTTTATCCTGCTCTAAGATCTATCTAACCCTTCCCTCCCACATAGCCCTCCATTTTTCTATCATTCATGTGGCTATCTAAGAATCTCAGTGTAGGGAATTGTATGGTCATGCACTTTGGTAGGAAGAATAAAGGTGTAGACTATTTTCTAAATGGGCAGAAAATTCAGAAGTCAGATGTGAAAGGGGACTTGGGAGCCCTAGTTCAGGATTCCCTGACGGTTAACTTGCAGGTTGAGTCAGTAGTAAGGAAAGCAAATATAATGCTAGCATTCATTTCGAGAGGACTAGAACATAAAAGCAAGGATGTGCTGCTGAGGCTTTATAAGGTGTTGGTCGGACAACGTTTGGAATATTGTGAGCAATTTTGGGCCCCGTATCTAAGGAAGGATGTGCTGGTCCTGGAGAGGGTCCAGAGGAGGTTCACAAGAACGATCCCACAAATAAAAGGCTTTATATTCGAGGGTTTGATGTATCTGGGCCTGTACTCGATGGAATTCAGAAGGGTGAGGGGGGATCTCATTGAAACCAACCAGGCCTGGATAGGGTGGACATGGAGAGGATGTTTCCATCAGTAGGAGAGTCTAGGATCCGAGGACACAGCCTCAGAATAAAGGGACGTCCCCTTAGAACTGAGATGAGGAGGAATTTCTTCAGCCAGAGGTGGTGGATCTGTGGAATTTGTTGCCACAGACGACTGTGGAGGCCAAGTCATTGGGTGTATTTAAGGCAGAGATTGATAGGTTCTTGATTGGTGAGGGGGTTAAGGGGACAAGGCGGGAGAATGGGGTTGAAAAAATCAGCCATGATTGAATGGCCTAATTCTGTTCCTATGTCTTATGGTCTTATGGTCCAAAGCTGGCTGTTTCATCCTCAACGTTATCAAATTCTTCAGACTTGCTAGAACTGCACTCACCCAAGCAAGTGGAGAGTGTTCCTTCACACTCCTCATTTGTGTCTTGTGGATGGTACAAAGGCTTTTAAGGGGAGTCAGTCCGCATAGGTACCCAGCCTCTAACTTGTCTTGAAGCCACACTATACATGTAGCTGGTCCAGCTGAGTTCCTGCTCAATGAAGACTCCCAGGATGTTGGTGGAGATGGTAATCAGTGTCAAGGTGGGCAGTATTCTCTCTCTTATCAGATATGGTCATTTCTTGACCTGAATGGTGTCTGGGTCTTGCTGCCTGCAGGCATGGGCTGCTTCAGATGTTGAGGAGATGTGAATAGATCTGAACGTTGATCAATCAGTGAACATCCCACTTTTGATGGAAGGAAGACCATTCATGAAGCAGGATGGGACCAGGATACTGACCTGGGGTGTCCTGCAATTCTGACAGAAGATAATCAACCTGAAACATTAACTGTATGTTCTCTGTCCTCCAACCAATAGTCAGCAAGAGGTTTATTTGTGGAGTTATTACTGGGCGTGAGGAAGCTCGATCCTAGAGTCCAAAGTCTTGGATACGTAGAACATAGAACAGTTCAGCACAGGAACAGGCCCTTCCACACACAACGTTGTGCCAAACTGACTAAACTAGTAATTAACTGCCTAACTAAGCTAATCCCTTCTGCCTACACAATGTCCATATCCTTCCATTCTCTGCACATTCATGTGTCGAAGAGCCCCTTAAACGCCTCCACCACCACCCCTGGCAGCACATTCCAGGCACCCACCACTCTCTGTGTAAAAAAACATGACCCGCACATCTCTTTTGAACTTAACCCCCTCAACTTAAATGCATGTCCTCTAGTATTAGACATTTCGACCCTGGGAAAAAGATAGTGGCTGTCTACCCTATCTATGTCTCTTGTAATCTTATAAACTTCTATCAGGCTTCTATCAGACAAAACAACCCAAGTTAGTCCACCATCTACTGACACAAGCCAGTACATCCCATAAACCCATTCCACACTGAGTGGGGGAAGAAAAGACTTTGCATTGCTATAGAACCTTTCACAACCTCTGGGCCTTTCAAAGTCCTTCACAGCTAATGCGTTTCTCTGAAGTGCAATCACTGTCTCCATACAGCAGCCAATTTAGGCACAGCAAAATCCCTCAAGCAGTACAGAGATAAATGGCTAAATGCATTCTTCAGTAGACTGAGTGATAAATGTTGGTCAACGTACCAAGACAAACTCACTCCTCTTCTTCTGCAGTGTGCACACAGGGTCTTTAAATGCTGAATATTGTGAACTATGACTGTGTCAGTCCTTATGTTTGTGATTAATTAAATGGACCCACTACTGAGCACCAAGTAAACAATGGCTGCTTTCTGTAAACCCACACCCAGGTATGGTGGTGACAGGTGGATTAAGTGGCTTTTTGGTGAAGGTGCTCCCACAGTGCAGTTGGGGAGGAAGTTCCAGAATTTAGAGAGTGGTGATTTAGAAATGGCAGTATGCTGCAGAGCTATGCCAGCTTTCCGTAAATTCAATGGGTTTTGTCTGGAATCTCATAGTTTGGCATTTAATTACTAGTTTAATTAGTTTGGCACAACGTTGTGTGTGGAAGGGCCTGTTCCTGTGCTGCCCTATCTATGCCTCTTGTAATCTTATAAACTTCTATCAGGTCTCTATCAGACAAAACAACCCAAGTACAGCATATACAGCATGGAAACAGGCCCTTCGACCCAACTTATCCATGCCAACCAAGTTGTCTACTTCAGATAGTCCCATTTGCCAATGTTTGGCCCATATCACTCTAAACCTTTCCTATCCATGCACCTATCGAAATATCTTTTAAACGTTGTTATTGGACCTGCCTCAACCACTTCCGCTGACAGCTTGTTCCATATTCCCACCACCCTCTGTGTGAAAAACTTGTCCCTCAGATCCCTTTTAAATCTTTCCCCTCTTATCGTAAACCTATGCCCCCTTTAAAGACTATAAGACACAGGAGCAGAATTAGACCATTCGGCCCATTGAGTCTGCTCCGCCATTCGATCATGGCTGATTTCTTTTTCCCTCTCAACCCCATTCTCCTGCCTTCTCCCATAACCTTTGACTCCCTTACTCATCAAGAACCTATCAACCTCCGCTTTAAGTATCCCAAATGACTTGGCCTCCACAGCCGTCTGTGGCAATGAATTCCACAGATTCACCACCCTCTGGCTAAAGGAATTCCTCATCTCTATTCCAAAGAAACATCTGTCTATTCTGAGCCCTCTGGTCCTAGACTCTCCCACTACTGCAAACATCCTCTCCACGTCCACTCTATCCAGGCCTTTCAATATTCAGTAGGTTTCAATGAGATCCCCCCCCTCATCCTTCTAAACTCCAGTGAGTACAGGCCCAGAGCCATCGAATGCTCTTCATACATTAACCCCTTTGTTCTGGGATCATTCGCGTAAACCTCTTCTGGACCCTCTCCAACGCTAGCACATCCTTCCTTAGATATGGGGCCCAAAACTGTTCACAATACTCCAAATGTGGTCTGACCAACGCCTTATGAAGCCTTAGCATTACATCCTTGCTTTTATATTCTAGCCCTCCCGAAATGAATAAAATATAAAATATTTGTTTTCCTTCCTTCCTTTGCTTAAATTTGAGGAAGTTTAGAGTCCATTTATTCAATATTTCCATATGACATAAACTGACCTTTCAATAACCTTTGAAATAGAGAGGAGCGGAACTGACGACATAATAATGTTTTTTTGAACCGAAGAAATATCAGTCCAGTTTTTTTTTGAAGTTTTTGGTTTGCTTTTGATTATTATTATACTTTTTTTTATTGATTTGGGGGTTTTCTTTTCATATAATCAATTTCTTTTCAATTTCTTTTTTTTTTCTGTATCATGTTCACTTAGCAAGAGAGTGGGAGGTCCAGATTACATATCTTACTCCTTGTGAGTATATATTAACTGTTATTACTGTTATCCCGATCTCTTTGCATCATATGTATCATTATCAGTTACGTATATTAATTTGAATTAATTTTAAATTCAATAAAAAGATTGAAAAAGAAAGAAAATATTTGCTTAATAAATCAGCCATATCCTTATTTCTCCTGTCTTTGCCTTTAAGAGACCCATATTTAATTCTGCTGGTTTCTTCCTTATCGAATATATGTAGAAGCTCTTAACTTTGGGCAGGAGGTACAGAAGCCTGAAGTCCCACACCACCAGGTTCAGGAACAGCTACTTCCCTTCAACCATTCGGTTCTTGAACCAACCAGCACAACCCTAATCACTATAGTTTAGCAACACTATAACCACTTTGATCACTTTGCAATAAAATGGATATTTTTTGTTCTAATCATGTTCTTTCTTGCAAAAATTGTGTACAATTTATGTTTAATTTATGTTTTTCTTGTGAATGCTGCTTATCTGAGGCTCTGTGCCTGTGATGCTGCTGCAAGTAAGTTTTTTATTGCACCTGTGCACACATGGACTTGTGCAGATGACAATAAACTCCAATTTGCCTTTTATAAACAGAAAGAAGTAGTAGAGACACAAGAGACTGCAGATGCTGGAATCTGGAGCAACAAACAATGTGCTGGAGGAACTCAGCGGGTCGAGCAGCATCTGTGAGAGGAAAGAATTTGTTGATGTTTTGGGTTGAAACCCTCTGCATCAGGAGCAAGAAATAGTAAAGGACTTCATCAAGATCACGGCTGCCCTTTCTAGCTCGGTTCTGTTTTCTTGAACTAACTCAATATCCCTTGATTTCCTTAATATCTAGAATATTTCAGTTGTCTTACTATCTAGAACTATTGAGACTAGAACTAGAGGTCATATGTTTAGGGTGAAAGGTGAAATATTTAAGGGGAATCTGAGGGGAAACTACTTCACTCAGAGGGTGGTGCGAGTGTGGAACGAGCTGCCAGCAGAAGTGGTGGATGCGGGTTCAATTGTAACATTTGAGAGAAGTTTGGATAGTTACATGGATGAGAGAGGTATGGAGGGATATGGTCCGGGTGCAGGTAGATGGAACTAGGCAGAAAGCCAGGCTGGCATGGACTAGATGGGCCGAAGGCCTCTTTCTGCGCTGTGGTGCTCTATGACTATCTAGAGACCTATCGACCTCTGTTTTAAATGAACTCAATGACTGATGCATAACAGTAATGAAGGTGTTTCTGGAATTTCACACTTCTGCTTTCTGTCTGATAACCAATCTTCAGCCCATGGCAGTACGTTAACCTCTGTGTGCTCCAACCTTGTTAACCAACTTCCTGTGTGAGTCTCTGTAGAACACCTTCTAAAAATCTAAATACACCACATCTACTAGTTCCCCCTTTTCTACTCTATCAGTCACATCCTCAAAAAACTCCAGGAGATCAGTCAAACATGTTTCCTTTTGTAAAATCCTGCTAACTCTGCTCAATTGTATTATTGTTTTCAAGGTGTTCTGTTGTTACATTCTTCATTATAGATTCCAGCATTTCCCTACCACTGACGTTAGGCTGACAGGTTGGTGGTTCTCTTGTTTCCTTTGCTTCCGTTCCCAAACAGTGAGGTCTGCTGTCCTCCAAGCCAAGGAACAATTCCAGGATCTGTACAATCTGGGATGATAATAACCAGAATGTTCATTATCTCCATAGTTGCTCCTTCTAAAATGGAGACACAACAGGCTGCAGACGCTGGAACCTGGAGCAACACACAATCTGCTGGAGGAACTCAGCGGGTCTGCTCCAATGAAGGGTGCTGACTCAAAACATCGACCATCCATTTCCCTCCACAGGTGCCGCCTGACCCACTGAGTTCCTCCAGCAGTTATTCTTTTTCTCCTTCTAAGATAAAATTTCTTTATTAGTCACGTACATCGAAACACACAGTGAAATGCACCTTTTGCGTAGAGTGTTCTGGGGGCAGCCCGCGAGTGTCGCCACGCTTCTGGCGCCAACATAGCATGCTTACAGCTCCTAACCCGTACGTCTTTGGAATATGGGAGGAAACCGGAGCACCCGGAGGAAACCCACGCAGTCACGGGGAGAACGTACAAACTCCTTACAGACAACGGCCGGAATTGAATATGGGTTGCTGGCGCTGTAAAACGTTGTGCTAACCACACTGGAATATTTCTTGCCAATTTACTTGCAATCTATCAATCTTTATCAGTACTTTGGTCATCCTCTTCTGGTTTCTGACCTCATCCATTCCCCAGATTTACTTCTTTGTAACAACTTTATAAGCCTTTCATAGAATATTACAGAACAGAAACAGGCTCTTTGGGCCACCTCGTCCATGTCAACCATGATGTATATCTATGCTAATCCCATTGCCTGCATTAGGCCCATATCCCTCCATGCCTTTCCTCTCCAGGTATCTGCCTAAACAATGTAATTGTATCTGCCTCTACCACCTCCTCTGGTAGCTCCCTCCAAATATTCACCGCCCTCTGTGTGAGAAACTTAGATCTCCTTAAAAATTCTCCCTTCTCATCTTAAACCCGTACCCTCTAATTCTAGACTCATTGCCGTTTGGAAAAGACTCTATCCCATCTATGTCCCTCAGAATTTTAGAAACCTTTAAAAGGTCATCCTCAGCCTCCTACATTCTAGTGAGAATAAACCCAGGCCATCCACTCTCTCCTTATAACTACATCCCCTCCATTCCAGGCAACATCCCGGTGAATCTCTTCTGTACTCTCTCCATTGCTACCACATCCTTCCTGTAGTGTGGTGACCAGAGTTGTACACAATACAAATGATCGAAAGTTACCTCAATTAGCCTTCGATGAAACCTGTTTATAATAGAATTTTTTATTTCTCTTTATCCTTTGAGTTGTTTATACTTAAACATTTGCTATTATTCATCTGCCATTCCTGTCACTGTCTGTAAGGAGTTTGTACGTTCTGCCGTGTCTGTGTGGGTTTCCTCCGGGTGCTCCAGTTTCCTCCCACATTCCAAAGACGTACGGGTTAGGAACTCACCAACTTTTACCGATGCACCATAGAAAGCATCCTATCTGGATGTATCACGGCTTGGTACAGCAACTGCTCTGCCCAGGACCGCAAGAAGCTGCAGAGAGTCGTGGGCACAGCTCAGCGCATTGCGGACACCAGCCTCCCCTCCTTGGACTCTTGTCTTTACCTCTCATTGTCTTGGTGAAGCAGCCGGCATAATCAAAGACCCCACCCACCCGGGACATTCTCTCTTTTCTCCTCTTCCATTGGGTAGAAGATACAGGAGCCTGAGGGCACGTACCACCAGACTTAAGGACAGCTTCTACCTCACTGTGATGACTATTGAACAGTTCCCTTATATGATGAGATGGACTCTGACCTCACGATCTACCTTGTTGTGACCTTGCACCTTATTGCACTGCACTTTCTCTGTAGCTGTGACACTTTACTCTGTACTATTATTGTTTTTACCTGTACTACCTCAATGCACTCTGTACTAACTCAATGTAACTGCCCTGTGTAATGAATTGACCTGTACGATCGGTTTGTAGACAAGCTTTTTGCTGTACCTCGGTACAAGTGACAATAATAAACCAATACCAATACCAAGTTTTGGGCATGCTATGCTGGTGCCGGAAGCGTGGCGACACTTGCGGGCTGCCCCCAGAACACTCTGCACAAAAGATGCATTTCACTGTGTGTTTCGATGTACATGTGACTAGTAAAAAGATATCTTATATCTTATAGCTTTATCTATTTTCCACACCTACCTTTGTCAATTTGGCTCTCAAACATGTATAAATAGCTTTATATTCATATTCTAGACTAGTTTCTGATTCAAGTATGTCTCTTGCAAACTCAGTGAAAAATTGTAGCCTTCTTTTAAATCATACTTCTCTACAGGATCCCTTACTGTGGGAGTACAAAGTAACTCTGCCACATTACAGATTGAAGGTTATCCATTCCTCGCTAGTTCCATGAGATATCACTTCACGGAACTCTCCCAGAAACAGTCCACAAACTTGTCCTCCAAACAATTTGACTTGCTGATTCAATATACAGATTAAAGAATCCCTTGATGATACCATTACCTTTATTACACAATGCTCTACTTTTTGATAATATTTTGCCCATCCATAAACTTACTGTTAGGGATCTATACTCTTCCTTGTGGTGGTTTTATCTTGTCCCTTTTTAAGCTTTTGTCTCCACCCATACCTGTCTACCTTTTAATCTCCGAGACCTGCGAGTCAACACCTCCCTCTGCAACTGGATCCTTGACTTTCTAACCAACAGGCCGCAATCAGTGAGGATAGGCAGCAATAGCTCCGGCACGATTATTCTCAACACTGGTGCCCCACCAGGCTGCATCATCAGCCTCCTACTCTACTCCCTATACACTCATGACTGTGTGGCCAGATTCTGCTCTAACTCCATCTACAAGTTTGCAGGTGATACCACTGTAGTGGGCCGTATCTCAAATAACAATGAGTTGTGTACAGGAAGGAGATAGAGAGCTTAGTAACATGGTGTTATGACAAAAACCTTTCCCTCAATGTCAGCAAAACAAAAGAGTGGTCATTGACTTCAGGAAAGGGGGCGGTGTACATGCTCCTCTCTACGCCAATGGTGCTGAGGGCGAGAGGGTTGAGAGCTTCAAGTTCCTAGGAGTGAACATCACCAATAGCCTGTCCTGGTCCAACCACGTAGACGCCACAGCCAAGAAAGCTCCAGCGCCTCTACTTCCTCAGGAGGCTAAAGAAATTTGGCATGTCCCCTTTGACACTCACCAACTTTTATCGATGCACCATAGAAAGCATCCTATCTGGATGCATCATGGCTTGGTATGGCAACTGCTCTGCCCGGGACCACAAGAAACTTCTGAGAGTTGTGGACACAGCTCAGCACATCACGGAAACCAGCCTCCCCTCCATGGACTCTGTCTGCATTTCTCACTGCCTCAGTAAAGCAGCCAACATAATCAAAGATCCCACCCACCCCGGACATTTTCTCTTCTCCCCTCTCCCATCGGACAGAAGATCAGAAGCCTGAAAGCACGTACCACCAGGATGATGGACAGTCCCTACCCTGCTGTTATGAGACTACTGAATGGTTCCCTAGTACGATAAGATAGTTTCTTGACCTCACAATCTACCTCATTATGACCTTGCACCTTATTGTCTGCCTGCACTGCACTTTCTCTGTAACCGTAACACTTTATTCTGCATTCCGTTATCGTTTTACCTTGTACTCCCTCAATGCACTGTGCAATGAATTGATCTACATGGACGGTATGCACGACAAGATTTTTCACCGTACCTCGGTCCATGTGACAATTAAAAAAACAATTTACCAACTTACCAATCTCCTGAGGCAAGGACCTTCCTCACGTTGGGCATTGTCAGAGTTACCCAATCAGTTTTATCCCTCCTCTATCTCACTGTCCAACCATTACTCCTTAACATTTTGTCTGTCTTTCTGCAATGTTAAGTTCCCCAGAATATTTTGGTCCAACAGAGCTGAATGTCAGCTTGAGGAACAGCACCTCTTCTTCTGACCTGGCACATTGCTGCTTTCCAGGGTCAACAGTTTCAACGATCACTGTTTCCAGTCCTTGTACCTCACATTCCCAGCATTCACAGTCCTCTTTTTCTCTTTTTGCTGATAATTTCACACATTTCTTCATCTTCTTCTGTCCAGATCTCCTTCAGACCTACCTTTTGTTATTTACCAGCATTTACCACTCTCTTCAACTGGCCTCATTGCCAAATTGGCATTCTATTTTTCCACCCTGATTTTTTTTAATATAAACATTTATTAACTAAAAGCACTACAAAAGGACAACCAGTGTCAATATACCACAACTAATACAAAAGAGAAGAAAACAAACTACGTAACTACAGCAAAATAACGTGAACTAAACACCCGCGAAAAGCACACGCAACACAACAGAGAAGAACAACCGCTAAGTGCACCACACAACACTTCAACCATCCATGACACACGCGATCCCCTGAGGGGCCCACCGAGCGCAGAACTCAACCAGGGTGCCCGCAGAGACCGCGTGCTCCCTCTCCAAGGACACCCGTGCACAGACGTAAGCACGGAATCCACCCTGATCTTCACTCTACCAGACCTTCCATTTTGTTCTCCGCTCCCCTCCCCTCCCACTTTACTTGCATTTTAAAATTTGATATATTAACTTTTGGCTCTTCTGATGATATGTCAAGGAGTTGTAGAGTGAGAAAGCCATATAGCATAGAAACTGGCCCTTCAGCCCACCATTCACCAGCACTTGGTCCGTAGTCTTCTAAGTCTTGGTGATTCTAGTACTCTTCTAGATTTTAAATGCTGTGAGAGTCTCTGCCTCCAGTGTGTTCCAGATTCCAACCTCCCTAGGGGTGAAAAAGTTCTTCCTCAGATCTCCTCTAAACCTCTGACTCTATAATTATACATTTCTGCAGATGAACAGTGGAGAGCATTCTGACTGGTTGCATCACAGCCTGGTATGGAGGCTCCAATGCACAGGATTGCAGGAGCCTGCAGAGGGTTGTAGGCTCAGCCAGATCCATCACGGGCACAACCCTCCTCACCATCAAGGACGTCTTCAAGAGGCGGTGCCTCAAGAAGGCGGCATCCATCACTAAGGACCCTCACCGTCTAGGACATGCCCTCTTCTTGCTACTACCATTGGGGAGGAGGTACAGGAACCTGAAGACCCACACTCAACTATTCAGAAATAGCTTCTTCCCCTCCGCCATCAGATTTCTGAACGGTCCATGAACTCTAACTCATTATTCCTCTTTCGCACTATTTATTTATTTTTGTAACTTATAGCGATTTTTATGTCTTCATGCCTTTGCACTGTACTGCTGCTGCAAAACAACACATTTCACATGATATGTCAGTGATAATAAATCTGATTCTGATTCCAATTCTGGTGCTCCTCACTGCAAACTTATGCCCTCTAGTTTTAGATACCTCTGTATGGGGGAAAAGTTTCCTACCATCCACCCTGTCTATGCCCCTCATAATTTTGTATTCCTGTATCAGATACCCTGCAGCCTCCTTTGATCCAAAGGAAACAAACCCAGCCTATCTAGACTCTCCTCATGACAGACTCGCCATCCCAGGCAACATCCTGGTGGATCTCTTCGGCACCCTCTCCAGTGCACATCCTTCCTAGGAGACACAAGAGACTGCAGATGCTGGAATCTAGGGAAGCAAACAATCTGCCAGAGGAACTCAGTGGGTCGGGCAGCATCTGTGGGGGGAAAGGAATTGTTGCCTCATGCAAGGTTTCGACCCAAAACATCGACAATCCCTTTCCTCCCACAGATGCTGCTCGATACGCCGAGTTCTCCAGCAGATTATTTGTTGGCACCTCCTTCCTAATGTGGCAACCAGAACTAAACACCGCACTCCAGCTATGGCCTAATTAATGTCTTATATAGTTGTACCACAACTTCCCTGCTCTTATATTTTATGCCCTGGTTAATGAAGGCAAGTATTCCATGTGCCTTGGATTGTACGTCAAGTTCCCCCTGTTCCTCAATGCTCAGGACTAGTGGTGTGCCGCAGGGGTCGGTGTTGGGACACTTGTTATTCGTTATATAAATGATTTGGATATGAATGTACAAGGCTTGATCAGTAAATTTGCGGAAGACACAAAATTAGGAGGTGTTGTTGATAGTGAAGAAGGTTGTTGTAGTTTACAAGAGGATCTTGATCAGTTCAGGAAGTGGGCCGAGGAGTGGCAAATGGATTTCAATACAGATAACTGTGAGGTGATGCATTTTGGAAAGTCAAACCAGCGTAGGAATGGTAGGGCACTAGGGAGCGTAATGGAACAGGGACCTAGGTGTACAACTGCATAACTCATTGAAAGCGGCATCACAGGTAGACAGGGTGGTGAAAAGAGGGTTTAGCATGCCGGCCTTCATCAGTCAGGGCAGTGAGTACAGGAGTTGAGACATTATGTTGCAGTTGCATAAGTTGTTGGTGAGGCTGCACTTGGAGGGCTGTGCACAGTTTTGGTCACCCTGTTATAGGAAAGACGTGATTAAACTGGAAAGGGTGCAGAGAAGATTTACGAGGATGTTGCCAGGACTCGAGGGCCTGAGTTATAGGGAGAGGTTGACCAGGCTAGGTCTTTATTCCTTGGAAGGTAGGAGAATGAGGGTATTAGTATTGGTTTATTATTGTCATTTGTACCGAGGTACAGTGAAAAGCTTGCCTTACAAACCAATTGTACAGGTCAATTCATTACACAGTGCAGTTACATTGAGTCAGTACAGAGTGCATTGATGTAGTACAGGTAAAAACAATAACAGTACAGAGTAAAGTGTAAATTTAAAAGTGTAGAATGATTATAGTAAAGGTAATGAGTAGATCTGTAGAGAGCAGCTTGCAACATGTCACCACGCTCTGGCGCCTTACAGAAATGTTTAAAATTATGAGAGACATAGATAAGGTAAATGGGAAGAGTTTTCTTCAGGGTAGGGGAATTACATTTTGGATGAGAGGGGAGAAAGATTTAAAAGGGACCTGAGGGGCAATTTCTTCACGCAGAGGGTGGTGAGTATATGGAATGAGCTGCCAGAGGAAGTGGGTGAGGCAGGTACAACAGTATCATTTAAGAAGCACTTGGATAGGTACATGGAGGGGCAGGGCTTAGAGGGATATGGGCCGAATGCAGGAAATTGGGACTAGCTGGGTGGAAAACTTGGTTGGCATGGACTGGTTGGGCCGAAGGGCCTGTATCCGTGCTGTGTTGCTCGATGACTCCCTAAGGCCCTGCCATTCATTGTGTACGTCCTACCTTTGCTACGCTTCTCAAAGTACACCAGGTCACACTTATAGGAATTAATTTCCTTCAGCCATTACTCTGCCCACATTCCTAACTCGTCAACATCATGCTGTGGTCTGATTATCCTCCCCACTGTCAACACCACCAAGTTTAGTGACATCTGCAAACTTACTAATCAGACTCCCACATTCACATCCAAGTCATTAACACATACAATAAATAGCAAGGATCCCAGCATCAGTTCCTCCAATACAGTCACAAAAACAAAGCTCGTCATCGCCATTTGCCTCCAATCATCAAGCCAATTTTGGATCCAATTTGCCAACTTGCCTTGGATGCCATGGATGCTAACCTTATGGACCATTTTCCCAAGTGAGACCTTGTCAAAGGCCTTACTGAAGTCTACATAGACTTCAGCAACTGCACGGGCCTCATCAATACAATTTGTTAACTCCAAGAAAGCTCACCAGTACCTCTACTTCCTCAGGAAACTAAAGAAATTCAGCATGTCCCTGGTGATGCTCAACAGTTTTTTTAGATGCACCAAAGAAAGCATCCTATCTGGATGCATCGCGGCTCGGTACGGCAACTGCTCTGCTCGGGACCGCAAGAAACTGCAGAGAGTTGTGGACACAGCTCAGCACATCACAGAAACCAGCCTCCCCTCCATGGACTCTGTCTACACTTCTCACTGCCTCAGTAAAGCGGCCAATATAATCAAAGACATTATCTGGCCTGGAGATTCTCTCTTCTCCCCTCTCCCATCGAGCAGAAGATACAAAAGCCTGAAAGCACATACCACCAGGCTCAAGGACAGCTTCTATCTTGCTGTTATAAGACTATAGAGTGGTCCCCTAGTACGATAAAATGGACCCTTGACCTCACAATCTACCTCATCATGGTTTTGCACCTTATTGCACTGCACTTTCCCTGTACCATTAACACTTCATTCTGCATTCTGTTATTGTTTTCCCTTGTACTACCTCATTATAGCAGTTAATGTAACACTATTACAGCGCCTGTGACCTGAGTTCAATTCCGGCCACTGTCTGTAAGGAGCTTGTATGTTCTCCCTGTGTCTGCGTGGGTTTCCTCCGGGTGCTCCGGTTTCCTCCCACATTCCAAAGACGTACGGGTTAGGAAGTTGTGGGCATGCTATGTTGGCGCCGGAAGCATGGCGACACTTGCGGGCTGCCCCCAGAACACTCTACGCAAAAGATGTATTTCACTGTGTGTTTCGATGTACATGTGACTAATAAAGAAATCTTATCTTAATGAAATGATCTGTATGGATGACATGCAAAACAAAGTTTTTCACTGTAGCTCGGTACACATGACAATAATAAACCAATTTACCAATTTAACTCTTTGAAAAATTCAATCACATTGGCCTGACAGGGTCTCCCACTAACAAAGTCGTGCTGACTACCTTTGATTAACCCCCGTCTTTCCAAGTGTAAATTAATCCTGTCCCTCAAATTCTTTTCCATAACTTCCCTACCATAGAGATAAAGCTCTCAGATCTATAATTACCTGGCTTATCTCTGCTGCCCTTTTTGAATAAAAAGACAACATTTGCTGTCATGCAGTTACCTAGCACCAATTCTGTGGCCATTGAAGGTGAGGTGCTAGATGAAATGTTTCAGGTGGACCTGCAACAGTAACCCTACTTCTTCCTCCACAGATGCTGCCTGACCTGCTGACTATTTTCTGTTTTACTTCACCTGCAGTACTTTGCTCCCAGAATATCTTATTATCCACATCTTAGTCATTTCGTAGTTGCATCTCTCTGCTAATTGTTAGATTAGACAGGGTGGTGAAGGTTTTTGGCACGCTGCCTTCAGCTGTCAGGGCACTGAGACCAGAAGTGGGATGTTATATTGCAGTTGTACAAAACATTGGTGAAGCCACAACTTGGAAATGTTGTGTTCAGCTTTGGTCACCCTGCTATAGGAAAGATGCCATTAAGCTGGAAAGAGTGCAGAGGAGATTTACAAGGATGTTGCTGGGATTCGAGGGATTGAGTTATGGAGAGAGGTTGAGCAGGTTAGAACTTTATTCCTTGGAGCATAGGAGAATGAGGGGTGATCTTATAGAGGTGTATAAAATCATGAGGGGCATAGATAGGGTGAATGCGCACAATCTGTTTCCCAAGGTTGGGGAATCAGGAACTAGAGGGCACAGGTTTGAAGTGAGAGGAGAGATTTAATAGGAACCTGAGGGGCAACTTTTTCACCCAGAGGGTGGTCTGTATATGGAACGAGCTGCCAGAGGAAGTGGTACAGGCGGGTACAATTACAACATTTAAAAGGTACTTGGACAGGTACATGGATAGGAAAGGTTTAGAGGGATATGGGCCAAACACGAGCAAATGGGACTGGCTTAGATGGGAATTTTGGTCGGCATGGACCAGTTGGGCCAAAAGGCCTGTTTCTGTGCTGTATGACTCTAAATGTTCTTACTTGTGCCATTAATTTGTCTGGCTTGTTTGGAACACTTTATGCATTCAGATAAGCACCTTTAATTTTAACTATTTATCTTGCAAACAGATCACTATTAAGTCTCTGCTATCTCTCTCACACTCTTGTCATTACCAAAGTTGATGCTTTCCTCTTTAAATCTATAACGATCTCTTTCCCGGATTCCTTCCCCACTTCTTTAAAATGAAACCCTTGTTTTCCAGTTTCCCTGGCCCCTCTTTGGTGGTCGGCACCTCCCGAGTCAGGAAGTTACGGGTTCACATCTCCATGCCAGAGACCTGAGCATAAGATCCAGGCAGACATTCCCAGCGAGGTACTGAGTTCGTGCTGGAGGAGCTGTCCATCAGATGGAGTGCTGAATTGAGGCCGTATCACATCTCCCATAAACCACCTCTATTTCCAGGAGTTGTTGGCTCCTGGGGTCAATCAAAATGATGAGTAAGCAACTGGTCCTATCATTATCATATTGCTCTTCCTGGGATCACGCTATTTGCAAATTGGCTACTGCTTTTCCTATGTTACAACAGTAACTATTCAGTGCAACTCGTGGTTCTGGCTTGTGGTACTGGCTCTGGGTAACGAAATTCACACTTACAGAATTCACAAATCAGTACCAAAAAATTTGAGATATGAAATAAAAATCTATGGAACTTACGTGAAAAATATTATCAGAAAGAACAAAACTAGTTTACCAAGGACAATGATTGCAGGCTGCTGGTTCACAGCAGGAAGCCACTTAAGGGATTTGCTTTGGAAACTGACAAGGCAATCTCCCCTACTGATAGCAACAAATAACCTCCTGGAGGAACTCAGTGGGTCGAGCAGCATCTGTGAGGGGGGGGGGGGGGGGAAGCAGGAATTGTCGACGTTTCAGGTCGAAACCCTGCATCAGGACTGAGAGTGGAAAGGGGGGATGGCCGGTATAAAGAGGAGGGGGGAGTGGTGTGAAAGGATTCTGAGGCGATTGGAATCCTTGGATTCCTTGGAACCCTTTCTCACCACTCCCCCTCTCCTCTTTACACCGGCCATCTCCCCCCTCCACTCTCAGTCCTGATGCAGGGTTTCGACCTGAAACGTCGACAATTCCTCTCCCCCCATGGATGCTGCTCAACCCGCTGAGTTCCTCCAGCAGATTGTTTGTTGTTCCAGATTCCAGTATCTGCAGTCTCGTGTGTTTCTTCTATGATACTTGTATGATGATACTTTATCAAACAATGTAACATCCATTTCTAGTCAATTAAAACAAGAACCCTTTCTCTTCTGCCTACAATAGAATCAGAATCCCCTTGCCTATAGACCACACACCCACAGGGGTAAATTGGTCAACTGGTTTATTACTGTCACATGTACCTAGGGCATTACCTTTGGGAGAAAACTTTCCCGCTGGAACACATCTCCACTTATAACATGGGATCCAATGGGAAAAAAAGGGCTTGTGAAATGGAAAATTGTCAATAGGAAAGTTTTCTAGGAATGCAACCCCTCTGTAATGTGGAGGTACACTGTGGAGCACTCTGGGGATGCCCTGAGAGCATGAAAGGTCATAGAGAGTCACAAAGTTATATACAGTACGGAAACAGGCCCTTCGGCTCAACTTGTCCATGCCAACCAAGGTGTTTCTCTCCGCTAGTCTCACTTGCCTCCATTTGGCCCATATCCCTATCCTATCCACGCACCTGTCTAAATGTCTTTTAAACATTGTAATTGTACCCGCATCTACACTTCCTCTGGCAGCTCGTTCCATACACCCACCACCCTCTGTGTGAAAAACTTGCCTGTCAAGTCCCCTTTAGATCTTTCCCCCCTCACCTTAAATCTATGCCCTCTAGTTTTAGACTCCGCTACCCTGGGAAAAAGATAAGATATCTTTATTAGCCACATGTGCATTGAAACACACAGTGAAATGCATCTTTTGTGTAGAGTGTTCTGGGGGCAGCCTGCAAGTGTCGCCACACTTCTGGCGCCAACATAGCATGCCCACAACTTCCTAACCCGTTCGTCTTTGGAATGTGGGAGGAAACCGGAGCACTCGGAGGAAACCCAGGCAGTCACGGGGAGAATCTACAAACTCCTAAAAGACTGTGACCATCTGTTTTATCCATTTATAAACGGCTATAGGGTCACCCCTCAGCCTCTTATGCTCTGGGAAAACAGTCTCAGCCTATCCAATCCCCTTATAATTCAAACCCTCCAGTCCTGGTAACATGAATGTTTGCTTCACCCTCTACAGCTTCATCACGTCCTTCCCATAGTGTGGCGACCAGAACTGCGCACAATATTCCAGGTGCAGTCTCACCAATGTCTTGTATAGCTGTAACACGATGTCCCGACTCTTGTACTCAAGGTGAGGTATTGATATTGGTATTGGTTTATTATTGTCACTTGTACCGAGGTACAGTGAAAAACTTGGCTTGAAAAACTTGTGCAGGTCAATTCATTACACAGTGCAGTTACATTGGGTTAGTACAGAGTGTATTGAGGTAGTACAGGTAAAAACAATAACAGTACAGAGTAAAGTGTCACAGCTACAGAGAAGGTGCAGTGCAATAAGGTGCAAGGTCACAACAAGGTAGATCGTGAGGTCAGAGTCCATCTCAGTGTATAGGGGAACCGTTCAATAGTCTTCTCACAGTGGGGTAGAAGCTGTCCTTAAGTCTGGTGGTACGTGCCCTCAGGCTCCTGTATCTTCTACCCGATGGTATTCACTGAGAGTGTTTCTATTTTGCTGGAGAACGGAGCAGGAGCTTCAGTGGGGTATTGAGCTTGTGAAGCATTTTGATTGGGTGGCTGGGGTTGATTGACATGAATGCAAATAAGTGGGACGGAGGCTGATGAGGGGATAAAGGAGGGGAGGAGTCGACTGAGGGGAACAGAAAGGGCTGATCAAGAGATGGGGGAGGGGAGGCACCGATTGAGGGAACGGGGGCTATAGGGGCTAATTGAGGGAAGTAGGACAAGAAGCAGGGGGGAAGGGTTGGCGTGATCTATAATGATTTATAAAAAACAAAAAAAACCCTTAAAATAAAGAATGAGAAATAGGTGGACTTTCTGTGTTTTTTTTAAGGTGGTTTGTTGGGTTCTTGTGTGTGGTCGTGGGCTTTTGAGATGGTCTTTGTTTTCACTGGTTCTGCCTTTGTGTGTGGACACAGAGGAATCATTGCTTCCTAATCAGGGACAGCATTCTGGAACAAATAGTTTGCACGGTTTCACTGGTGACAATTAGTGCAAGCTGATTAGGCGCCTGGGATATTTAATTAGTCCATGTACACGATTAATGAAAATCCTTCAAAGAAGGGAGGAGGGAGGCTCTCTCAGCCACCCTCTGGTTAATCTCTGCCACACAAAAGGCCTTGATTGATGGCGGGGTTGAGGGCCAAGGAAGGGGTGGAGGGGTGGGGGGGGGGGGGGAGGGAGAAGGCCTCGTGGCTTTGTCTCCCACACTCTCTTGCTCCCACCGAGGTCACTGTGGAAACGGCCGAGGAACAAAAGAAACTACCAACACAAAGCCGGCAGCAGGACACTGGAGCCTAGGCCAACCCAGGTCGCCATGGCAACAGCACAATGCTAGGCCGAATCCTTAGCCCAAGCATGCAGGGAAACGCACCCACTGGCTAGCTTAAGATGTACACATGCACATAAAGATAGAAAAGGCATGTGAAGGTCGAGGTGTGCACAGTTTCCCCACATCAAAGGGGAAATATACTTCCAGTGAAGGTTCATCAGACTGATTCTTGGAAAAGTGGGTTGGTCCTATAAATGGAAACTAAACTGGGCCTGTATTTTCTCGAATTTAGGAGAATGAGAGGCGATATCTCTAAAATATACAAAATTGTTATCGGGCTCGACAGGGTGGATGTGGGGAGGATGCTTCCCTGGCTGCAGTGTTAGGGCAAGGGATCACAGTGTCAGAATCAGGGGTTGGCTACTCAGGACAGAGGTGAGAAGATACTTCTTCAGCCAGGGGGTGGTGAATCTTTGGAATTCTTTGGAGGCTCCGTCGCTGAGTACATTCAACACAGAGATCGACCGATTTTTAGATATTAAGGGAATCAAGGGATATAACATCTTGGTTTGGCCAAACGGAGTATTGTGTGCAATTTTGGTCACCCCATTACAGGTGTAATGTGGAGGCTTTGGAGAGGGTGCAGAAGAACCATAAGGAGAGGTTGGGTAAACTTGGGTTGTCTTCTCTGGAGGGAAGACCTGATAGAAGTTTATAAAATTATGAGAGGCATAGATACAGTAGACAGCCAGAATCTTTTTCCCAGGGTAGAAATGTCAAATGCTAGAGGACATGCATTTAGGGAGAGAGGGGGAAAGTTTAAAGATGTGCTGGGGCAAGTTTGTGGTAGGTGCCTGGAACAGGCTGCCAGGGGTGGTGGTGGAAGCAGATACGATGGTGATGTTTAAGAGGCTGTTGGATAGACACATGAATACGCAGGGAATGAGAGGATATGGATCGTGTGCAGGCACAAGAGATTTAGCTTAATTCGGTATTGTGTTCGGCACAGACGTCGTGGGCTGAAGGGCCTGTTCCTGTGCCGTACTGTTCGAGCTTCTCTGTGGATTAGTTGGGAGAGTGGGGTTGAGGTGGCCTTATTGAATGCTGGAGTAGGTGCGAGAGGCTGACAGGAGTGATCCAAACACCTCAAAATTAGCACCAGGCCTTGAAGCTGTGATCTGTCAGGGTATGAAATTGAAACCTGACTTGGCCAGTGCAAAGCCAACCTGAGGATAGTTGACTCAACACTTCAAGTCGAGCGTCATTGAATTTGGGTCAGGTAGCCAGGTTCAAGTCAGAGGAACGAAATCACAGTTACATAAGAACATAAGAAACAGAAGCAGGAGTCGGCCATCTAGTCCGTCGAGCCTGCTCCGCCATTCAATAATATCACGGCTGATCTGGCTGTGAACTCAGCTCCACCTACCTGCCTTTTACCCATAGCCCTTAATTCCCCTACAATGCAAAAATCTATCTATCTATGTCTTAAATATATTTAATGAGGTAGCCTCTACTGCTTCCCTGGGCAGAGAATTCCACAGATTCACTACTCACAAGGCTGCGTCCTCAGCCCTCTACTCTACTCCCTATATACTCATGACTGCATGGCCAGATTCTGCTCTAACTCCATCTACAAGTTTGCAGATGACACCATCATAGTAGGCTGTATCTCAAATAACTTTGAGTCAGGGTACAGGAAGGAGATAGAGAGCTTAGTGGAATGGTGTCATGACAACAACCTTTCCCTCAATGTCAACAAAACAAAAGAGCTGGTCATTGACTTCAGGAAAGGGGGCGGTGTACATACACCTGTCTACATCAATGGTGCTGAGGTCGAGAGGGTTGAGAGCTTCAAGTTCCTGGGAGTGAACATCACCACAGCCTGTCCTGGTCAAATCATGTAGATGCCACGGCCAAGAAAGCTCACCAACGCCTCTACTTCCTCAGGAGGCTAAAGAAATTTGGTTTGTGCCCTTTGACTCTCACCAACTTTTATCAATGCACCATAGAAAGCATCCTATCTGGATGCATCATGGCTTGGTACGGCAACTGCTCTGCCCAGGACTGCAAGAAACTACAGAGAGTTGTGGAGACAGCCCAGTGTGTCACGGAAACCAGCCTCCCCTCCATGGACTCTGTCTTTACCTCTCGTTGCCTTGGTGAAGCAGCCAGCATAATCAAAGACCCCACCCATCCAGGTCGTTCTCTCTTCTCCCCTCTCCAATCAGGCGGAAGATACAGGAGCCTGAGGGCACGTACCATCAGACTCCAGGACAGCTTCTATCCCAGTGTGATAAGACTATTAAACGGTTCCCTATACAATAAGATGGACTCTTGATCTCACAATCTACCTTGTTGTGATCTTGCACCTTATTGTCTACCTGCACTGCACTTCCTCTGCAGCTGTGGCACTTTATTCTGAATTCTGTTATTGTTTTTATCTGTACTACCTCAATGCACTCTGTACTAACTCAGTGTAATTGCACTGTGTAATGAATTGATCTGTACGAATGGTATGCAAGACAAATTTTTCACTGTATCTCAGCACAAGTGACAATAATAAACCAATACCAATACTCTCTGAGAAAAGAAGTTCCTCATCATCTTCATCCTAAATCTACTCCTCCGAATCTTGAGGCTATGTCTCCGATTTCTAGTCTCAGCTACCATTGGAAACAACTTTCCTGCCTCTATGGTATCTATCCCAGTTCTTCACACAAGGTAGATAAAACAGTCCCATTCTTCTTCTGGAGTGGGACTGTTTTATATCTCTTGTGTGCATGAGGGATAGAAAACACTCCCACTGTTGAAGAAGTGGGTGACTGAACTTTGATATCCACCTGTGAGGGTCAATGCCACCTCTGGCAGTCCAGCACTCCCTCAGCACTGTGCTTGACTCGGACTTGAACCCAGAGTCTCCCAACTCAGAGGTAAAACTGTTGTCCATTGAGTTGAGGAAACACATTAACAGCAAACTGGAACTTCCTGCATCCAAGAGGATGTTAAGGCCAAGTCCTACATCACAGAAATAGGCCCTTCGGCCCACCACATCCATGCCGACCTTTTTGCCATCTACACTAATCCCATTTGCCTGCATTAGGACCATATCCTTCTATGCCCTGCCTATTTGGTATTGGTTGGTATTGGTATTGGTTTATTATTGTCACTTGTACCAAGGTGCAGTGAAAAACTTATCTTACAACCGATCGTACAGGTCAATTCATTACACAGTGCAGTTACATTGAGTTAGTACAGAGTCCATTGATGTAGTACAGGTAAAAACAATAACAGTACAGAGTAAAGTGTCACAGCTACAGAGAAAGTGCAGAGCAATAAGGTGCAAGGTCACAACAAGGTAGATCGTGAGGTCAGAGTCCATCTCATTGTATAAGGGAACTGTTCAATAGTCTGTCTGTAAGTCTGGTGGTACGTGCCCTCAGGCTCCTGTACCTTCTACCTGATGGAAGAGGAGAGAAGAGAGAATGTCCCGGGTGCGTGGAGTCTTTGATTATGCTGGCTGCTTCACCAAGGCAACGAGAGTCCACTGATGGCATTGACTTGTGGCAAAGCTCTACTCCCTGTCCCCTATCTTACCACTTGTAAAAGCTGTGCAAGGTTTTAAGATTAGTTCTTAAATACCTCTGATGTTCCGAGATGATTCAAAACCATCAAAATTGAATGCACAAATTTAAAACAAAAACAATAATTAGAAAAATTTTAAAGTTGCATGGAATCACTTATAAACATTAAACAAAAGCAATAAGAACTTGAGGAGTGACACAGAACATAGAGCATGTAGCACAAGTCCTGATGCAAGGTTTTGACCCAAAACATCGGCAATTGGTATTGGTTTATTATTGTCACTTGTACCAAGGTACAGTGAAAAACTTGTCTTGCATACTGATTGACTCTCACCAACTTTTACCGATGCACCATAGAAAGCATCCTATCTGGATGTATCACGGCTTGGTACAGCAACTGCTCTGCCCAAGGCAGCAAGAAACTGCAGAGAGTTGTGGACACAGCTCAGTACATCACAGACACCAGCCTCCCCTCCATGGACTCTGCCTTTACCCCTCATTGTCTTGGTGTAGCAGCCAGCATAATCAAAGACCCCACCCACCCGGGACATTCTCTCTTCTCTCCTCTTCCATCGGGTAGAAGATACAGGAGCCTGAGGGCACATACCACCAGGCTCAAGGACAGCTTCTACCCCACTGTGATAAGACTATTGAACGGTTCCCTTATACAATGAGATGGACTCTGACCTCACGATCTACCTTGTTGTGACCTTGCACCTTATTGCACTGCACTTTCTCTGTAGCTGTGACACTTTACTCTGTACTGTTATTGTTTTTACCTGTACTACATCAATGCACTCTGTACTGACTCAATGTAACTGCACTGTGTAATGAATTGACCTGTACGATTGGTATGCAAGACAAGTTTTTCACTGTACCTTGGTACAAGTGACAATAATAAACCAATACCAGTGGCATTTGGAGGAGGGGCTTCCATGCCTTGCCACCAACCAGATCACACCAGGGCACGTGATTGACATTCTGCAACCCAGCCAAGTGGGACCGGGCATGGGTCCCCATGGGGGTGGGGTTGTGAGAGATCCGATCCTGTGAGTTCTAGCCCAGTTCAAGTCTGTCTCTAGGAGTCCATAAATTAGTCTAACAATTCGCTGTTGGAAATGCTGCCTTTTTCAAAGAATTCTTGTTGCACAGACGGCCACTCCTATACTATCCAGTTGAAGGGTCCCCACTATTTAAATCCCTGAACTATTTATCCAATTTCCACTTGAAAGTAAAAAATAAAAATGCTGGTGATACGCGCAGAAGGTCAGGCAGCATCTGTGGGGACAGAAGCAGTTAATATCTAAGATCACTGACCACGAATCAGAAGATCCTGAGGGGTCTCAAGAGGATGTTTCTTCATGTGGAAGAATCTAGAATAGGCGCCCCATTCACAACCATTCACTCACTCCACCACCGACACACAGCAGCAGCAGTTTGTACCATCTACAGGATGCATTGCAGCAACTCACCAAGGCTCCTTAGACAGCACCTTCCAAACCCACCCCCTTGACCACTGAGAAGGAAAGGGCAGCAAAAGCCTGGGGAACACGAGCCCCTGGAAGTTGTCCTCTAGGACACACACTTTCCGAACTTGGAAATATATCGCCATTCCTTCACTGTCGCTGGGTCAAAATCCTGGATCTCCCCCCCCGACAGCATTGTTGTTCAAGAAGGCAGCTCACCACCACCTCCTCAAGGGTAACTAGGGACAGGCAATTAAATGCTGAATCAGCCTGTGAAGCCCAGGTCCCTTGAATGAGGAAAAATTATCTTGGGATCTCCCATCTGAATTGAAATATTTTCCCTCAGCTGTCATTAAGCCGGAAAGAGTGCAAAGATTTACGAGAATACTGCCACGACTCAAGAGCCTGAGTTATTGGAAGAGGTTGGACAGGCTGGAACGTTTTTCCTTGGAGCGTAGGAGACTGAGGGCTGAGCTTATAGAGGTGTATAAAATCATGTGGGGCATAGATAGGGTGAATGCACACAGTCTTTTTCCCAGGGAAATGGAATCAGGAACTAGGGAGCATAGGTTTAAGGTGAGAGGGGCAAGATTTAAAAGGGCAACTTCTTCACACAGAGGGTGGTCGGTATATGGAACGAGCTGCCAGAGGAAGTGGTCGAGGCAGGTACAATAACAACATTTAGAAGACACTTGGACAGGTACATGGATAGGAAAGGTTTAGAGGGGTATGGGCCAAATGCAGGCAAATGGGACTGGCTTAGATGGGCATCTTAGTCGGCATGGACGAGTTGGGCCGAAGGGCCTGTTTCCATGCTGTTTTATTCCATTACCCTAACAAGTTTTCAGAATTCTGTTTCCCAAAGGATGCTGGAAGCAACCTTTGACTTCCAAACCCCAAACCACAGACATCGGTGGCTGTGATCTATAATTCTACACACTGCAGAGCTAACCAAATCCTGTTTAATGGACGTCTGGGGATTATAGCATATGGGATTATTAGAAATCCAAGATCTGTAAACTACAAGATTTTACCAAATCCTACAGCAGTATGATGAACCAAATCCTCTCTAGTTTCTGTGATTCCTAGACTACAAGGTGAAATAAGAGGTTTATCAATCTACAAAGCATTACAGCATGTTATTTGGTTCAGTAACAATCTACAATTGGGTACAGGTCCTCCCTGACCTCTGGACACCCCATACATACGAATGAGCGTTTGGGAGACCGGCGGGATGGATGGCGATGGATTTTCCGGCATCTTCTGCTGGGTGGGAACGGGGCATTTCCGTGTGCCTTCTGTCCTAGCACCACTTCTCCGCCACTCCCCAAGCCTCAACAACTGAACCAGGCAGAGCCAGGAGCGCTGCGCGGACTCACCTGCTCACTCACTGAGTCAGTGAGACCGGCTGGCAGCCACTCTTCCCGCGCATGCTTGCTCTCCCGTACACAGCTGTTTCTGTGACCCTCTCCCAAACACTGTTAGAACCATAGAACAATACAGCACAATACAGGCCGTTCGGACCACCATGTTGTGCCGACCTTCTAACCACACCTAAGACTATCTAACCCCTTCCTCCCACATATCCCTCTATCTTAAATTCCTCCATATGCTTATCTAACAATCTCTTGAACTTGACCAACGTATCAGCCTCCACCACTACCCCAGGCAGCGCATTCCATGCACCAACCACCCTCTGGGTGAAAAACTTCCCTCTGACATCTCCCATGAACTTCCCACCCATTACTTTAAAGCCATGCCCTGTTGTATTGAGCATTGGTGTCCTGGGAAAGAAGCGCTGGCTGCCCACTCTATTTATTCCTCTTAATATTTTGTACACCTCTATCATGTCTCCCCTCATCTCCTTCTCTCCAATGAGTAAAGCCCTAGCTCCTTTATTCTCTCCTCATAATCCATACTCTCTAATCCAGGCAGCACCAGACAGGCCATTTGGTCCACGATGTTGTGCTGATCTTGATGCCAATTTATACTAAATGCCCTCCTCCTGTGTATCATCCACATCCCTCCATTCCCTTCATATTCATGTGTCTGTCTAAAAGCCTCTTAAACTCCACCAAGCTGCCTGCTTCCACTGCTACCCCTGGTAACTCATTCCAGGCACCTACCACCCTCTGCGTAAAAAAACTTGCCCCTCACGTCACCTTTAAACTTCCCCCCCTCTAACCTTAAAAGCATCTCCTCTGGTGTTTGGCACTTCTACCCTGGGGAACAGATTCTGACTATCTACCCGATCTACGTCTGTTCATTTCTGACTTACAAACAGTTTGGGCTACGAGCAGTTCTCAGGAATGGAACCCCGTTGTAACCTGGGGAGGGGAGTACAGCATTTCCATTTTCAGTAACAACCTAGAAACGGATGAATTACGGTTTTTCTTTGGATTCTGCAAGAAACTGCAAACCAATACATTGCAGCAATCAACAAATGGATACGTAATGGGATACCTCTAGGTTCTGTACCTATTTACAAACCCATGCATTAGAAGGAATTGGCAGGATCTGTGACACCGACAATATGAAACCTAACAAGGTATCACCAGGTTTTGATTAAAACCTGTATTTCTACATTGCAGACCTGGGGGTGGGAAGTGTTGCACAGAACAGTACTGGGGAACAGATTCTTAAGTCAGTTTTACGGACTCCCCAGCTGCCTGTCATTTCTGCGGCTGGGAGAAGCCGGTGTATCGTGTGTATATGGAGTGTGAGAGGTTGCAGCCTCTCAATGCGCATCTGAAGGGGCTGCTCGTCCTTGGCTGCACTTCAGCCCCACGCTCCTGATCTTCAGTCAGTTGGTGCGGAGGGTGGGTTGGTCGGTCAGGGGACCTCCTGGTAGGTTTGTTCATGGATCTAGACGGGTTCTGCTTAAGCCACTTGCCTGCCCCTCTTCTGGGGTTATTTCCGTGCCCGTGTGTCACAGGAGAAGGAGCATGCAGTATCCAGGGGTACAATGAGGGATTTCCGTGACTGGTGGGAACCACAGGGGCTCAAGTGTGTTCTAGATAGAGATGACCCTGTTATAATTTGAAACTGTAGATAGCGTGTATCATGAAGTACTGTAATATTGTAATAATGTGATGCTGTAATCACTGTATGAACCTCCTTTGGAAAAGGAAATATAAAACTCTATTTAGATATATTACAAAGTAATACATCAGGCACGGTAGTGTAGCGGTTAGCGTAACACTATTACAGCACCAATGACCCGGGTTCAATTCCTGCCACGGTCTGTAAGGAGTTTGTACATTTTCCCCGTGTCTGCATGGGCTTCCTCCCACATTCCAAAGACATACAGGTTAGGAAGTTGTGGGCATGCTATGTTGGCGCCGGAAGCGTGGCGACACTTGCAGGCTGCCCCCAGAACACTCTATGCAAAAGATACATTTCACTGTGTGTTTCGATGTACATGTGACTAATAAAGAAATCTTTTCTTATAAAAGTAGCATCAGTTTCAGTAACAAACTTCAGACACATTACAGGATATTGCTGGGGTCATTAACAACTTACAAACAGATGTATTCAGGGTAACGCTGGATTCTGTAACAATCCACAAATACACAAATGACAGGGTATTGTGGGCTCTGCAACCATCCATAAGATGACACTTTTAAGGGGATTACCAGGTTCAGTAACAAACTACAAACTGATATGATACTGGATATTCAGCAAACTGATAGATTACAAGATATCGCTTGGTTCTGTAACTATCTACAAACTAATACAATAGAGGGTCTAGTCATGTTCAACAATCTAAGATCTGATAGTCGAGGGTTCTGCCCAAGCTGAGTGCCTGTGCCTCTTCCGGGGTTACGTCCGTGCCTGTGTGTCCCTGGAGAAGGAGCACATGGGTACATTGGAAGCTTTCTGGGCCTGGTGGGTGCCACAGGGGAATTGGTTTATTATTGTCACTTGTACCGAGGTACAGTGAAAAGCTTGTCTTGCATACCGATCGTACAGGTCAATTCATTACCACAGTGCATTGAGGTAGTACAAGGTAAAATGATACAGAATGCAGAATAAAGTGTAAAAGTGTAAGGCTTGAGGGCATCCTGGATAGACATGACTGCGTTATAATTTGAAGCTATTGACTATAAATAGTGTGAATCGTGGAATACTGTAGTATTGTAATAATGTGATGCTTATTCACTGAATAAACCTCCTTTGGAAAAGGGAAAAACATCTAAGGTCTGACATCTTATGGTGATCAAGCAAACTACAAACCACTACATCACAGGATATCACTGGGTTCTGTAACAATCTAAAATCAATACATTACAAGGTATCAATGAGCTCAGTAACAAGCTACATTCCCGTGCATTACAGGATAATACCCAGTTTAGTAACAATCTAACAAATGATACATTATAGAGTATCATCAGGTTCAGTAACAATCGACAGGTTCTGTAACATTCTAAACATTGATGTATTACAGGATATCACCAGTTTCTGTAACAATATTGATATGCTCTGTAACAATCCACAAGCCAAAACTTTGCTGGGTTTGGCCAGGTTTCGTTACGATCTAAAAATTGATACATTACGAGGTATCAGCTGTTATGGACTCAGTGAAAGTCCCTTTAAGATAGAGAGTGTGTGTGTATGTGTGTGTGGGGCGTGCTTACGTCAATCTCCTCACATGAGAGTACTTTTTCTTTCAATTCTGTCAACTCAGGGTCCTTTGTCTGTTCCACCATAAAATCCTTCCTCGACAAAGACAAATCTTTAAATTCAGGCTCACTATAAGGATGTTGATCCTCCAGTGAAGACAGAAAAGTCTCAGATAAGGCATCATAATTTTCTTCCTGTTTAGGACTGTCACAAGGAACCACATCAGACTGCACCGGACTGTCTGTCTTGGCTAATTCTTTAGCTCTAGCTCGAGTCACCGCACATGATGGGTAAACATCTGAATCATCCTCAGACTCATCAATCCTTGGTTTGGTTGTTAACCGTACCACAGGATCACTTTCTCCATTTGCAAGGTCATTTCCCAATAACAAAGAAACTCCTTCCACTGGCAAACTAGGTCTTATCCCTATCTCGACTGGTCCTTCTACGAACTTTGACTTTAAAATCACCCTGTGAAAAGGGACAGACATGGTCTCACCTGTAACGCCTCGTACTAGATTTACTTCACCAGTGTCACTTTCTTCACCAAAATTTAAAACACTGTCCAGCAAGAGAGATTGACTAGCCCCAGTATCTCTAAGAATTTTCACTGGCACCTGGGGTGACTCATCATTCAGTGAAACAAAACCCTCTGATACATACGAACGGAATTCCTTTCTCACCTCCTCCAACTTTTCCGCTTTTCCCTCTTGCAAGGACTGGTCTTTAACAGCATCTCCTAAACCTTTTTGATTTTTAATTGCCTGAAAGCAAGCATTGGGCCCAGCTTCCTTCTTTTTCTTCAAAAGGGCACAATTAGATATCATGTGGCCAGGTTTCCTACAGTAATAACAAGTACGCTCAACAGGTTTCTCCAGGATATTTTGGTTTTTTAGTTTCGATGGAACAATATTTGGTCTAAATTGGCCTTCCTCAACATCAACATCAGGCATTCTAGAAACAACCTTTACACCATCCACCAAGGCCTTAATATTTCTAAGGGGTATTGCCTCTGGAAATCTAGAAGTGGCACACATGATGGTTAACAAATACTGATTTCCAGTCTTAGACTTTGGTAAGGGGCCAACACAGTCCACAATCACCTTCGAAAAGGGTTCACCAAAAGCAGGAATTGGTTTCAAAGGAGCCACAGGGGGTTTTGTTGTTGACAGTGAAGGTCCATAAAGTTGCACTCCTGCTGAGATCACCTTGGTGGATGGTGTAAAGGTTGTTTCTAGAATGCCTGATGTTGATGTTGAGGAAGGCCAATTTAGACCAAATATTGTTCCATCGAAACTAAAAAACCAAAATATCCTGGAGAAACCTGTTGAGCGTACTTGTTATTACTGTAGGAAACCTGGCCACATGATATCTAATTGTGCCCTTTTGAAGAAAAAGAAGGAAGCTGGGCCCAATGCTTGCTTTCAGGCAATTAAGGTCTAGGGGTATGATTCTCGCTTGGGATGCGAGAGGTCCCGGGTTTATCCCGGACGAGCCCCCAATTTTGTCACGAACCAGCAACAAAAGAAACACACTGAGCATGATTCAGTGTTAAAAACTATTTTATTAATCACTACTTATGATAATACGTAAAATAAAAGTAAAAATGTTAGTATGTTAGAATTCAAGAATGTTAAACCTCGAACGTTAACCCCAAAACTAAACTCTTCGTGTGTGTGTGTGTGTGTGTGTAGCGTGATAATTATTAACATTACTAACTCTATGCGCGGTTAAAAATTTTCTTGGGAAAATTTTTTTTTTAGGTGGGAGGTGTTATGGACTCAGTGAAAGTCCCTTTAAGATAGAGAGTGTGTGTGTATGTGTGTGTGGGGCGTGCTTACGTCAATAGAAGATAAAGGACTTAATGACGTTGTTGAAGAAGAAGAAGAAGAAGAAAGAGAGAGAGAGTAGGGAGAGAGACACCAGCCTGCTTGTTTTCTCTATCGATGGATGAGAAACAATAACTGTGTTTGCCACTGAAATCCATGTATGGAAGTTGGAAGTAATCCGGTGGAGTTCACTTTGTTGCTGACCTGTAGAAGGAAACAGGTATTTGTATGTGGACGACCACGGTTCGGATGCTTTTCGGGGTGAGGAAGTCACTACCGAGTAAACACTGAAGTGTCGTTTGGGTTCCATCGTGGAACATTTGGTTTTCGTATGTACTCTCTCTATGTTTTTCTACATCTACATCTTATCTTCAGACAACGGTGGTTGTTGAAGAAGCCCTTGCTCATGTTTCACCTTATGACTTGCGGAACTGAACTTTAAGAACCATTCAGGAACTGGGAGTTTTGGACTTTGTCACACACACACACACGAAGAGTTTAGTTTTGGGGTTAACGTTCGAGGTTTAACATTCTTGAATTCTAACATACTAACATTTTTACTTTTATTTTACGTATTATCATAAGTAGTGATTAATAAAATAGTTTTTAACACTAAATCATGCTCAGTGTGTTTCTTTTGTTGCTGGTTTGTGACACAGCAAACTCATCTACTGATCCAATTCTCAAAAAAGAGGTTGTATTGACGTATTTACAACATTCTCAATGCAGTATTTACAAAATGTACATCAAATTAAAGCACTGCCATCCTTGTCCAGAATGCACTTCAGCCCCTGTGGCGCCCACTGGTTCCAGAAAGCCTCCAGAGAGCCAGCGGACACCACGTGCTCCGTCTCCAGGAACACCAGGTACGGACGTACCTTCAGAGAAGGGCAGATAGTCAGGTTGGGTGGAACCCTTGATAGCTGGGGCTGAAGTGTAACCCAGAACTTGACGAGCAGCCCCTTCAAATACTCAAACACGGGCTGCAGTCTCTCACATTTGGTACATACATGGAGCATGGACTCCTCCAGGCCACAGAAGGGGCAGGTGGTCTGGGAGTCTGTGTTCCATGTATATACCAAACTTGAAAACCCATTGTACCATTCTGCGCAACACTCTCCGTGATGTAGAAAGCCTTCCACTGGTCCCCCTCCTCACTGCCGATGGCAGAACGGACCACTGTTACGTGTCCAGTCAGCAGATGAAGGTGAGGAAGTGGAGAGTGTGTGCAGGAGCAGCCCGGTTAGGAAACATCTCTAGGTGGCGAGGAACGGCATGGAGAGCATCTCCGAGAGATGGCTCATGTTGTGTGGGACCGGCTCCTGAGCAGGGTTCTGGGGCCTGGGTCCAGCCAAA
Organism: Pristis pectinata; assembly: GCF_009764475.1. NCBI lineage: Eukaryota > Metazoa > Chordata > Chondrichthyes > Rhinopristiformes > Pristidae > Pristis > Pristis pectinata. The sequence continues at coordinate 4,954,826 of NC_067405.1, read as the reverse complement.
TGTCAAATATCAGAGGACATGCATTTAGGGTGAGAGCGGGTAAGTTTAAAGGGGATGTGCGGGGGGCGGTGGGGGGGGGGGGGCAAGATTTTTTTTTACCAAGGACTGGTGGGCTGCCGGGGATGGTGGGGGAAGCAGATATGATAGTGGCGTTCCAGAGGCTTTTAGATAGACACATGAACATGCAGGGAATGGAGGGAATATGGATCGTGTACAGACAGAAGAGATTTAGTTTAATTTTGCATCGTGTTTGGTGCAGACATTGTGGGACAATGTGCTGTACTGTTCGTTCTAGCTCTATGTTCTAGATCCTTGCTCTAGCTATGTTCCAGCTCTATATTCTAGCTCTGTTCTAGCACTATGTTCCAGCTCTTTGTTCTAGCTCTGTTCCAGCTCTATATTCTAGCTCTGTTCCAGCTTTATGTTCTAGATCTTTGTTCCAGCTCTATGTCCTAGCTATTTGTTCTAGCTCTATGTTCCAGCTCTATGCTCCACGTACAGGTATCTCTGCAGGATCTGAAGACGGAGAGTCACCATCTGGGTTCAGACTCACACCTGCGACCGACCACCTCTCCAATTGGGAGAGTCAGGACCGCAGCAGAGACCCAGTGTTTCCCCTTGTCCCAGAAGAAAGCAACTGGCTTCTTCTGGATCTTGGTGGCAAAGGCAGGAGTCAGAACCAAACTGACCAACGGTACCACAGCATGGAGGTCACCAGCTGGTTTATGATCCTTGGCCCCTGTAGGAAAGCACTTCGAGCAGTTCTGTCCAGGACCCTAACAGGATGGAGACATTCACCTCCAGCTCCTGCCAGGCTCACGTAGACTCCCAGATAAAGGAGGTGCATGGTGCTCCATACAAATGGACTCATCTCCTTTGGCAAGAAGTCTACCCATGACTGATCTGCCAAGAGCCCATAATATTTTTCCTAATTGATCCGTGCCAAAAAGACCTGGGGGCACTCATGCATCCCCACACAGGTCAACAGGATCTGTGACCACAAGGAGCAGTCATCGCAATAAACCAGGAGGACAACCTCCACGTCCAGTTCGCACAAAGCCAGGCTTGTCAACTTCCTCCACAGGATTGGCTCCACTCAGATGGAGTACGGCTGGGAGTCATGGGGCATCCCTGATGTACTCCTCTCCCAAAGGGAGAGGCACCATCAAAGACTTTCACAACGAATAGGATATAGGACAAGGAATAGGATAAATTTGTCCCGGTGAGGCAGAGAAGGAATGGCAGGGTGAAGGAACTGTGGGTGATGAGAGAGGTGGAACAACTAGTTAGGAAGAAGAAGGCAGCGTACATAAGGTGTAAGCAGCAAGGATCGGACAGGGCTCGTGAGGAATATAGAGTAGCAAGGAGGGAACTTAAGAAGGGGCTGAGGAGAGCGAGAAGGGGACATGAAAAGGCTTTGGCGAGTAGGGTTAAGTAGAATCCCAAGGCTTTTTTCTCGTACGTAAAGAGCAGAAGGATGGCTAAAGTAAAGGTAGGTCCGATTAAAGACAAAGGTGGGAGGATGTGCCTGGAAGCTGTGGAAGTGGGTGAGGTTCTCAAATGAATACTTCTCTTCAGTATTCACCAAGGAGAGGGGTCTTGATGATGCTGAGGACAGTGTAGGTGAGGGTAATGTTCTAGAGTATGTAGATATCAAGAGAGAGGATGTGTTGGAGTTGTTAGAAAATATTAGGACAGGTAAGTCCCCGGGACCTGATGGAATATTCCCCAGGCTGCTTCGGGAGGCGAGGGAGGAGATTGTTGAACCGCTGGTAAGGATCTTTGAGTCCTCGTTGTCCATGGGAATGGTACCGGAGGATTGGAGGGTGGCGAATGTTGTCCCCTTATTCAAAACAGGCAGTAGGGATTGTCCAGGGAATTACAGACCGGTGAGCCTTACGTCTGTGGTGGGCAAGCTGCTAGGAAGGATTCTAAGAGATGGGATCCATGATCATTTAGAGAATCAGGGACTGATTAGGGACAGCCAGCATGGATTTGTGAAGGGAAGATCTTGCCTCACTAGCCCGATAGGGTTCTTTGAGGAGGTGACCAGGAAGATTGATGAGGATAGTGCAGTAGATGTGGTCTACATGGATTTTAATAAGGTGCTTGACAAGGATCCGCATGGTGGGCTTTTTCAGAAGGTCAGAGGCCAAGGGATCCAGGAAGGCTTGGCTGTATGGATTCAGAATTGGCTTGCCTGTAGAAAGCAGAGGGTTGTGGTGGAGGGAGTGCATTCGGACTGGAGGACTGTGACTAGTGGTGTCCCGCAGGGATCGGTTCTGTGACCTCTACTTTTTGTGATATTTATTAATGACTTAGATGAGGGGGTGGAAGGGTGGGTTAGCAAGTTTGCAGATGACACAAAGATCAGTGGTGTTGTGGATAGTGTGGAGGGATGTCGAAGCTTACAGAAGGATATTGATAGGATGCAGAGCTGGGCTGACAAGTGGCAGATGGAGTTCAATCCGGAGAAGTGTTAGGTGGTACACTTTGGAAGGACAAACTCCAAGGCGGAGTACAAAAAAATGGCAGGATTCTGGGCAGTGTGGAGGAGCAGAGGGATCTGGGGGTTCATATCCACAGATCACTGAAAGTTGCCACACAGGTGGATAGGATAGTTAAGAAAGCTTATGGGGTGTTAGCTTTCATAAGTCAAGGGATCAAGTTTAAGAGCCACGAAGTAATGATGCAGCTTTACAAAACTCTGGTTAGATCACACTTAGAGTACTGTGTCCAGTTCTGGTCGCCTCATTATAGGAAGGATGTGTTGGAAAGGGTGCAGAGGAGATTTACCAGGATGCTGCCTGGATTAGAGAGTATGGAGACTAGAGCTAGGGCTTTACTCATTGGAGAGGAGATGAGGGGAGACATAATAGAGGTATACAAAATATTAAGAGGAATAGATAGAGTGGACAGCCAGCGCCTCTTTCCCAGGGCACCAATGGTTTTAAGGTAATGGGGGGGGGGGAGTTCAAGGGAGAAGTCAGGGGGAGGTTTTTCACCAAGAGAGTGGTTGGTGCATGAAATGCGTTGCCAGGGGTGGTGGTGGAGGCTGATACGTTGGTCAAGTTCAAGAGATTGTTAGATAAGCATATGGAGGAATTTAAGATAGAGGGATATGGGGGAGGAAGGGGTTAGATAGTCTTAGGAGCGGTTTGAAGGTCGGCACAACATGGTGGTCCAAAGGGCCTGTATTATGCTGTATTGTTCTATGGTTCTGTGGAATGCAGGACAGGATATCACGTGGTGTATAGCAACCTGCAAACCAATGTACTACATATCGGCAGGCTCTGTAACCATCTAAAAAGTGATACATTGTGGAGTATTTCCGGGTTCTATAACAGGCTATAAACCAATACATTTCAGGGTACCGTGGGGCTCTGTAACAATCTAAAAACCCTCACATTACAGGGTATCACATTACAAATGCAATTCATTACAAGGTATCATCAAGCTCTGTAACAATCTACCATCCCATACATCACAGGCTATCATCTGGTTCTGTAATAATATGCAAACTGATACATTAAGATATCTTTATTAGTCACATGTGCATCGAAACACACAGCAAAATGCATCTTTTGTGTAGAGTGTTCTGGGGGCAGTCCGCAAGTGTCACCACGCTTCCGGCACCAACATAGCATGCCCACAACTTCCTAACCCGTACGTCTTTGGAATGTGGGAGGAAACCGGATCACCCGGAGGAAACCTATGCAGACACGGGGAGAACGTACAAGCTCCTTACAGACAGCGGCCGGAATTGAACCCGGGTTGCTGGCTCTGTGATAGCGTTACGCCAACCGCTACACTATCATGCCTGCATTACAAACTGTTAATTGGTTCTATACTAATCTAATCGGGTTTTGGAGTAATAATCTAATCTGGTTTAGTAACAATCTACAAATTGACTCAGTATAAGGAATCACCTGGATCCGCAACAATCTACAAATCAATACGTACCTGGGCACTGACGGTTCCGTAACAATCTACAAGCTAAAACAGCACAGGTGGCTTCTATAATCAGTTGATACACTGAAGCTGCATAAATCTCTGCTTCACCACGGATTCTGTATAAATTTGCAATTGTAGCTGTCCAACCAAAGTACAGTGTTCCCTTCTTCATGTACTGATGGAGCGTCTGCCTGTGTCTGGTAGTCTAGTCAGAGCTGTGCATCCCACACGCTGTGCTCTAGTGGGCTACTCATTCTTATAGGATTTTGTTCAGCCATTCAACAGTGCTGAATTCATAGAACATACAACATACAACACTACAGCACAGGAACAGGCCCACGATGTGCTAACATTTTGTCCTGCTCTACTATCTATCTAAGTCTTCCCTCCCACATCGCCCCCTATTTCTCTATCGTTCATGTGTCTATCTAAGAGTTTCTTAAACGTCCTTAATATATCTGCCCCACAACCTCTGCAGGCAGTGTGTTCCACATACCCACCACTCTGTGTAAAAAGCATACCCTTGACATCCCCCTTATATCTTCCTCCAATCACTTTAAAATTATGTCCCCTCATGTTAGCCATTGTCGCCCTGGGAAAAAGTCTCTGACTGTCCACTCGATCTGTGCCTCTTATCATCTTGTGCACCTCTATCAAGTCACCTCTCATCCTTCTTCTCCCCAAAGAGAAAAGCCCTAGCTCACTCAACCTATCCTCATAAGATATGCTCTCCAATCCAGGCAGCATCCTGGTAAATCTCCTCTGCATCCTCTCTAAAGCTTCCACATCCTTTCTATAATGAGGCAACCAGAAATGAACACAATACTCCAAGTGTGGTCTAACCATAGAGCTGCAACATCACCTTGTAGCTCTTGAACTCAATACCCCGACTAATGAAGGCCAACACTCCATATGCCTTCTTAACAACCCTATCGACCTGTGCGACAACCTTGAGGGACCTATGGACGTGGACCCCAAGATCCCTCTGTTTCTCCGCACTGCTAAGAGTCCTGCCATTAACCTTGTATTCTGCCTTCGAATTTGATCTCCTGAAGAGTATCACTTCACACTTTTCCCGGTTGAACTCCATCTGCCACATCTCAGCCCAGCTCTGCATTCTCTCAATATCCTGTTGTAATCTATAGCAACCTTCTACATGATCCACACCACCACCAACCTTTGTATCATCAGCAGACTTACTAACCCACCCTTCCACATCCTTATCCAAGTCATTTATAAAAATCACAAAGAGCAGGGGTCCCAGAACAGATCCCTGCGGAACACCACTGGTCACCGACCTCCAACCAGAATACGCTCCATGTTGTGCCGAACTATTTAAACTAAAGACAGTCAGCGCCTCCTTCCCAGGGCACCAATGCTCAAGACGAGAGGTCATGGCTTTAAGGTTATGGGTGGGAGGTTCAGGGGAGATGTCAGAGGGAGGTTTTTCACCCAAAGAGTGGTTGGTGCATGGAATGCACTGCCTGGGGTGGCGGTGGAGGCAGATACATTGGACAGGTTCAAGAGCTTGTTGGATAGGCATATGGAGGAGTGTGGGATGGGGGGATATGCGGAAGGAAGGGGTTAGGTAGTGTGAGGGTGGTCTGATGGACGGCACGACACGGTGGGCCGAAGGGCCTGTTTTGTGCTGTATGGTTCTATGGTTCTAATTAAACTAATCCTTCCCCATGCATATGGTCCATATCCTTCATTCTCTGCATATTCATGTATCTTTCTAAGAGCCTCTTAAACACCTCTATCGTATCTGCCTCCACACCCACCCCTGGCAGCACATTCCAGGCACCCACCACTCTGTGTAAAAAAATTTGCCCCACACATCTCCTCTGAACTTTCCCCTCTCACCTTAAATACATGATTTCTAGTATTAGACACTTCGACCCTGGGAAAAAGATACTGGTTGTCTCCCCTATCTATACCTCTCGTAATCTTATAAGCTTCGATCAGGTCTCCCCTCAGCCCCCACTGCTCCGGAGAAAACAACCCAAGTCTGTCTAACCTCTCCTTGTAGCTCATGCCCTCTAATCCAGGCAGCACCCTGGTGAACCTCTTCTGCACCCTCTCCAAAGCCTCCACATCCTCCCTGTAATGGGGTGACCAGAAATGAATGCAATACTCCAGGTGCAGCCTAAGTGGTTACTCCAGATGTGGTGTGAACAGCTGCTGTCCAGCACTCTCCACATAACAAAGTAAGCAGACAGCTAAGCAGGAGCATCCATTTGAGTGGACATAACATGGAAAGTAAAAATGCTTGTTAACCCTTTGTGGGCTGCCAATCCTTCTCACTTGGTTTCCCCTCCCCCCACATGTTCCAGGCTCCCTCCCTCGTAATTAATTAGGCTTTCAGTGAAGTGCCTGTCCAAACTAACCTCTCCCGAGTGACATGCATGCACCGCCAGTCCTTAACGTTTCAAAAGGCCTCCTCCAGGGTGACGATAATCGCTCGCTCTCAAAAATGGAAAGCATTTGAGGATTGGGAAGAAAAATGAATGCATTGAAAATAATTCCCCAACAGGCAAAGGTTGTGGCGAAGGAGTCTGGGGAAACCCCTCACTGCGCCAGCCCTGAGCAGAAGGTCAGAGACAGAAATCACCAGCCTGTCTGCCGTAATCACCACTTCCATCCCTCGTCTCCCTCGCCGGCTGGCTCCAAACTCCCATTGGACCGCAGAGCAATAAACACAATGCCACCGCTTACAGCTCAGAATCACGTCGTTAGGGCTACTCGAGGGGTGGGGGGGGGGATGGATAAGCAGTGGGGAGGGTTGAGAGAGCACACAAGCAATGCAGAGAGTGGCAGACCTGACACTGAGTGAGTTTCACCTCCTGCAAAACCGCCGTCCCGTGCAAATAGGTTTTGCTCTTTTGAAACTGGTCTGACCCAGGAGACAACAGAGCTTATGGCATGGAACATATAACCTGGCCTGGCCATTCGGCCCACAATGTTGTACTGACCTTGATGCCAATTTATACTATATGCTCTCCTCCTGTGTATCATCCACATCCCTCCATTCCCTTCATATTCATGTGTCGATCTAAAAACTTAAACCCCACCAAACTGCTTCCACAACTACCCCCGGTAACCCATTCCAGGCACCTACCACTCTCTGCGTAAAAAAACTTGCCCCTCACGTCACCTTTAAACTTCCCCCCTCTAACCTTAAAAGCATCTCCTCTGGTGTTTAGCATTTCTACCCTGGGGAACAGATTCTGACTGTCTACCCTATCTATGCCTCTCATAATTTTAAAAACCTCTATCAGGTCTCCCCTCAGCCTCCGACGCTCCAGGGAGAACAACCCAAGTTTGTCCAACCGTTCCCTATTGCTCATACCCTCTAACTGATGTAATCATGAAGAAGGCATGCCAGCAGCTCTACTTCATTAGCAGTTTGAGGAGATTTGGTATGTCACCAAAGACTTGCAAATTTCTACAGATGTATGGTGGAGAGCATCCTGAATGGTTGCATCACAGCCTGGTATGGAGGCTCCAACATGTGGGATCGCAAGAGGCTGCAGAGGGTTGTAGACTCAGCCAGCTCCATCATGGGCACAACCCTCCCCACCATCGAGGACATCTTCAAGAGGTGGTGCCTCAAGAAGGTGGCATCCGTCACTAAGGACCCTCACCACCCGGGACACACCCTCTTCTCGTTACTGCCATCAGGAGGAGGTACAGGAGCCTGAAGACCCAAACTCAATGATTCAGGAACAGCTTCTTGCCCTCGCCATCAGATTTCTGAACGGTCCATGAACCCATGAACACTACCTCGTTATTCCTTTTTTATTTGCACTATTTATTTATTTCATAATTTATAGTGATTTTTATGTCTTTGCATTGTACTGCTGCCACAAAACAACACATTTCATGTCATATAAGTCAGTGATAATAAACCTGATTCTGATAATCTAGTAAATCTCTTCAGCACCTCTTCGACAGTTTCCACATCTTTCCTATAACGGGGCGACCAGAACTGCAAACAATGCTCCAAGTGCGGTCTGACTAAAACTTTATACAGCTGCAGCATGACATACCATAACACCCCTATGACCTATGATTCCACCCCCCAACAGCCCGTGCCCCCCTCCCCAAAACCCCATGTGAGAGGCGCAGAGGAAGAGTGTGGTCAAATCTTGATCAGTGGGACCTCTCAGGCAAGAACAATATCAAATAGGAGCAGGAGCAGGCCACTCGGCCCCTCAATCCTGCCCCATTTGGCATGAGAGTGGCTGATCTACACTGGCCTCGGTTCCTCTTCTGTGACAGTTCCCCACAGCCCTTAATTCCCCAGTCTTTTAAATATTTATCTCCCTCCACCTTAAGTATATCTAATGATCTGATCTCCACAACCCTCAGGGGTAGAGAATTCAAGAGATTCACTACGCTCTATACACACCTCCTTTTTAAATGACTGGGCCCTTATCTTAGAGTCATAGAGTTGTACATGGAAACAGGCCATTTGGCCCACTGTGTCTATGCTGACCATCATGCCTATCTATACTAGTCCCACCTGCCTCTATGCCCTGCTCATTCAAGTACCTGTCCAGATGCCTCTTAAATGTTGCTACTGTTCCTGCCTCCACCTCCTCCTCTGGCAGCTCATTCCAGACACCAACTACTGTGTGTGAAACATTTACTCCTCAGATTGCCTTTAAACTTCCTCCCTCTCACCTTGAACCTGTGCCCTCTAGTTTTAGACACCCCTACCACGGGAAACAGACTCTGGCTATCTACCCAGTCTCTGCCTCTCATAACCTTACACACCTCATTCATGTCATCCCTCAGCCTCCTTTGTTCCAGGGAAAACCAACCAAGCCTATCCAATGTCTCCTTATAACTCAAGCCTTTTACTCCAGTCAACATCCTTATGAATTTTTTCAGAATCAGGTTTATTATAACTGACTTATATGTTCTGAAATGTGTTGTTTTGCGGCAGCAGTACAGTGCAAAGACATAAAATTACTATAAATTACAAAATAAATAAATAGTGCAAAAAAGGAATAACGAGGTAATGTTCGTGGGTTCATAGACCCTCTCCAGATTAATCACAGTTTCCCTATAGTCTGGTGACCAGAACAGCACGCAATACGCCCAGTGCAATATGCCCAGTGCCCAGGGCAGGCACGGTAACGTAGCAGTTAGCGTAACGCTATTACAGCGCCAGTGACCCGGGTTCAATTCTGGCCGCTGTCTGTAAGGAGTTTGTACGTTCTCCCCGTGACTGCATGGGTTTCCTCCGGCTGCTCCGGTTTCCTCCCACATTCCAAAGACGTACGGGTTAGGAAGTTGTGGGCGTGCTATGTTGGCGCCGGAAGCGTGGCGACACTTGCGGGCTGCCCCCAGGACACTCTACGCAAAAGATGCATTTCACTGTGTGTTTCGATGTACATGTGACTAACAAAGAAATCTTATAACCAATGTTATGTACAACTGTAACATCACGTCCCAACTCTTGTGCTCAATGCCTCGGCCAATGAAGGCAAGCATACCACACTCCTTCTTCACTACCATGTCTACCTGTGTCACCACCTTCAGGAAACTATGTACCTATATCCCAAGGTCTCCCTGTTCCACAACACTCCCCAGGGTCCTGCCATTCACTACGCAAGTCCGGCCCTGGTTTAACTTCCCAAAATGGATCAGCTCACACTTGTCTGGGTTAAATTCCCTCTGCCATTCCTTTGCCCACCTTTCCCAGTGGATCTACATCCTGCTGTAACCTTAGACACCCTTCTTCACTGTCCAGTATACCACCAATTTTGCTGACTTACTAACCATCCCAATTACAGTCCCATTCAAATATGGAAAATCATAGACAAAACTCTGTTAATTGCACCTTATTGTCTACCTGCACTGTACTTCCTCTATAGCTGTTACACTTTATTCTGCATTCTGTTATTGTTTTACCCTGCACTACCTCAACGTACTGTTGTAATGAATTGATCTGCATGAATGGTATGCAAGACAAGTTTTTCACTGTACCTCAGTACAAGTGACAATAATAAACCAATTCCGATTCATCATAAAAACATTGAAAGGCAAGTATCGGTAATGTTGACCTTAAAACCACAGGATTGTCAGAAAAGCCCCTCTGGTTCATTGATGCTCTTCAAGGAAGGAGATCTGCCATCCTTACCCACTGCGGCCACTACAGAGCCACCAGTGGGTTGGTTCTCACATAGCCCAGCAAGCACAACGCAGGGTCAATAGTGACGGGCAATAAATGCTGCCCACGTCCAGTCAATGAATGTAAAAGAATTGTAGATAGGTAGGAGGAGGTGGGCGGGGGAACAGTTCAAATGACAATTAATCCAGTGGAGACACAGGAGGCTGCAGATACTGGAATGTGGAGCAACAAACAATCTGCTAGAGGAACTCAGTGGGTCGAGCAGCTTCTGTGGGAGGAACCAAAGAACCATAGAACACTAAAGCACAGAAAACAGGCCATTTGGCCCTTCTAGTCTGTGCCGAAACTTTATTCCACTAGTCCCATTTACCTGCACCATCCATGACCCTCCAGACCTCTCCCGTCCATGTATCTATCCAATTTATTCTTAAAACTTAAGAGTGAGCCTGCATTTACCACGTCAGATGCCAGCTCGTTCCACACTCCCACCACTCTGAGTGAAGAAGTTCCCCCTAATGTTCCCCCTAAACCTTTCCCCTTTCACCCTAAAGCCATGTCCTCTCGTATTTATCTCTCCTAATCTAGGTGGAAAGAGCCTACTCGCATTAACTCTGTCTATACCCTCATAATTTTGTAAACCTCTATCGAATCTCCCCTCATTCTTCTGCGCTCCAAGGAATAAAGTCCTAACCTGTTCAATCTTTCCCTGTAACTCAACTCCTGAAGACTTGGCAACATTCTAGTAAATCTTCTCTGCACTCTTTCAATCTTACTGATATCCTTCCTACAGTTAGGTGAAAGGAACTGTCGATGTGTCGGGTCGAAACCCTGCATCAGGACTGGTTCAGGGTTTTACGCCCTTTCTGGTCCTGATGCAGAGTTTCGTTATGGTCTTGCAGCTTATTGTCTACCTGCACTGCACTTTATTCTGCATTCTGTTTTGTTTTCCCTTGTACTACCTCAATGCACAGTGTAATGAATTGATCTGTATGAATGGTATGCAAGACAAGTTTTTCACTGTACCTTGGTAAAAGTGACAATAATAAAGCATTTCCAATTCCTTCCCCCCACAGATGCTGCTCGACCTGCTGAGTTCCTCCAGCAGATTGCTTATTGCTTCTGACAATTAGATATTTATTTATTAGTCACATGTACATTGGAACACATGATGAAATGCGTCTTTTTGCGTTACTGAGAATCTGCTGGGGGCAGCCCGCAAGTGTCGCCTCTCTTCTGGCTCCTAACCCGTACGTCTTAGGAACGTGGGAGGAAACCGGAGCACCCGGAGGAAACCCACGCAGACGCAGGGAGAACGTACAAACTCCTTACAGACAGCGGCGGGAATTGAACCCAGGTCGCTGGCGCTGTAATAGCGTTACGCTAACCGTGCCTGATGTATTACTTTGTTGATAAATAGTTTACCTCTAATTGGCTGTGAAGAATGGGCCAATGGCAGGTGTGTGTGTGAGGGGAGGGTTGGTGTTCAAACAGCTGGTGGCCAAGAAAGGGATGTTTATGGAATGGGAGTGCGGGAAGTATCATTCTCACATGGGAAATAGTTAAAAGATCCTCCAGAGATACAGGGAAGACATCAGTTCCCTGGTGAATCCCAGAGGGAGACACTTGCCCAGATCCCTCAACCTGCTCCTGAAGATTTAAACGCTAATGAATGCCTCTGGCGAGGCAGGAGTTAATTGTACATCAGCCAAGCTGTAATGAATCCATCTTCAGTCCCCTACCCAAAATACAGCCCCAGCTGGGAAGGAGCTGATAGTGGAGGTGGGTCACTGAACACAGAGACTGACAGACATTTGTACTACAAGGCGTCAAGGGGTGCAGAGAAAGCAAAGGTATTGGTATTGGTTTATTGTTGTCACTTGTATCAAGGTACAGTGAAAAACTTGTCTTGCGTACCGTTCATACAGGTCAATTCATTGCACAGTGCATTGAGGTAGTACAAGGTAAAACAATAACAGAATACAGAGTAAAGTGTCACAGCTACAGAGGAAGTGCAGTGCAGGTAGACAATAAGGTGCAAGGTCATAACAAGGTAGTGGTGTTGAGGCCTCGATGGATCAGCCCTGATCTCATTGACTGGCAGAACAGGTTCGAGGGGCCGAATGGACTACTCCTACTCCTGATTCACATGTTCATGCATGCAAATCTGTGCATGGTTGGAAGGGGGCAGCATGGTTCATGTGCCTTAGCAGTTGCCTGAACATATAGGTGGGTGAATATAGATACTGCTGTTGTCAATGTGGCATCAATTGCTGATCACTTGTTGCCCTTGACCTTACACCCACTGTAAGATAAGGCTGCGACCAAGTGTCAAGCCAACACCACGAGACAGGATGTTCAAATCATGGACCTCACACCCCTTAGAGATCCCACTAGCACTGCGTGCTCTGGTTAACTTACCTAACTAGTGATCGAGAGACTCAAGTTCCAATCGCAGTGGAGGAATTTAAATTCAATTAATAATCAGGAATTCGCAACCAGTCTTCGTAAAAACTACAGGATTATCGGGAAAATCCATCTGGTTCACCAATGTCCTTATAAAACTTTGGTCAGACTGCACTTGGAGTCCAGTACTGGTCACCCCGTTATGGGAAGGATGTGGAGACTGTGGAGAGGGTGCAGAGGAGGTTCACCAGGATGTTGCCTGGATTACAGGGTACAAGGTATAAGGAGAGGTTGGACAAACTTGAGTTGTTCTCCCTAAAGCGTCGGAGGCTGAGGGGAGACCTGACAGAGGTTTTTATAATTATGAGAGGCATCGATAGGGTAGTCTTTTTCTCAGGACAGAAACGTCAAACACCAGAGGACGTGCTTTTAAGGTTAGAGGGGAGAAGTTTAAAGGTGATGTGAAGGGCAAGGTTTTTTTTATACAGAGAGTGGTCGGTGCCTGGAATGGGTCACCAGGGGTAGTAGTGGAAGCAGGCAGTTTGGTGGAGTTTAAGAGGCTTTTAGATAGGCACATGAATATGAAGGGAGTGGAGGGATAGGGATGGTACACAGGAGGAGGGCATTTAGCCTGTCCATTGCTGTACTGTTCTATGTTCCACGTCCTTCAGGGAAGGAAATCTGCCCTCCTTACCCTGTCTTCACCACCCTGTCTACCTGTGACACCACTTTTAGGGAACCGTGTACTGTACTCCTAGGTCCCTCTGTTCTACCACACTCCCCAGGACCCTACCATTCACTGTGAAAGTCCTACCCTCATTTGTCTTCCTAAATTGCAACACTTTGCACATTTGAATTAAACTCCATTTGCCATTCCTTGGCTCACTTACCCAGCTGACCAAGATCCCCCTGTAAATCCTGATATCCACTCTCAACAACACCACCTATTTTAGTGTCGTCTGCAAACTTACAAACCATGCCGTGCACATTCTCATCTAAGTCATTGATATAGATGACAAAGAGCAATGGGCCTGGCACTGATCCCTGGGGAACACCACTAGTCACGGGCCTCCAGTCCAAGAAACAACCTTCCACCATTCACCTTCTGCTTCCTACCATCAAGCCATTTGTGTATCCAATTAGCCAGCTGTCCCTGGATCCCATCCGATTTAACCTTTCATAGCAGCCCACCACCGCCTTACTGAAGTCTAGATAGACCACGTCTACCATGCTGCCCTCATTGACCTTCTTGGGTACTTTTCAATAAACTCAATCAAATCCGTGAGACATTTTACCTCAGTGCCACTTTCCTACACCTGCTCCATATCCTCTGATTCCTTTCATATCCAAAAATCTATTGATCACTGGAGAACACTCAGTGACTACACTGGAGCACACTCAGTGACTACACTGGAGCCTCCACAGCTTTCCGGGGAAGAAAATTCCGAGGATTCACCACCCTCTGGTAAAATTCCTTCATCCTGAATGACCGACCTCCCATTTTGAGACGTGACCCCTGGTTTTAGACACCCCACGCAAGGGGGGAATCATCACCTCCCCTGTCAAGCCCCGTAAGAATTTTCAGCAAGGTCTCCTCTCATTCTTCTAAAGAAACTGGTCCCACAATTCTTCGCTCAATCTTCAATGAAGACATTGAAGAATTGGTCAAGTGATTATGTCAGAAGAGCTTAACAAAATATCAGAATCGATAAAGATGAGATTTACCCAGACGGAAGTGTGCTTTCCCTCTTCCAGTGCGGGTCTTGCCTCGGCCGTTTCTCTTCCCATGAAGGAGGTTATTAATTTGACGTTGGATTCCCTTCCCTCCCTCCCTCCCACAATCCAGCCTTTGTTGGTCCTCTTGCTGAGATCATGTAGCCTATTGTTTCAAGCTGAAAGCCGATTCACTGGCGGCAGCTGAGAGCAGGCTAGCTGCATCAGTGTGCAGCCTGCACTGTCGACAACAAGAGCTTTTAAGATGGTCGGGATGGGGCCCAGGGAAGGTTCAAGTGTCCAATGGCTTTATCTTTTTGACCCTGCTGCTAAACAGATGCATTTTGCCACAAGTTTCAAAATTCCTCCGAAATCCGGTTGGGTTTGAAATTTTAAAAAAAAGATCTCATTTCATTTTAAACATGCTCCATCACATCAGCATCAAACCTTCGGAGGGAAAGGATGTCTTGTGAGAAAAAAATATTTAGCCTTAAACCAGAATGCCATGTCCGATTAAATGACGCACTTTACCCGGGTCTCTGCACATCTGCCAAGTTCTTTTGTGAAAATTAAGGAGAAACATATCGGAACAACTTCTTGATAGAAACACATCAGATCCTGAGGAGTCTTGCCAGGATGGATGCGGAGAGGATTTTTTCCTCCTGTGGGAGAATCCAGAACTGGGGGAGTCACTTTAAAGATTTAAGATAGAGATAAGGCAAAATATATTCTGTCAGAAGGCCAGGGTCATTGGATCTGTCTTCCTCAAGGGACACTGGAAATGCATATGGTGGAGGTAGATAGATTCTTGGTAAGTGTTAAAGAGTTATGCAGCACAGAAACAGGCCTTTTGGCCCATCTGGTCTAGGCTGAACAAGATACCCCATCCAGCTAGTCTCATTTGTACTCTTTCCAGTTTAACAACATCGTTCCTATAGCAGGACAACCAAAACAGAACAGAGCCATGCCATGGAACACAACTGCACCATGACCTCCCAACATTTATACTCATTCCCCTGACTGATGAAGGCCACCATGCCAAAACCTTCTTCATCACCCTGTCTACCTTTGACTCCACTTTCAGTGAACCATGTACTTGCACAAGGTCCCTCTGTTCTACAACACACCTTAGGGTCTTCTCCCCCCTCCCATTGGGCAGAAGGTACAAAAGCCTGAGAGCACGCACCACCAGGCTCAAGGACAGCTTCTATCCTGCTGTTATGAGACTATTAAACAGTCCCCTAGTACGATAAGATGGACTCTTGACCTCAAAATCTACCTCGTCATGGTTGAGAGATTCAAGTTCCTAGGAGTGAACATCACCAATAGCCTGTCCTGATCCAACCATCTAGATGCCACGGCCAAGAAAGCTCACCAGCGCCTCTACTTCCTCAGGAGGCTAAAGAAATTTGGCCTGTCCCCTTTGACACTCACCAATTTTTATTGATGCACCATAGAAAGCCTCCTATCTGAATGCATCACGGCTTGGTATGGAAACTGCAGAGTTGTGGACACAGCCCAACACATCATGGAAACCAGCCTCTCCTCCATGGACTCTGTCTACAATTCTCGCTGCTTCAGTAAAGCAGCCAACATGATCAAAGACCCAACCCAGCCCAGACATTCTCTGACTGGGTCCCTCCCTCCTCCCATCAGGCAGAAGATACAAAAGCACATACCACCAGGCTCAAGGACAGCTTCTATCCTGCTGTTATAAGACTATTGAATGGTCCCCTAGTATGATAAGATGGACTCTTGACTTCACAATTTACTTTGTTATGACCTTACACCTTATTATCTGCCTGCACTGCACTTTCTCTGTAGCCATGACACTTTACTCTGCGTTCTGTTATTGTTTTCACTTGCACTACCTCAATGCATTGTGTAATGAATTGATCTGTATGAACGGTATGCAAGACAAGTTTTTGACTATACCGCGGTACAACTGACAATAATAAACCAATTTACCACTGTGAAAGTCCTACCTGGATTTGACTTTCCAAATTACAACACCTCGCACTTCTCCGAATTAAACTCCATTTGCCATTCCTCGGCCCACTTACTCAGCTGATCGAGATCCCCCCGGTAATTTTGATAATTTTCCTCATAAGCAAGGGTTACTGGGGGTATGCGGAGATGTGGTTATGATCAGATACCTTTGAATGGTGGAGTAGGCTTGAGGGACGAAGTGGATTTTGCCCTCTCTGATTGTCAGTGCAGGAACAGCTTGACAGGCAGGTGTGTGGTTCTACTGGTCTGTACCAGGATCGGACCCTCTGTTGGATTCATAGGCAGGGTAAAGGAAGCAGAACATGGCAGGGAAAATAATCGTAGAGAAACAAAGGACTGCATATGCTGGAATCTAGATGAAAAAACAACAAGATGCTGGAGGAACTCAGCAGGTCAGGCAGTATCCGTGGAGAAAAACAGACGGGTCACTGTTTCGGGTCAGGACCCTCCTGAAGACGGGTTGCCTGCTTCTCTCCATGGACGCTGCCTCGCCTGCTGAGTTCCTCCAGCATCTTGTTGTTTCTTTCAATCAGAGAAAATAATTCCCGTCCCTCCTGTGTCCTCCACAATGTTTTCACCGACGAGATGTGGTTTAACAGCGATTAGGAAAGGAACCTGCCCCAAAATAGGGAGTTTCCCAGGGCAAAGGTTGGGAAAGAGGAAAGATAAAGGATGATATTGGAAGCTAGGAAAAGAGGCAGGACAGACCAAGGAACAAAGATGGGAAAGCTTAAAAAGGGCAAGGAAATAGGCTAGGAAGAGATGGTGACGCTGCCCATCAAAAGGAATGTTGGAACATATGAACATAGAACAGCACAGAACAGGCCCTTCGGCCCACAATGTTGTGCCGACATAGCTAATCCCTCCTACCTACAGGATGCCCATGTCCCTCTATTTTCCTCTCATTCATGTGCCCATCCAAGCCCCTCTTAAAAGCCCCCAATGAATTTGCCTCCACCACCCTATCAGGGAACGCATTCCAGGCATCCACCACTCTGTCAGTAAAAAAAGTTTCCCTCACGTCTGTTCTGAACCTACCCCCTCTCACCCTAAATGCATGCCCTCTGGTATTGGATCTCTCAATAATGGGAAAAAGATATTGCTTGTCCACCCTATCTATGCCCCTCATAATTTTATACACTTCCAACTGATCACCCCTCAGCCTTCACCGCTCCAGAGAAAAGAGCCCAAGTTTGTCCAGCCTCTCCTGATAGCACATGCCCTCTAATCCAGGCAGCATCCTGGTAAACCTCCTCTGCACCCTCTCTAAAGCCTCGACATCCTGCCTATAGTGAGGGACTGGAATTGCATGCAATACTCTGAATGCAGCCTAACCAGAGTTCTATAGATGCAGGCACAGTTCTGGGGATGAGGGATTCTAAGCTCGTATCATTTGCCTGTGTTTGGCCCTTATCCCTCTAAACCTTTCCCATCCATGTACCTGTCTTTTGAATGTTGTATGAGGGGCAGGAGAATCTTGGGCCTTTGAGGAATGTGGGAGTGGGAATGTCAAGGGCATTCGGACTAAATGAATATCTCTGGGCTCCCAGGATTACAATGGGATGAATAGCTTACTGTGCTGTATCATTCTATTGAGATGTCTCCCATCTACCCAATCCCACAGTGACAGTCCTGACAGTGAGCTGTTCAACCTGGGGAGGAAGCCTCACACTTGGCCACTGCCTGGCTGCTACACTTCAGGGGTCCCAGAGTCATAGAGTCCTACAGCACAGAAACAGGCCCTTTGGCCCATCATGTCTATACTGACCGCTGCACCTATCTACACTGATCCCATTAGATCCGTATCCTTCTATGCCTTGGTGGTTCAACTGCCTGCGTAAATGCCTCTTAAATGTAGTTTTATTCCACCAGCTCCTCTGGCAGCGTATTCCAGACATCAACCATTCGCTGTGTGAGGAACTTACCCCTCAGATCCCCTCTTAAGCCCCCTCCCTCTCACAAACCTATGCCCTCGTTTTGGACACTCCCACCATCGAAAAGAAATTCTGACTCTCTACCCTGTCTTGGTCTCTCATAATTTGATATCAGGTCACCCCTCAGCCTCCTTCACTCCAGGGAAAACAAGCCCAGCCTATGCAATATCTCCCCATAACTAAAGCCCTCCAATCCGGGCACCATTCCGGTGGATCTCCTCCACACCCTCTCCAGGGCAATCACATCCATCCTTGCAGAATCCAGGAGGCTCCTGGAGTCCACAATTCACTTCCGCCTTGGGGAAATAATTCAGGAGGAATATCTTAAATAAAAGTCATATGTGGCACTTAACCCTGACTTCCTTTCAACAATCCCCCTGATAGGAGCCTGAGGGCATGTACCACCAGACTGAAGGACAGCTCCTACCCCACTGTGATAAGACTATTGAACAGTTCTCTTATACAATGAGATGGACTCTGACCTCACGATCTACCTGACCTTGCGCCCTATTGCACTGCACTTTCTCTGTAGCTGAGAAACTTTTACTCTGTACTGTTACTGTTTTTACCTGTACTACATCAATGCACTCTGTACTAACTCAATATAACTGCACTGTGTAATGAATTGACCTGTACGATTGGTTTGTAAGACAAGTTTTTCACTGTACTTCTGTACAAGTGACAATAATAAACCAATACCAATACCAAAATGCCATTGCGGAGGAGAGTGTTGGGGTGAGAGAAGCTGATTGACCTTGTGATGGAAGCGCCTGGCCAAGCAGGGTTGCTGACTTGGAGTGACAGGGATTCCCACCCCCTCTGTGGGGGTGGTGGTTCTCCCCTTGGCCTGGCTCAGTGGCACAATTGCTGCCCCACCGTTCCAGTGACCCAGGTTCGATCCCGACCTCCGGCGCTGTCTGTGCAGAGTTTGCACGTTCTCCCTGTGACTGCGTGGGACTCCCCCCCGGGTGCTCCGGTTTCTCCCACGTCCCAAAGACGTGCGGGGTTGGTGGGTTAATTGGCCGCTGTAAATTGTCCCGGGTGTGCGTATGAGGGGTAGAATTTGGGAAACGGTGGGGGTGGGGGGAGGGGGGAAAAGGGGGATGTTGATGGGAATGTGGGGATTAGTGTAGAATTGGTGTAAATGGGGGGTCAATGGTTGGTATGGACTCGATGGGCTGAAGGGCCTGTGTCTGTGCTGTATGATAGTCTCTGAGCTAGATCAGCTTCTACTCGTGCCTTTCTCCTGTCACTGGGAGAACCTGCTCCTCTTGTCAAAACCCCACCACCCCTCACAGTTCCTAACACCACCACTTTACAACACTCATTTCCAAATGCCTCCGCACCCGCTCTCCCCTACAGTCCTAAAACATTCCCTTGGCTTCCCATCCATCTCCCAATTTTCTGCAGTATCGGTGCTGCTCCTTCAATGGCCAAGGGATTTTCCTCCTCCACCAGCAAGTTACGTGGCAGCTTTATAAAACTCTGGTTAGGCCGCATCTGGAGTATTGCATTCAATTCTGGTCGCCCCATTATAGGAAGGATGTGGAGGCTTTGGAGAGGGTGTAGCGGTTAGCGTAACGCTATTACAGTTCAGAGGAGATGTGTGGGGCGAATTTTTTTTTACACAGAGAGCGGTGGGTGCCTGGAGTGCACTGCCAGGGGTGGTGGTGGAGGCAGATACGATAGAGGCGTGTTTAAGAGGCTCTTAGATAGGCACATGAATGTGCAGGGAATGGAGGGTGTGGACCTTGTGCAGGCAGAAGGGATGAGGTGTCATTAGCTTAGTTCGGCACAACATGGTGGGCTGAAGGGCCTGTTTCTGTGCTGTGCTGTTCTATGTTCTATAACCTCTCCTTTAAAGCCAACCCCTGCAATCTCTTAAACACCTCAATGCACAATCACTTCTGGTGAAGTGCCTGGGCTTTTATTTTACCCATGTTAGAGGTGCTACTAAACGCAATGAGTTGCCCCTCTCCCAGGACTCTGCGCTCATCAGGAACTAGCACCTTGCTGTGTAACCATCTCCTCAAGGCCTCGATGATCACTCATCACCACTTCCCAGTCCCTCCCCACCGCCGGTCTATGACCTTGGCCCTGATTCACAAAGGCTCCACTTCACCAGGTTTACTTACACAAGGCTATAGGAGGACATTCAGCCCTTCATGTCTTCTCTTAGATAGCCACATGAACGATAAAGAAATGGGAGAGAAGGGGTAACATTTGGGAGGGAAGGGTTAGGTAGATATTAGAGCAGGATAAAATGTCAGCACAACATTGTGGGCCGAAGGACCTGTACTGTGCTGTAACGTTCCATGTTCTGCTGTTCAATAGGATCTCGGTTGACTTCCCACCTCAGCACCAATCGCTTTCCTGCACTCAACCTACATCCATTGATTCCCTTAATATCTAAAATTTTGAGCAGAGGACAGGTTACAGGAAATGTTCAAGAGGTCATTAAGCTGGAAAGAGTGCAGAGAAGATTTACGAGGATGTTGCCAGGACTCGAGGGCCAGGCTAGGTCTTTATTCCTTCATGCATAGGAAAATGAGGGGTGATCTTTTAGAGGTGTATAAAATCGTGAGGGGCATAGACAGGGTGGATTCACAGTCTTTTCCCAGGGAAAGGGAACCAAAAACTAGTGGGCATAGGTTTCAAGGTGAGAGGGGAGAGATTTAATAGGGACATGAGGAGCAACTTCTTCTACGCATAGGGTGGTGATAAGATAAGATATTTATTTATTAGTCACATGTACATCGAAACACACAGTGAAATGCGTCTTTTTGTGTTACTGAGAATGTTCTGGGGGCAGCCCGCAAGTGTCACCACACTTCTGGCGCCAACATAGCAAGCCCACAACTTCCTAACCCCGCACCTTATTGCACTGCACCTTCTCTGTAGCTGTGACACTTTACTCTGTACTGTTATTGTTTTTACCTGTACGACATCAATGCACTTTGTACTAACCCAATGTAACTGCACTGTGTAATGAATTGACCTGTACGATCGGATTGTAAGACAAGTTTTTCACTGTACCTCGGTACAAGTGACAATAATAAACCAATACCAATACCAATGTGAGAGGAAACCGGAGCACCCGGAGGAAACCCACGCAGACACGGGGAGAACGTATAAACTCCTTACAGACAGCAGCCGGGATTGAAGCCGGGTCGCTGACACTGTAATAGCGTTACACTAACGAGACTATATAGAATGAGCTGCCAGAAGAAGTGGTTGAGGCAGGTACAATAACGACATTTAAAAGACATTTGGATAAGTACTGTGCATGGATAGGAAAGGTTTAGAGGGATATAGGCCAGACACAGGCAAATGGCACAAGCTCAGGTGGGCACCTTGGTCAGCATGGACGAGTTGGGCCGAAGGGCCTGTTTCCGTGCTGTAGTACTCCGTGACTTTATGGTTCTGGGTTAAATCTGATAAAGGGATTCCCTCTACGATCGAGATTTTTTGTTAACTGGATGTGAGTGTCACTGGCATTTATGAGAGTCATGGAGCCATTTGGACCACTTTGTTCATGCTGACCATCATAGAACCATAGAACACTACAGCACAGAAAACAGGCCATTCGGCCCTTCTAGTCTGTGCCGAAACTTTATTCCACTAGTCCCATTGACCTGCACCCAGTCCATAACCCTCCAGACCTCTCCCGTCCATGTATCTATCCAATTTATTCTTAAAACTTAGGAGTGAGCCCGCATCTACCACGTCAGATGGCAGCTCGTTCCATACTCCCACCACTCTTTGAGTGAAGAAGTTCCCCCTAATGTTCCCCTAAACCTTTCCCCTTTCACCCTAAAGCCATGTCCTCTTGTACTAATCTCTCCTTAATCTAGGTGGAAAGAGCCTACTGGCATTTACTCTGTCTATACCCCTCATAATTTTGTAAACCTCTATTAAATCTCCCCTCATTCTTCTATGCTCCAAGGAATAAAGTCCTAACCTGTTCAATCTTTCCCTGTAACTCAACTCCTTAAGACCCGACATGAAGTGCAGGCGAACCCTGCGTCACGGCTATTTGTGGAACAGAAACTCGCCCTTACTGAATTCGTAAATCACTATGAGATATGGAATAAAATTCGTTCTCATGGAATTTATGTGAAAATAAGTAAACACGGTTTTGTTTTCAACTTGCGTTTCTTGACGCTTGCACAGATGACGTGATTTGCGTCACGGAAGATCGTGATAAAGACTGTTTTCTAGGAACGTAACCCTCCCATAATGTGGTGGTCACTTGTACCTATTTAGCTAATTCTATTTGGCAGGTCTGTGGCTCTCTGTACCTCAGTGATTCAAATGCTGCTCTAAATATTTCTTAAATGCTGTGAGGGTCTCTGCTTTCACCACTCCCTCAGGAAGTGCGTTCCAGATCCAACCAGCCTCTGAGTGAAAAATATTCTTCCTTGTATCCTGCTCTAAACCTCTTATTCCTTATGTTAAACCTATGCCCTTTCGGTATTTGACACTACTGAACATAGAACAGTACAGCACAGTACAGGCCCTACAGCCCATGGTGGTGAGCTGACCTATATAAACCTACTCTATGATCAATCTAGCCGATAACCCTCCATTTTTCTTACATCCATATGCCTATCTAAGAGTCTTTTAAATGTCCCTGTTGTATCAGCCTCTACCACCACTCCCGGCAATACGTTCCAGGCACCCACCACTCTCTGTGTAAAAAACCTACCTCTGACATCTCCCCTAAATCTTCCTCCTCTGGCCTTAAACCGATGTCCTCTGGTATCGGCCGTTGCCACCCTGGGGAAAAGGTGCTGGCTGTCCACTCTATCTATGCCCCTCATAATCTTATACACCTCTATCATCACCCCTCATCCTGCGTCGCCCCCAAAGAGAAAAGCCCGATCTCACTCAACCTTTCCTCATAAGACACTGTATGGGGAAAAGTATATTACCGTGCAGCCATCCTGAACTATTGTCCGTCCCTGATTTCCCCTAAACTGAGGGGTAATTAAGAGTTAGCCACATTAATGGATCTGTGGAAAAAGAGAAACAAAGGACTGCAGATGCTGGAATCTAGATGAAAGAACAAGATGCTGGGGGAACTCAGCAGGCCAGGCAGCATCCGCGGAGAAAAGCAGGCAGTCAACGTTTCGGGTCAGGACCCTTCTTCAGGACTGAAGATAGGAAAAGGGGAAGCCCGATATATAGGAGGGAAAAGCAGAGCAGTGATAGGTGGACAAAAGAGGGGAGGTGGGGTGGGCACAGGGTGGTGATAGGTAGATGCAGGTAAGAGATAGTGATAGGCAGGTGTGGGGGAGGAGGGGAGAGCAGATCCACGGGGGTATGGGTCAAAGGTATGGAGGCAAGCTCCCCACGGGGGGAGGGGAGGAGAGGAAAAGGAGGGAAGGAAAAAAAGAGAGGAGATAAAAGAGGCAAAAAAAGGGGGAAAAAAAGAGGCAGGTGGGGGGGGCTAATTTATTTAAAGTGGTAGAATTCAATGTTCATCCCATTAGGCTGTAAGATCCCAAGATGAAAAATGAGGTGCTGTTCCTCCAATTTGTGCTTGGAATTCTCCTGGCAGTGGAGGGGGCCGAGGACTGACATATCAGTGATAGTGTGGGAGGGGGAGTTGAAGTGACTGGCGACGGGGAGATGCAGATCGCGGTTACGGACGGAGCGCAGGTGTTCTGCGAAATGGTCACCTAGTCTGCGTTTGGTCTCCCCAATGTAGAGGAGGCCACACTTGGAGCACCGAATGCAGTAGATGATATTAAGGGAGGTGCAGGTGAATCTCTGTCTCACCTGAAAGGACTGTTTGGGTCCCTGGATGGAGGTGGTGTCGGGGAAGGTGTTGCACCTATGGCGGGGGCAGTGGAAAGTTCTCAGGGTGGGAGCGGGATGGGTAGGGAGGGAGAAGTGAACTAGGGAAAACGGAGAGAGCAGTCCCTGCGAAAGGCAGAAAGGTGTGGGGAGGGGAAGATGTGCTCAGTGGTGGGGTCCCGTTGGAGATGGCGGAAGTGGCGGAGAATGGTGTGTTGGATACATAGGCTGATGGAGTGAAATGTGAGGACAAGGGGGTCCCTATCTCTGCTGGGTCTGGGAGGGGTGGGGGTGAGAGCAGAGGTGCGGGAAATGGCAGAGATGTGGGTGCGAGTTCTCTCGACCACATGAGGAGGGAAGCCATGCTTAGTAAAGAAGTGAGACATCTCTGATGTCCTGGAGTGGAAAGCCAGGTGAGACAGAGATTCACCTGCACCTCCCTTAATATCATCCACTGCATCCGGTGCTCCAAGTGAGACCAAACACAGACTAGGTGACCGTTTCGCAGAACACCTGCGCTCTGTCCGTAACCGCGATCTGCGTCTCCCCGTTGCCCGTCACTTCAACTCCCCCTCCCACTCCATCATTGATATGTCAGTCCTCAGCCTCCTCCACTGCCGGGAGAATTCCAAGCGCAAACTGGAGGAACAGCGCCTCATTTTCCGTCTTGGAACCTTGCAGCCTAACAGCATGAACATTGAATTCGAATTCTCCTACTTTAAGTAAAGTAAACCACACCCCCCCACCCCGCCTCTTCTGCCCTTTCCTAGCCCATCTCTCTCTTTTCTCATCACCTATATTTTTCCCCTCCCCTCCCCCCATGGGGTGCCATACTTTTGACCCATCCCCCGGTGGATCTGCTCTCCCCTCCTCCCCCACACCTGCCCATCACTATCTCTTACCTGCGTCTACCTATCACCACCTTGTGCCCACCCCGCCTCCTCTCTTTTGTCCACCTATCACTGCTCTGCTTTTCCCTCCTATATATTGAGCTTCCCCTTTTCCTATCTTCAGTCCTGAAGAAGGGTCCTGACCCGAAACGTTGACCGCCTGCTTTTCTCCACGGATGCTGCCTGGTCTGCTGAGTTCCTCCAGCATCTTGTTGTTAGTGGGTCTGTAGTTACATATAGGCCAGGGTAAGGATGGTGTAGGGGGGTAAGTTACTGGTCATAGAACCACAGCAGGTTAATAGAGTTCACATGAAAATCAGCCATGATCTATGTTGGTGTCTCAAGGGTCTGAGAGACCTGCTCCTCTTCCTGTGCTTGCTATGAAACTGCCCGTATGGGCACAAGAGAAAACAGGCTCAATGTGGAAGAGAAAGCTATGGCTGAGTTGACAGCATTCCCTCCTGCCTCGGTGTCAGAGAGGTTATGGTTCAAATCTCACTCGAGGACGGAATGGAGAACTCCAGGCTGATCCAGGTCTGGTGGAGTGCCACACTGTCAGAGGCGCCATCCTTAAAAAATTAGATCAGGACGCTGCCTTGTGGGCATAAGATACATGGAAGAAAACAGCAGTTCTCTCCTGTGGACTGACCGACAGCAAACTTTCAACCAACACAGATAGTCCGCTCACGAGGCTTGATCAGTAAGTTTACAGATGACGTGAAATCAGGAGGTGCTGTTGCTAGTGAAGAAGGTTACCGTAGATTACAGGGGGATCTTCATCAGTTAGGGAAGTGGGCTGAGGAGTGGCAAATGGATTTCAATATAGATAAGTGTGAGGTGATGCATTTTGGAAAGTCAAACCAGTGTAGGACTTGTACTGTGAACGGTAGGGCACTAGGGAGTGTAATGGAGCAGAGGGACCCAGGGGTACAAGTACATCACTCATCGAAAGCAGCGTCACAGGTAGACAGAGTGGTGAAAAGGGCATTTAGCACACTGGCCTTCATCAGTCAGGGCACTGAGTGCAGGTGCTGGGATGTTATGTTGCAGTTGTACACGTCATTGGCGAGGCTGCACTTGGAGGGCTGTGTACAGTTTTGGTCACCCTGTTATAGGAAAGACGTGTTTAAACTGGAAAGAGCGCAGAAAAGATTTACGAGGATGTTGCCAGGACTCGAGGGCCTGAGTTACAGGGAGAGGATGGACAGGCTAGGTCTTTATTCCTTGGAACGTAGGAGAACGAGGGGCGACCTTATAGAAGTGTTTAAAATTATAAGAGGCATAGATAAAGTAGATGGGAACAGTCTTTTCCCCAGGGGAGGGGAGTCCAAAACTAGGGGGCATAGGTTTAGGGTGAGAGGGGAAAGATTTAAAAGGGTCCCAAGGGGCAACTTTTTCACGCAGAGGGTGGTGAGTATATGGAACGAGCTGCCAGAGGAAGTGGGTGAAGCAGGTACAACAGGATCATCTAAGAAGCACTTGGATAGGTACATGGAGGGGCGGGGCTTGGAGGGATATGGGCCGAACACAGGAAATTGGGACTAGCTGGGTGGGCACCATGGTTGGCATGGACTGTTTGGGCCGAAGGGCCTGTATCCGTGCTGTATTGCTCTGTGACTCATAATTGGTGGGATCTTCAATCTGCAGGAAGAACTCAGCAAGTCGAGCAGCATTTGTTGGGGGGGAAAGTAATGTGGGAGGAAACCGGAGCACCTGGGGGAAACCCATGCAGTCACAGGGAGAACGTGCAAACTCCACACAGACAGCAGCTGAGGTCAGGAGTGAACCCGCGTCTCTGGAGCATGGGCCAAGCCATGTTCCTCTCCCCCACAGATGCTGCTCGACCCGCTGAGTTCTTCCAGCAGATTGTTTGCTGCTCCAGATTCCAGCCTCTGTGGTCTCCTGTGTCTTCATGGGTGCGAGCTTGCTGTGCACAAAATGGCTGACACTTCCTACAATTACAACAAGGACCGAACTTCACTGGCTATGTGATGCTCGAGGAGGATGGTGTAGGCTGCTGTGGAATTGCAGTTCTAATATTACTTAATCACCCTCCATCCATACATTAGAGCCATAGGGTGTAATAGAGCATACAAACAGGCCACTCGGTCCACTTACACTAATCCTACACTAATCCCCTTTCATCCCCCCCACACTCTCATCAACTCTCCTCAGATTGTACAATTTACATCATCACGGCAACTGCTCTGCTCGAGACGGCGAGAAACTGCAGAGAGTTGTGGACACAGCTCAGCACATCACGGAAACCAGCCTCCGTGGACTCTGTCTATACTTCTCGCTACCTTGGTAAAGCAGCCAGCATAATCAAAGACCCCACCCACCCTGAACATTCCCTCTTCTCCCCCCTCCCATCGGGCAGAAGATACAAAAGCCTGACAACACGTACCACCAGGCTTAAGGACAGCTTCTATCCCGCTGTTATAAGAGTCTTGAACGGACCTCTTGTATGAGAGAGACAAACTCTTGATTACTCAATCTACTTCATTGTGGCTCTTGCACCTTATTGTCTACCTGCACTGCACTTTCTCTGTAACCGTAATACTACTTTCTGCATTGTTATTTCTTTTCCCTGCAAAGATGCATTTCACTGTGTGTTTTGATCTACATGTGATGAATAAAGAAATCTTGCCTTGTCTTGAAATAACCTGTATGTGAAACAAAGTTTATCACTTACCTCTGTACATATGACAATAATAAACCAATTACGAACTCACCTACACAATGGGGTCAATTTACAGCAGCCAATTAACCCACCAACCCACACGTCTTTGGGATGTGGGAGGAAACCGGAGCACCCGGGGGAAACCCACGGGGTCACAGGGGGAATGTGCAAACTCCACACAGACAGTGCTGGAGGTCAGGATTGAACCAGTGTCTCTGGAGATGTGAGGCAGTGGCTCCGTGCCACATGCATGCACTTTGCTGGGCCAAGCCGTGTTTCTCCCTTTACATATTTTGCATGATTAATTACTGATGTTTTGAAGCTGTGAAGCAGGGAATAGTGTACGGCAGTCCTGCCACACTGATGACAATGGTGCCTTTAGCAACCCAACCCCAGACAAAGACCCGGAAACCACAGTGACCGCAACAGCAAACACTCCAGAGGATATGGTGGAGGCAAGTGTGAAGGGAAATAAGGTCACTCACAAGCCTTCCAAACGCACATGGATGGACAGACACATCATCAGAATCAGGTTTATTATCACTGACATATGTCGTGAAATTTGTTGTTTTGTGCAACAGTATAGCGCAAAGCTATAAAATTACCATAAATTACAGAAATAAAAGTGCAAAAAGGAATAATGAGGTAGTGTTCATGGGTTCATGGACCATTCAGAAATCAGTAACCAAGGAGGGGGAATATTTAAAATCTCTGTTAGGCAGGGATAAATATTCCAGAACTCCACATTAAAGAGGGATTGAGAAACATTGGAATCGATAATTGAGAAGATTAAAAAGATGTTGGAATTGCAAATGATTGTGAATTGGGAATATTGGAACTGCAGATCAGAGAGAGATTGGTTAGAAACAGATTCTGCATTGAAATGGGATTGGAAATATTGTCCCAGAGCGAGAAACTCTCAGCTTTGCTTAGGGGACTGAAAGGGACTGGGAGAGTGGGCGAGATATACATTGAAGGGAAGAGTTTGAAAAATGCAGGAATTTTTCCGAAGAAATCAGGAACTATTGCACTTGCTAATGGCACTTTGCATCCTGTCCGAGAAATCACAGAACCACACAGAATGGACATCCCTCCGTTTTGTACATCTTACAGATAACAGAATGATTGCAAGTTTTAAAAATTCATTGTACAAGTATACATATATAACACAGGTAGTACTTGTGTATAAACCATGTATGTGCACTGTAATATACACATGCATATATATTAAATATACTCCCCAAAGTCCAGTATGAAGTATAGTTGATTCCTTTAACAAATGTATAACATTACTCAAGATATTAAACAAAAGCATTAAATCCCCTCAGTCACAATGTTCACCCACAATAATACCTGCTTTTGCACAATTTATGTCCCTTTTGACAATCGTCAACAACTGCCACAAATCCAACCTGCAGTCTCCTCGTTCACCCCCCTCCCCGTTCCTCGGACCGCATTTGCAAAGACCCTTCAAACCCTGGAGTAAATCTATTTGCTAATTTCACTTCTCACCCACGGTTTCTCCCCGTTTGCTCAGGACTTAGCGAGCTTTCAGCCTCCTCCTCTGTCCCCATGTCAGTACAAGGGAGGGATTGCACACTCCAGTCTCCACCCCCTCCTCCCCTCCCCAGGCACATATCCCACAGCCCGCCCAAACCCCACCACCCCCGCCCCTAGGGCTTTCACACTTGTAGACAATAAAAGATAATTACACACTAAAGTGACAAACACTAAGTAATGTTGGCAGGCGATCTGAAGGAAATATATTTGGTAACGCTTGGCTTACCTCTCCCTGGTTGTCTTTAGACAAGAATCTCTGTTGAAAATAGAGTCAAAATATAACAGTGGGCGGGTAGAGAGGGTGGGGGCAGAGAGAGAGAAAAGGAGAGGTAAGAAAGGAGAGAGGGAGAGGGGGAGGTGGGAGGAGGCAGAGGGGAAAGGAAAAGGGGAGAAGGATGGGGGAGTGGGAGGGGAGGATGGGGAGAAGGGGGAGAGGAGACAGAGGGAAGGGGAAATGAGGAGAGGGAAGGGGAGGGAGAGGGAGGGAGAGTGGGGAGGAGAGAGGGAGAGGAGGATGGGGAGGAGGGAGAGGGGTAGGGTAAAGCAAAGGGGGGAAGGGGAGAGAGTGATACAGGAGAGAGAGGGAGGGGGAAGGGGGAGGGAGAGCAAGACAGAGTGCGATAGATAAGAAAGACAGAAGATGGAAAACGGAGAAAGAGCAAAAGAGCAGACTGCAAGAGGGAAAGAAGAGGACAAAATAGAGAGAGTGAGAGTGAGAGAGAGAGAGAGAGAGAGAGAGCGAGAGCGAGAGAGAGCAGCACCAGAGAGCGAAGCAGAGACTGTGAGAGCGAGAGGGGCCTGTAATGCTCCCAGTCAGCTCCAAACCCGCCTTATAAGCTCCCCACCACCATTTGTTTCCTCTTGCCTTGTCAAACATCAAAAAGGAGAGTTGCCATGGTAGCCTCTCCACATGTTGCTGACGGCTAGTGGACGTTTCTGTTGATCAACCCAAGGATTTTCTCTCCGTCCTGCCTACATTTTAAAAAAAGAAGCATTCAATGCAATGTGACGCTACCCTTGTGCACAGGAACCCTGGGGTTTAACCCTTGCCTGCCAAGGATGGGGCGGGGAGTGGGGGGGGGGGGGGGTGGTTGGTGAACCCAGGGCAGATACGTCAAAGGGATGGGGCGGGGTGGGGTGGGGTGGGGTGTGTGAGCCCAGGGCAGATACATTGATAGTGTCCTCTGCCATTGATGGGTGAGCACAGGTGAAGGTTGCGGATACGTCCGAGCGTAGGAGGAGACCGAATGCGTGATCTTACTGGCAGACAAACATCAGGGAGAAACCCACGAATCTGCATCAAACACCACGGGATCAGCAGCATAAAGACCTTGGGTACAAGAGTATCGGAAGCTGGGGATCCTGTGGTGAGTGACTCACCTCCTGACAACCCCCAAGGCCTTTCAACCATCTACAAGACACGAGTCAGGAGAGCGACGGAATGCTCTCCACTCGGGTTGAATGCAGCGCCAACAACTCAAGAAGCTCGACACCATCCAGGGCGGAGCAGGCCGCTCGATCGGCACCCCCTCTGCCACACTAAACACTCCCCTCCCTCCGCCACCGGCGCACAGTGGCTGCAGTGCGCACTGTCTACACAATGCTCTGCAGTTGCTCACCCAGTACCTCCCACACCCACTGCATCTCCCACCAAGAAGGGCAGCAGGTGCAGGGGAAACACCACCACCTGCAGGTTCCCCTCCGAGTCGCAACACCACCCCGACTTGGGAACACATCTCCGTTCCCTCATTGTCACTGGGTCTGAATCCTGGACCTCCTTCCCCAGTGCCACCATAGGAGCAC
This sequence comes from Pristis pectinata, assembly GCF_009764475.1. Classification (NCBI taxonomy): domain Eukaryota; kingdom Metazoa; phylum Chordata; class Chondrichthyes; order Rhinopristiformes; family Pristidae; genus Pristis; species Pristis pectinata. The sequence continues at coordinate 4,923,932 of NC_067405.1, read as the reverse complement.
CTTCACCAGAGGTGGGTCAAGAAGGAAGCTCACCACCACCTTCTCAAGGGCAATTAGGGATGGGCAATAAATGCTGGTGTCACCAACTCCCACAACAAGAACAAGTGCTAAATGGGTGCATTTTGCAGGGTTTTCAGTTGGATGCACTGAATGCTCACACTACCTTTTGATAGCCTCACCACCCACCGTAAGAAAGGTCCTGCACTGAAATTGTGTCTGGATAGGATCCATCCTCCAGCCGAACACCACAGCCACTTCTGTGCACAGCAGCATCCCACCATTAGCAACCACCAGCCAAACTGCCTTTGCTTGTGCTGATGTTGATGGAGGGAGCAACGAAGCTCAGCAGAGCGGGTGAAAGCTCAGCTCCGTTTGGAGCCAGGCCTGGAATCTGCCACACATCCGTGCCCCGATTCAGACCTGGCCCCACTTCACTGCCTACAACCCTGCCCCCAAACCCCAAACCTCTCAGTATCCTTTAAGACGTTCCCTAAAACAATATCTTGTTTGGCACAGTATTGTTTTTCTTCTCTGTCCTGTATAATTTGGTATTGGTTTATTATTGTCACTTGTACCGAGGTACAGTGAAAAACTTGTCTTGCATACCGATCGTACAGATCAACTCATTACACAGTGCGGTTACATTGGGTTAGTACAGAGTGCATTGAGATAGTACAGGTAAAAACAATAACAGTACAGAGTAAAGTGTCACAACTACAGAGGAAGTGCAGTGCAACAAGGTGCAAGGTCACAACAAGGTAGATCGTGAGGTCAGAGTCCATCTCATTGTATAAGGGAACTGTTCAATAATCTTATCACAGTGGGGTAGAAGCTGTCCTTAAGTCTGGTGGTACGTGCCCTCAGGCTCCTGTATTTCCTACCCGATGGAAGAGGAGAGCTGTCCCGGGTGGGTGGGGTCTTTGATTGTGCTGGCTGCTACACCAAGACAACAAGAGGTTAAAGACATTTTTTCCTACAACTTACGTTCTGTGTGGGGTTGTCTGTACCTAGGTGCCTGTGATGCTGCTGCAAGCAAGATTTCATTGTACCTGTAGCTCACTGTACTTGTGCACATGACAATAAACTCAACTTGACCTCTTCAAGCAAGATTCTGGTCTCCTAATAGGTGGTTCAGTAAACTGCATCTGATAATACTCCGCTGAAGCACCCTGCATGTAATGTTTGTGCAATTTTTGTTTGACATCGCAAATTTAGTGAGAGACTGGCCTTGTTTCCAACAGTTTGGCCACCCATATTGTGTATTGGGTTTGCAACAACCCACCTCTCGCCTTCTCCTTCCCAAGCAGCTTGGTATGTAATGGAGATACAAATGCTGGAATCTGGAGCAACAGACAAAACACTGGAGGAACTCAGCAGTTCAGGCAGCATCTGTGGAGGGAAATGGACAGTCGATGTTTCAGGTCAAGACCCTTCTTCAGGACTGATGAAGGGTCTCTGCCCAAAACGTCGACTGTCTAGTTCTCTCCCTAGATGCTGCCTGACCCACTGTGTTCCTCCAGCATGTTGTGTGTTGCACCTTGGTGTGTAGTGCTGGCCTTGAGTTTAGTTAGACCCCATCCACCTGGGATGTTCTCTTTTCTCTCCTCTTCCATTGGGTAGAAGATCTACCCCACTGTGATAAGACTATTGAATGGTTCCTTTATTCAATGAGATGGACTCTGACCTCACGATCTACCTTGTTGTGACCTTGCACCTTATTGCACCGCACTTCCTCTGCAGCTGTGACACTTTACTCTGTACTGTTATTGTTTTTACCTGTACTACATCAATGCACTTTATACTAACTCAATGTAACTGCACTGTGTAATGAATTGACCTGTACGATTGGTTTGTAAGACAAGTTTTTCACTGTACCTCGGTACAAGTGACAATAATAAACCAATACCAATACCCAATCCACAGCAAATTTCCCACATGCAATCAAAGCGAGGCTATTCAGCCCTTTGTGTGTGTCCTGGCTCTGTGAAGGAGGTTCTCCAGTTTGTCTACTGGTCTTCCCATTCCATGCAACCCTGAAAAATTCTCGTTTTCAGGTATCTTCCCCCCTTTGCCTTTTGAACAATCCTGTTGAACCTGCTTCTGTCCCTGTTCTATCCGTATCCTCTGGTTAGTGACCCACCCCAACACAGGAAACAGTCAACTGAAATCACAGCAAGGTTTGACAAGCCTCGATGAACCTTTTCTCCAACCCCAAGCTTCTCCACAAGCCTTGAGTCCCACACCACTACGTTCAAGATAAGATATTATTAGTCACATGTACATCGAAACACGGAAAGAAATGTGTCTTCTTGCATTACTGAAAATGTGCTGGGGGCAGCCCGCAAGTGTCACCACGCTTCCGGCGCCAACATAGCATGCCCACAACTTCCTAACCCGTACTTCTTTGGAATGTGGGAGGAAACCGGAGCACCTGGAGGAAACCCACGCAGTCACATGGAGAACGTACAAACAACTTACAGACAGCGGCCAGAATTGAACCTGGGTCGCGGACACCGTAATAGCGTTACGCTAGCCGCTACACCACCGTGAGAATATAGAATGAGCTGCCAGAGGAAGTGGTTGAGGCAGGTACAACAAAGAAAACATTTGGGTAAGTACATGGATAGGAAAGGTTTAGAGGGATATGGGCCAAACACAGGCAAATGGGACTAGCTCAGGTGGGCACCTTGGTCAGCATGGACGAGTTGGGCCATGGCGGGAATTGAACCTGGGTCGCTGGCGCTGTAATAGCGTTACACTAACTACTACGCTACTGTGCCACTACTTCCCTTCAACCGTTCAGTTCTTGAACCAACCGGCACAACTCTAACCACTACCTCAGTAATAGCAGCACTATGACCACTTTATACTAAAATGGCCTTTTTTTTGTTCTAATTGAGTCCTTCCTTGTAAAAAAAATGTGTATAGTTTCTGTTTAATTAATGTTTTTCTTGTGAATGCTGCTTATCTGATGCTAGGTGCCTGTGATGCTGCTGCAAGTAAGTTTTTCATTGCACCTGTGCACACATGGACTTGTGCATGTGACAATATTTTGACTTCCCTAACCTGGGACTTTGTAGTTCCTCTGTAATTGAGACACTGTACTCAACTCCTCTTCTGTGTCAGTTCCCCATCACCCTCAATTCCCTGATCAACCGACACTCATTCAAGAGGAATGTGTTCCCTAGTCATAGAATCATAGAAAGTACAGCACACTACTTTGACTTCTCCCGATTCTCCACAGAACTGAAATCCTTCATCCTTGGGACCGCTGTTATAAATCCATCCTATGCACTCTCCAAAACCTTGGATGTCCTTCTCGCAGAATGAGATATGCAGGATTGGATATGATGCTAAAGGCTTGACGTAGCTTCATCGATTTTGAAATTGTTAATGAAGTCAAGGGCAGCATGTATTTCCTTTTTCAACAGTTTTTATCTCAAGCCACAGTCAAAGACTTGTGACGCAATCTCTCTCTGTGAACCTAATGGGAGGAGTTTGCTCTTCAACCAACCAAGCTTGCTCCACTGTTCAATAACATCATGGGTGATCCAATAATTCCCCTGCTGGTTCCCATAATCCTTAACACACTGCAAATATACTCAACACCTACAGCTCTCTGGGGGGGGGGGGGGGGGGGGGAAGAATCCCGCACCCACTTTAAAACTGCACCGTTCTGTCTCAGTGCTCTATTCCTGTACTCAAATCCGCTTGCAATAAATGCCAATGTACTGTTTGCCTTCCCAACACTTGCTGTATCTGCATGTTAACTTTTGGCGAGAACACTTCAGAAAGCCTGCAGGTCCATGAACGCTACCACGTTATTCCTCTTTTGCACAATTTATCTATTTTTGTAACTGATAGTAATTTTTACATCCTGCATTGTACTGCTGCCGCAAAACAACAAATTTCACGACCTATGTCAGTGATAATAAACCTGATTCTGAGATGTCATTAGCTGGAAAGGGTGCAGCAAAGATTCATGAGGATGTTACCGGGACTGGAGGGCTTGAGTTGTAAGGAGAGACTGGATGGGCCGGGACTGTTTTCCCTGGAGTGAAGGAGGCTGAGGGGTGACCTTACAGAGGTTTATAAACTCATGAAGGGCACAGATAAGGTGGATGGTCACAGCCTTTTTCCCAGGGTAGGGGAGTCTAAAACTAGAGGGCATGGGATTAAGGTGAGGGAAAAAATTTAAAAGGGATCCGAGGGACAACTTCACACAGAGAGTGGTGGGTATATGGAACGAGCTGCCAGAGGGCGGTAAAATTAAAAGACACCGATCGGTACATGGATAGGACAGGTTTAGAGGGATGTGGGTCAAATGCAGGCAAATGGGACTAGCTCAGGTAGACATCTTGGGCAGCATGGATGAGTTGGGCCGAAGGGCCTGTTTCTGTGCTGTAGAATTCTGACTCATTAAAGGCCTTCCTTGGACTGTCAACTGGCAGGATTGTGAAAGAACACAAGAAAATAGAAGCAGGAGTAGGCCACTCGGCCCCTCAAGCGTGTCCCACCATTGAATTTCTGCCTCAGGCCTCAACTCCTCTTCTGTGCTAGTTCCCCATCACCCTCAATTCCCTGATCAACCCACACTCATTCAAGAGGAATGTGCTCCCTATTCATAGAATCATAGAAAGTACAGCGCACTACAAGCATTCCAAAGTGTACCACCTCACACTTCTCCGTATTGAACTCCATCTGCCACTTCTCAGCCCAGCTCTGCATCCTATCAATATCCCTCTGCAATCTTCAACAGTCCTCCAGACTATCCACAACAACACCGACCTTCGTGTCGTCTGCAAACATTGTCCCAAGGGATAATTCAACCAGACCTGATGCAGGGTTTCCACCTGAAACACTGAGAATTCCTTTCATCCCCACAGATGCTGCTCGACCCGCTGAGTTCCTCCAGCACATTGTGTGTTGCTCCAGATTCCAGCATCTACAGTCTCAGGTCCCCACAATTTAATAAGATTTGACTGCAACTTCAACTCTGTATTCCCCTCTAACCCTGGTGACCTTTCTATTTACCCAAAAATATTCAGATTCTTCTTCCACTGCCCTTCTTCTTCTCTTCTTCAGAATTTCCAAAACTCACAACTCTCTGACAGAGAAACCCTGGCCTTATCTCTGCCTCACATGGGTGACCCCATATTTTTCAACAGTGACCCCTGTTCTAGATTTTCCCACAAGGGAAAATCTTGTTCCCTCTTTTCTGATCTCCAGTGTATATATCCATGTAAATGCTGGAAAATGAGATGAGCATCGTTGGCTCGCAGAGACAGAGTTGGCCAAAGAGCCTCTTCCCATGCTTATATGAATCTATCACTTTCTGGCTCTTGCCTGTTCAACCTTACCATTTCAGAAAACTCACCCATTTCAGATATGTCACTTAAATCTAACCTGTGCAATGCACAAACATCCTTACCTAGAACATGGAACAGTATCGCACAGGAATAGACCCCTCAGCTCACGAAGGCTGTACCAATCATGACACAAATCCAAACTAATCCCACCTGCCTGCACGTGGTCTATATCCCTCCATTGTTTGCCTGTTCAGCTGCCTATTGTACTTGCTTTGAGCACTTGCCCAGGCAGTGCATTCCAGGGACTATACAGAGTCTATACCTCTCGCTGCCTTGGTGAAGCAGCCAGCATAATCAAAGACCCCATCCACCCGGGTCATTCTCTCTTCTCTCCTCTCCCGTCAGACAGAAGATACAGGCTCAAAGACAGCTTCTATCCCACGGTGATAAGTCTATTGAACAGTTCCCTTATATGATGAGATGGACTCTTGACCTCACAATCTACCTTGTTGGGACCTTGCACCTTATTGTCTATCTGCAATGCACTTTCTCTGTAGCTGTGACACTTTACTCTGTACTGTTATTGTTTTTACCTGTACTACATCAATGCACTCTGTACTGACTCAATGTAACTGCACTGTGTAATGAATTGACCTGTACGATCGGTATGTAAGACAAGTTTTTCACTGTACCTCAGTACAAGTGACAATAATAAACCAATACCAATACCTACCACTCTCTGTGTAAATAACTTACCTCATAAATCTCCTTTAAACTTTCCCCTTCTCATCTTAAACCCACGTCCTCTGGTATTTGAAACTTCCACCCTGGGAAAAAGACTCTATCTACCCTCTCTCTGCCTCCCATAATTTTATATATTACAATCAGGTCTCCGCTCAGCTTCCGACATTCCAAAGAAAACAATCCAAGTTTGTCCAAACTCTCCTTATACCGAATCCAGGCAACATCCTGGTGAACCATTTCTGCACCCGCTCCAAAGCCTCCACAACCTTCCTGTAATGTAGCAACCAGAACTGCACACAATATTCCAAATGTGGCCTTACCAAAGTTTTATACAGCAGCAATATAAATTCCCAACCTTTATACCCAGCACCCTGATCAATGAAGGCAAGTATGTTGTACCACCCCACTATGGACTTCAGGAAGGGGAAGTCGGGAGCACACACACCAGTCCTCATCGAAGGTCCGTGGTGGAAAGGGTGAGCAGCTTCAAGTTCCTGGGCGTCAACATCTCGGAGGATCTATCCTGGGCCCAACACATTGATGCAATCACGAAGAAGACACGCCAGAGGCTCTACTTTGTTAGGAGTTTGAGGAGATTCGGTATGTCACCAAATTTCTATAGATGTACAGTGAGAGCATTCTGACTGGTTGCATCACCACCTGGTATGGAGGCTCCAATGCACAGGATCGCAAGAGGCTGCAGAGGGTTGTAGACTCAGCCAGCTCCATCAACGGCATAACCCTCCCTGCCATCGAGGACATCTTCAAGAGGAAGTGTCTCAAGGTGGCGGCATCCATCACTAAGGACCCTCACCATCCAGGACATCTATAGAAATTTGCAAGAGTCTTTGGTGACAGACCAAATCTCCTCAAACCCCTAATGAAGTAGAGCCGCTGGCATGCCTTCGTAATTGCATCAATGTGTTGAGCTCAAGATAGATCTTCTGAGATGTTGACACCCAGGAGGTTGAAGCTGCTCACCCTTTCCACCGCTGACCTGTCAGTGAGGACTGGTGTGTGTTCTCCCAACTTCCCCTTCCTGAATCCACAATCAATTCCTTAGTCTTGCAGATGTTGAGTGTGAGGTTGTTGTTGCGACACCACTCAACCAGCCGATCTATCTCACTCCTGTACACCTCCTCATCCAACAGCAGTGGTGACATTGGCGAATTTATAGATGCTGTTTGAGCTGTGCCGAGCCACACAATCGTGAGCGTAGAGAGAGTAGAGCAGTGGGCTAAGCACGCATCCTTGAGGTGCATCTGTGTTGATTGTCAGTGAGGAGATGTTACTACCGATCCGCACTGACTGTGGTCTCCCAATAAGGAAGTTGAGGATCCAACTGCAGAAGGAGGTACAGAGGCCCAGGTTTTGAAGCATGTTGATTAGTACTGAGGGGATGATGGTGTTGAACGCCAAGCTGGAATCGATAAACAGCAGCCTGATGTACGTTTTGCTGTACATCCGGAGCTGAGTGGAGAGCCAGTGAGATTGCGTTCGCTGTAGACCTGTTGTGGCAGTAGGCAAATTGCAGCAGGTCCAGGTCCTTGATCAGGCAGGAGTTAATTCTAACCATGATCAACCTCTCAAAGCACTTCATCACAGTAGACGTGAGTGCTACTGGGTGAGTCGCTGAGGCAGCTCACCCTGCTCTTCTTGGGCACCGGTATGATTGATGCCCTTTTGAAGCAGGTGGGAACCTCCGACTGCAGCAGTGAGAGGTTGAAGATGTCCTTGAACTTGAGCATAATCTGTCTACTTTTGTAGCTCCCCTTCCAATAAACAATATTCTGTTAGCCTTCTTAATTACTCACTGGCCCTGCTTACTGAGTTTATGTGAATCGTGCACAGATCCTCAATGTCATCTAAGGCTATGCACAAAACTGTGGGTGAAGCATTAGGTCTAATGGACACTGCTACTAACACCAGCTTTTGATCCCAGATTAAAATTCCCTAGCTGTCCTGGTGGGATCAGAACTCATCTCTGGATCAATAGCCAGTGATGTAAACATTGCGCCACCACTGCCCATGCCAATCAATAGGGCACACATCCCAAGAGAGAATTCAGTGGTTTTCAGGAGAGGCATGGAGGTCAAAGCATGAGTAATAATTAATGTCATCGAGCTATACAGCACGAGAAACAGGCCCTTTGGCCCAACTTGTCCATGCCGACCAAGTTTCTGAATTGAGCTCGTCCAATTTGCCTTCATTTGGCCCATATCCCCCTAATCCTTTCCTATCCATGAACCTGTCCAAGCGCCTTTTAAATGTCGTAATTGTACCAGTCTCTACCAGTTCCTCTGGCAGCTCGTTCCATGTACCCACCACCCTGTGTGGAAAAGGTTGCCCCTCAGATCCCTTTTAAATCCACCCCCCCATCTCACTTTAAACCCTATGCCCTCTGGTTTTGAACTCCCCTACCCTGGGGAAAAGACTGCAGCTATTCACATTTTATAAACCTCTATAAGGTCACCCCTCAGCCTCCTTCGCTCCAGGGAAGACTGTCCCAGTCTATCCAGCCTCTCCTTTCAACCTTCATTTGTACCCTCTCCCATTAAGTGACATCCTTCTTAAAGCAGGGTGACCAGAACTGTATGCAGTACTCCAAGTGTGGCCTTACCAACGTCTTGTACATCTATAGCAATTACTTGAGGGAGGAGGGGCGATGACCGAGGGACTCTGCTCAGTTTCCCAGAGCTAACAGTCCTTCACAGCTGCCATCAATTCTTTCATCCCCCGCCCATGGCCAACGGACTCCCAAGCATCAGGTAGGAAGAGGCCATTCAGCCCATCATCCCTTAGAGACTACCCCCTTCTATCTTTAGACCAGGAGTAATCACGAAAGGCTGGTGTAAAAGCAACTGCCAATCGAGACAAGGGAATTCACCTCATCTGGGAGGATTGATGGGTGGCCATCCCCTGAATCTATCCTGCATGTTCAACCAGAACATGGCTGTTAGAACACAGAACATGGAACAGTGCAGCACAGGAACAGGCCTTCAACCTACAATGTCTGCGTCAACCCCATCTGCCCATGTGGCCAGTTTAAGAGAACTATTGATTTGAACCCCAAGGTCCCCCTGTTCATCAACGTTCCTCAAAGTGCCCCACCATATATATGTCCCACCCCTACTTGGCTGACCAAAATGCATCACCTTTGAAGTATGATATATAGATATAGATATTTATTCATGAGTCACATGCACATCGAAAGACACAGTGAAATGCATCTTTCTGCATTACTGAGAATGTGCTGGGGGCAGCCCACAAGTGTCGCCATGCTTCCAGCACCAACATAGCATGCCTACAACTTCCTAACCCGTACGTCTTTGGAATGTGGGAGGAAACCGGAGCACCCGGAGGAAACCCACGCAGACATGGGGAGAACGTACAAACTCCCTACAGACAGCAGCGGGAATTGAACCTGGGTCGCTGGCGCTGTAATAGCGTCACGCAAACCGCTACACTACTGTGCCACAACTGACGGACTGACGGGGGCAAGGGTCGCTTTCTTTGGAACAGATGGAAGATTTGATTGCGGTTTCTAAAGCCCTGAGAAATAATGAACAAGAATCTATCTCCCCTAGCAGAGAGGGCAGCGATGAGGCACATTGACTAATGCTGTTAGGAAGATTACAAATGGGGAAATAGAGGAACAATGAATGTTGAAGTTCTGGAGCTCATTAGCGGAGAGACTGGTGAATGGAGAAGTTATCATCACAGATAAGATATATATGGATGGCTGTAAGAACCATAATCTACAAGGCAATGGACTAAGAGTTGGTAAATTAGATTAATTTAACGTTCTTTTTTTGGCTGGCATAGACACGATGGGTTGAATGGCCTCCATCTTTGCGATGGATTTCTACAATCCTACAACAGCCGATCAAGGAAATGGACATTCTGATCTCATTGCAATTGTTGTGGGAAGGCAGTCTGCCCTGAAGATGTAGGTGTTGAGTGGCCAGTGGAACGTGTGGGTAAAATGGTTGGAAATTGCCCAGCTGGGGCTGACAAATCAATGCAGATCTATCACAGTTTTGGATGGGGGTGGGGGGGGGGTGAATCTTATTTAAACCTACTGGATACTGAAAGGCCTGGATAGAGTGGATGTGGAGAGGAGGTTTCCATCAGTGGGAGAGTCCAGGGTCCGAGGGCAAAGTCTCAGGATAAAGGGACGTCCCTTTAAAACTGAGATGAGAAGGAATTCGTTGCCACAGAGGGCTGCGAAGGCCAAGCCATTGGCAGAGGTTGACAGGTTCTTGATTGGTAAGGGGGTTTAGGGTTATAGGGAGAAGGCAGGAGAATGGGGTTGAAAAAAAGATCGGCCATGTTTGAATGGCGGAGCAGACTCGATGGGCTGAATGGCCTAATTCTGCTCCTATGTCTCATGGTCTTATGGTCTAAACACGATGCTGAATTAAACTAATTCTCTTCTGCCTGCACATGATCCACATCCCTCCATTCCCTGCATATCCATGTGTCTAACAGCTTCTGTTGTATCTGCCTCCAACACCATCCCCGGCAGCCCATTCCAGGCACCCACCACTCTCTGTGTAAAACAACTTACTCTGCACATCTTCGTTAAGCTTTCCCCCTTGCACCCAATATGCATGCCCTCTAGTATTAGACATTTCTATTCTGAGTAAAGGATTTTATCTACCCTATCTATGCCTCTCATAACTTCATAAAATTATAGGTCTCCCCTCAGCCTCTGACACTCCAGAGAAAACAACCCAAGTTTGCCCAACCTCTCCTTGTAGCTCATACCCTCTAATCCAGGCAGCATCCCGGTGAACCTCTTCTGCACCCTCTCCAAAGCCTCCACATCCTTCCTGTAATGGGGCATCCAAAAATGCACACCATGCTCCAAGTGCGGCCTAACCCAAAGTTTTATACAGCTGCAACATGACTTCTTGACTCTTATACTCAAGGCCCCAACCAATGAGGCAAGCGTGCCGTATGCCTTCTTTACCACCCTATCTACTTGGGTGGTCACTTTCTGTGTCTGTACATTGATTCCATGTGGCCACACTGGCTACACAATTCTCCCGATCTGGAAACTCCACCGCACCGTCACACTGGGGTGGGGCAGGGAAAGGGAGAGGGCCAAATTCCCACCCCTCTTTGTGCGAGGTAGTACCTTTATTTTTCTTTATTCCTTTACTTTTTGGGGTCTGATCAAGGCCGCACTTACTGCCCATCCCTCACTGACCTTGAGAAGGTGGTAGTGAGTTGCCTTCTTGCACTGCTGCAGTCCTCCTGGCACCAATACTCAATACAAGAGGGCATGGCTTTAAGGTAATGGGTGGGAAGTTCAAGGGAGATGTCAGAGGGAGGTTTTTCACCCAGTGAGTGGTTGGTGCATGGAGTGCGCTGCCTGGGGTAGTGGTGGAGGCTGGTATACCGGTCAAGTTCAAGAGATTGTTAGGTAAGCATATGGAGGAATTTAAAATAGGGGGATATGTGGGAGGAAGGGGTTAGATAGTCTTAGGCGAGGTTTAAAGGTTGGCACAACATGGTGGGCCGAAGGGCCTGTTTTGTGCTGTGTTGTTCTATGGTTCTATGGAAGGTGCTCCCACTGTGCTGTTGGGGAGGGAGTTCCAGGATTGAGACCTTGTGACGCTGAAGGAACGGTGATACATTTCCAAGTGGGGATGGTGCGCCACGTGGAGAGGAACCTGCAGGTGGTGGTGATTCCTGCATTGTTGTCCTTCTCCTTCTTGCTGGTGGAGACCATGGGGTTAAGAGACGCTGTCAGAGTATCATGAGTGAGCAACTGCAGTGCGTTCTGTGGATTGCGCACACTGCACCCGTGGAGGAGGCGATGAACGTGAAGGGTGGTGGATGGGGTGCCGATCGAGTGGAAGGCTTTGTCTTGGATGGTGTCGAGCTTCTTGGCGCTGAACTCATCCAGGCAGGTGGAGAATTTTCCGTTACTTGCGCCTCGTGAATGATAGAAAGGTCTTGGGAGTGTCAGGGGGTGAATCACTCATCTCTTTCCATTGAACTGTTTGCTTTGGACTCCCAAAGGAGTTTCCACCTTTTCCATCTCTGGAGGACGGGAACTTGTAACTGAAGCCAAGGTTCCTTGAGCACGGCTGAGCCCTTGAGGGAGTCGATATTTACCTAACCTTAGAAGAAGTCACCCATTCACTTGTGGCCCTTAACCTTCACTGGCATGGCCTCTGTGAATTTTCTCAACATCCTCGAGGAGAAGACACTACAACTGAATGACTCAGAAGAATTCTCAGTTCATGTAGCTGGCAGTTATTGTGCATTCAAAATGGACCAGAAGGGGTGAGATTTTCTTTCCTGAAGACACTCAGCTCTTCATTGGGGTTGTCAACAAAGATTCTGGGCTCAAGTTTATTTGATCCAGGAATGTTTCAACCCAAATGAGCTGGGGAGGTGAACCTCAGGCTAAAGAAATTTGGCATGTCTCTTTTGACCCTCACCAATTTTTAAAGATGCACCAGAGAAAGCATCTGATCCGGATGCATCACGGCTTGGTACGGCAATTGCTCTGCCCGAGACAACAGGAAACTGCAGAGAGTTGTGGACACAGCCCAGCACATTATGGAAACCAGCCTCCCCTCCATGGACTCTGTCTACACTTCTCGCTGCCTCAGTAAAGCAGCCAACACAATCGAAGACCCCACCCACCCTGGACATTCTCTCTTCTCCCCGCCTCCCATCGGGCAGAAGATACAAAAGCCTGAAAGCACGTACCACCAGGCTCAAGGACAGCTTCTAACCCGCTGTTATAAGACTATTGAACGTTTCCCTGGTACGATAAGATGGACTCTTGACCTCACAATCTACCTCATCGTGGCCTTGCACCTTATTGTCTGCCTGCACTGCACTTTCTCTGTAACTGTAACACTTTATTCTGCATTCTGTTATTGTTTTCCCCTGTACTACCTCAGTGCACTGTTGTAATGCAATGATCTGTATGGATGGCACGCAAAACAAAGTTATTCACTGTACCTCGGTACATGTGACAATAATAAACCAACTTACTAATTTTTATGAACGAGATAAATGTGAGGCATGAACCAGACTGAGCTCCTTTCTCATGGGGGCAGCATGAGGCACCAAACAATGGGTGAGGTACCTTTAACATCTGCCCTCTTTGACCTAACATTTGGTGATATAGAGTCACAGAATCATATAGCAGGTTGTTGTGGCCCAACCTGTCCACGACGACCGTGATGTCTACCCACACTTCTCCCATTTGCCCGCAGTAGCCCCATATCCCTCCACTCATTTCCTATCCAAGTACTTGTCCAAGTGCCTTCTAACCACTGCAATTGTATCTCCCTCCACCACTTCCTCTGGCACCTGTCCTCGTGTGTGGATCAATACACGTCATTGGGGAATTACGGAAATGTCAAACAGTATTAATGATTCTCTTGTGGAATTAACCTCTTGTTCAATACTCACTCGAGGTGTATAAAATCATGTGTGTGGTATAGACAGGGTGAATGCACACAGTCTGTTTCCCAGGGTTGGGGAATCAAGAACTAGAGGGCACAGGTTAAAGGTGAGAGGGGAGAGATTTAATAGGAACTTGAGGGGCAACTTTTTCACCCAGAGGGTGGTCAGTGTAGGGAACGAGCTGCCAGAGGAAGTGGTTGAGGCCACACTTAAAAGGTACTTAGGTACATGGATAGGAAAGGTTTAGAGGGATATGGGCCAAATGGGACGAGCTTAGATGGGAATCTTGGTCAGCAGGGACCAGTTGGGCCAAAGGGCCTGCTTCCGTGCTGTATGACTCTACGAATGCCTTGGAATATTTTTTTGTAACCACTTTATAGGAGTTAAATGAATGGAAGTTATAATTAAAATAAAAATAGCATTTTATTGACGAGGTTTGTAAAGAATCTTAAACATCCAATCTTACCCGAACAATGGAGCTGGAGCCAGGCCTGGCACAGTGCCAACTGGAATATATTCTTTGCCTTTTATGAGGTCACTGTGCGCGAGGTGTCCACACCTCCCCAATCAGTGTAACACAATGGGTGAGAGGGGCAGGCAACCATTAGAGCACCAGTAAACGTGTCAACCCCTCTTTGTTCAACTCAGTCTGTGTAACTGTTGCAGTGCACAGAGGGGCGAGGGTGAGTGTGAGAGTGCTTGTGTACAGAGAGTGTTTGTAAAGGGTGTGTGTATGTGTGTGTGTGTGTCTGCACAAAGGGTGTGAGTGCAAAAGCCATGTGTGTGAGGGCTTTTTTCCTCTGTAGGGTATAATTTATGTATAACATACTCTGCATGTCGTCTGAATCTAGGTGCCTGTGACACTGCTGCAAGCAAGTTTCTCACTGTACCTGTACCTCACCGTACTTGTGCACATGACAATAGACTCAACTTGAACTTGATGGGTGCACGCACGGGTGTGTGGGAGGGGCGTGTGTGTACCAGAGCACAGAAGGGAGGCATGTGCTGTGAGCAATGCATGCTTGTGTGCATACAAGGGTTGCAGGTGGGAAGGGTGTGTGCGTAGGAAGCACGTGTGCAAAGTCACATGTATGTGAGAGACACACTTGTGTGTGCATGTACATGCATGCACGTGACAGGGATTTATGCAGGAGGCACGCGCATACAAGGTGTGCATGCAGGAGGGGCATGTATGGCTCAATTAACCTTAGCACCCTCCGCACCCAAGTGTCGCAGATCCGACCCCTGGGGCGGCACCTGACAGGAGCAGAATGTAGCAAATGGGGCGTCGAGATAGTTAGGGGGGCAATGGAGGCAAATGGACTCAGTGGGGGGGGGGGTGGAGATGAGAGGGGGCACAACATGTCAGCATACAGGAGCGAGATGAGTGTAGCCCCCATCAACAACCTCTCACTCAACAGCAGTGAAACTAAAGAGCTGCTTGTTGACTTCAGGAAGGGAAAGGAGGGCGAACATGCACCAGTCTACATTGGGGGATTGGCAGTGGAGAGAGTCAGCAGCTTTAAATTCCTGGGCGTTAACATATCGGATGACCTGTCCTGGGCCCAGCACATAGTTGCGATCACAAGGAAGGTGCACAAGCGACTTTACTTTCTTTGAAGGTTAAGGGGGTTCGGCTTGTCACCGAACACTCTAACAAACTTCTACAAAACTTTTGAAAGTATCCTGACTGGTTGCATCATGGTCTGGGACGGCAATTCAAATACGCAGGAACACAAGAAGCTGCAGAGGGCAGTGGACTCAGCCCAATACATCACGGGCACATCCCTCCCCACCATCGAGAGTATCTACAGGAGGCGCTGCCTCATGAAGGCAACATCCATCATCAAAGATCCCCACCATCCAGGCCATGCCATCTTCTCGCAGCTCCCATCAAGTAGGAGGTACAGAAGCCTGAAGTCCCACACCACCAGGTTCAGGAACAGCTACTTCCCTTCAACTATTCGGTTCTTGAACCAACCGGCACAACCCTAATCACTACCTCAGTATAGCAACACTATGACTACTTTTGCACTACAATGAACTTCATTTTGTTCTAATTGTGTACCTTCTGTAAAAATTGTTTAATTTATGTTTTTCTTGTGAATGCTGCTTATCTGGTGCTATGTGCCTGTGATGCTGCTGCAAGTTTTTCATTGCACCTGTGCACACATGGACTTGTGCCTATGACAGTAAACTCGACTTTGACTTTATTCACTGCTTGTGAGTAGGTGGGGCTGTGGAGAGATTTATTGTAGTCGGTCACCAATAAATCAAATCAAGAATCCTGGAGGAAGATCCTTCCACAGGGGGTGGAGGGAGTGAGGAACTCACTCTCACAGAAACAGGGTGGGTTAAGGGGAAGCTGGAGAGACACATGAGGGAGAGGGGGAGAGGGGGAGGGGAGAGGAATGGAGGGAGAGACCAAGGGGAGAGGTGCGGAGACTGACCATAAGACAAAGGAGCAGAAGTCGGCCATTCAGCCCATTGAGTCTGCTCCGCTATTCTATCATGAGCTGATCCATTCTCCCATTTAGCCCCACTCTCCCGCCTTCTCACCTTTGATGCCCTGGCTACTCAGATACCTATCAATCTCTGCCTTAAATACACCCAATGACTTTGCCTCCACAGCCGCCCGTGGCAACAAATTCCACAGATTCACCACTCCCTGGCTAAAGAAATTTCTCCGCATCTCTGTTCTGAATGGGCGCCCTTCAATCCTGAAGTCGTGCCCTCTTGTACTAGACTCCCCAACCACGGGAAACAACTTTGCCACATCTACTCTGTCCAGGTCTTTTAACATTCAAAATGTTTCTACAAGGTCCCCCTCCATTCTTCTGAACTCCAAGGAGTACAGCCCAAGAGCCGTCAAATGTTCCTCATATGTTAACCCTCTCATTCCTGCAATCATTCAAGTGAATCTTCTCTGAACCCTCTCCAACGTCAGCACATCCTTTCTTAAATAAGGAGCCCAAAACTGCACAAAGTACTCACTTCGGTGTTACACTAGTTTCGGTGCTGTCTGTCCCTTGAGCTCATGGAGAGTTGGAAAGGGCCTATTTGATCCGGAGGCGGCAGGAGAGCCAGTTCCTGTAGCCAGGACCCCCACTTGGCCTGCGGTCCTTGGAAGATGAGCTCCCCCCTCCTACCCCTCCATCGGCTGAGCGCTCAGAGATGGACATCACCACCTACCTCACCAACACCCGCCTGGATGATCTTCAGACCAGTCTCCGCTTCCAAATCGGCTTTGTCAGCAACTGCAGGGGAGAGAGGAGAGGAGTTCAGTACTGGGGGAAGGGGGAACACACACACACACACTGGTGACCCAGTAACCACACGTGCGGGTAGCACCTTGAGCAATTACATGGAGACACAAGACCCGCTGAATTCCTCAGGCATTTTGTGTGTTGCTCGAGCAATTACACGGTGCCACAAACGGCAGGCGTTATGTCCTCTGTCACGAGCTCATCCACACACACCAGCTGTACCCTGTTGCTGGCTCCTCATCCAACCTCTCACACAAGAAGACAAGAAATAGAAGCAGGAGTTGGCCATTCAGCCCCTCATTCCTGCTCTACAACTCAGTATCCTCCACCGACTCTGTCTACACTTCCCGCTGCTTCGGTAAAGCAGCCAACATAATCAAAGACCCCACCCACCCTGGACATTCTCTCTTCTCCCCTCTCCCATCAAGCAGAAGATACAAAAGCCTGAAAGCACGTACCACCAGGCTCAAGGACAGCTTCTATCCCGCTGTTATAAGACTATTGAACGGTCCCCTGGTACGATAAGATGGACTCTTGACCTCACAATCAACCTCGATATGGCCTTGCACCTTACTGTCTACCAGCAATGCCCTTCCCTGTAGCTGTGACACTTTACTCTGTATTCTGTTATTGTTTTTACGCTGTACTACCTTAATGCACTGTGTAATGAATTGATCTGTAGGAATGGTATGCAAGACAAGTTTTTCACTGTACCTCAGTACAAGTGACAATAATAAACCAATACCTTGCACCTTATTATCTGCCCGCACTGCACTTTCTCTGTAACTGTAACACTTTATCCTGCATTCTGTTATTGTTTTCCCTTGTACTACCTCAATGCACTGTGTAATGAATTGATCTGTATGAACAGTATGCAAGACAAGTTTTTCACTGTACCTTGGCACATGTGATACTAAGAAGCCAATTTACTAATTTACTTCAGTTGGACTGTACTTGGAGGACCATTTACTGTTCTGGTCTCCATAGTATTCAGCTGGACTTCAACTAGAGAACTGTACTATTTTGGGGTCTGGGGTTCAGTCAAACCACACTTGGAGTACAGTACACTGGTCTACATAGCTTTCAGTTGAACTACACTTGGGGTACCATCCAGTTTTCTGAGGATCTCCAGAGAGTTCAGTAGAGCCATACCTTACACTGTTCAGATCACTATGTATAATGAAAGGATGGAATGACACAGAGGTGATACCAGAACAGAGACAAGGTGATCAGTAACAATGGTCAAACAGGTTGGGGCTCCCTTGTTTTACAAAAGAGAAGGTTAGACTGGGCAGAGGTTTGTAAGATCAGAGGGAAGTGGCTCTAAAACCATTGCTTGCATTGGCGGTCATTCCTTAGACTTTTAATCAGTTAAAATGGATTGGAGGGTAGCTAATGTAAGCCCACCACTTAAGAAACAAAGGAGGGAGTGAGTGAACAGAATTAGAGAGCAGTCAGCCTGACGTCAATAGTGGGGAAATGGTAGAGTCCGTTAATAAAGATGCAATAACAGATCACTTGGAGAACCATTGGTCAAAGCCAGCACAGATATTTATAGTGGTAAATTGGTTTATTATAGTCACATGTACCGAGGTCCAGTCGAAAAACTTTGTCTTGCATGCCATTCAGCTAGATCATTTCATTACAACAGTACATTGAGATAGTACAAGGTAAAACAATAACAGAATGCAGAATAATGTGTTACAGTTACAGAGAAAGTGCAGTGCAGGCAGACAATAAGGTGCAAGGCCCTGACGAGATAGATTATGAGGCCAAGAGTCCAACATCGTACAAGGGGACCGTTCAAACAATGGAAGGGAAATCAATGTTTGACAAACTTACTGGAAGTTTTAGAATTGTAACTCGTAGACTGGATGGGGGAAAACCAGTGGATATGGGGTTTGGTACTTGAAGGGTTTTAACAAGGTCCCACGTAAGATGTTAGTGTGCAACATTAAAGGACATGGGTTGGGGGCAATGTACAGTCATGGATAGAGAACTGGTTGGTAGACAAGGAACGAAGCCTGGGAACAAATGGGTCCTCTCCCAAGTGGCGGGCTGTGAGTAATGGGGTATCTTATGATTCAGTGACTGGACACAGCTATTCACATTACATATTAATGAATTAGATTAGGGATTTAGATGTAACGAGACCTTGGGGTCAATGTACACCAGTCGAACAAAGTCAGCATCCAGGTGCATAGAACAGTACAGCATAGAACAGGCTCTTCAGCCCACAATGTTGTGCCGACATAGCTAATCCCTCCTACCTACAGAATGCCCATATCCCTCTATTTTCCTCTCATTCATGTGCCCATCCAAGCCCCTCTTAAAAGCCCCCAATGAGTTTGCCTCCACTACCCTATCAGGCAACGCATTCCAGGCATCCACCACTCTCTGAGTAAAAAGCTTACTCCTCACATCTCTTCTGAACCTACCCCCCCTCACCTTAAATGCATGCCCTCTGGTATTGGATTGCTCAATAATGGGAAAAAGATATTGTTTGTGCAGTAGAGTTTAATAAGGCAAATAATATATTGGCATTCATTATGGGAGGACTTGACTACAGGAGCAGGGATGTCTTATTGCAATTGTACACAGCTTGGTTGGACCATCCCTTGAGTATTGGATGCAGGTTTGGTCTCTCTACCTAAGGAAGGGTATTCTTGCTGTGGAGGGAGTGCAGTGGAGTTTCACCAGACTAACGGCTAAAGAGATCGAGTGATGCAGGGAAAAAGCAGCAACAGGGGACTGAAGGTGGATGATCAGTGATGACCATGTTGAATGGTAAAGTAGATGATGGGCTGAATGGTCTGCTCCCATTTTCTGTGCTTCTAAAAGGCATTGAGAGGAATATGGCAGATAGGGAGAACCAGGCCTGGTCTCATAAATGGAAGATAGATGCTCAGAAATCCATCGAGAATTTGAAAGAAAGGCTTTTTTATCCAGGAAGCTGTGAGACTGTAAATGATGAGCTTAACGTATGAGGAGCGTTTGATATCTCTGGGCCTGTACTCAATGGAGTTCAGAAGGATGAAGGATTGAAACCTACCAAATACTTAAAGGCCAAGAGTGGACGTGGAGAGGATGTTTCCATCAGGGGGAGAGTCTAGGATCCAAGGGCACAGCCTCAGAATAAAGGGACGTCCCTTTAGAACTGAGGTGAGGAGGAATTTCTTCAGCCAGAGGGTGGTGCATCTGTGGAACTCGTTGCCACTGAGAGCTGTGGAGGCCAAGTCATTGGGTGTATTTAAGGCAGAGATTGATAGGTTCTCGATTGGTAAGGGGGGGTTAAGGGTTACGAGGTGAAAGCGGGAGAATGGGATTGAAAAAAATCAGCCAGGATTGAATGGCGGGGCAGTGTTGATGGGCTGAATGGCCTAACTGTGCTCCTATATCTTATGGTCTTTTGGATGCCACTCCTACGGGAGGACTCGGGGGGAAGAGCAAAGAGGGTTTCAAGATGAAGAGAAACACAGGAGGGAGGGAGGAGATGGGGATGGGGAGGGGTGGAGAGAAAGAGGTCAGGGTGGGGCTCAAGGAATAGCAGGAAGCAGTTGCTTAACCGTTGTTTCAATGTCCCAACAGCCTTCACTGACTCTCTGAGAACACGCAGCTCGACCTTGGTCCCTGACGAAGGTCTGGTGAAAGGTCCAAGCCTAAGGAAGTCGTGCTGCAGCTGTATAAAACTTCAGTCAGACCGCACGTGGAGTATTGTGTGCAGTTCTGGTTGCCCCATTACAGGAAGAATGTGGAGACTATGGGAGGGTGCAGAAAGTCGTACAACACGGAAACAGGCCCTTCGGCCCAAGTGGTCCATGCCGACCAAGATGCCCCATCCAAGCGAGTCCCATTTGCCAGCATTTGGCCCATAACCTTCTAAACCTTTCCCATCCGTGTACCTGTCCAATTGTTACGGTACCTGTCTCAACCACCTCCTCTGGCAGCTGATTCCACATAGATAACATCCTTTGTGTAGAAAAGTTGCCCCTCAAGTTCCTATTAAATCTTTCCTCTCTCACCTTAAATCTGTGCCCTTGTTACCCCAACTCTGGGAAAAAGCCTGAGTGCATTCACTCAATGCAGGAGAGGTTCACCAGGGTGCTGTCTGGATTAGAGGGTATGAGCTATCAGGAGAGGTTGGACAAACTTGGGTTGTTCTCCCTAGACTGACGGAGATTGAGGGGAGACCTGATAGAGGTTTTTAAAACCATGAGAGGCATGGATAGAGTAGACAATCAGAATCTTTTCCCCAGGGTAGAAACGTCAAACACCAGAGGACAGGCTTTTAAGGTTAGAGGGGGGAAGTTTACAGGCGACGTGAGGGGCAAGTTTTTTTTTACGCAGAGAGTGGCAGGTGCTTGGAATGGGTTACCGGGGTAGTAGTGGAAGCAGGCAGTTTGGTGGTTTAAGAGACTTTTAGACAGACACATGAATACGAAGGGAATGGGGGGGATGTGGATGATACACAGGAGGAGGGCATTTAGTATAAATTGGCATCAAGATCGGCACAACATCGTGGGCCGAATGGCCTGTCCAGTGCTGTACTGTTCTCTGTCCTATGTTCTAAAGCCATAAAGTGAAGGAAAGCACTGGAATCCTTCAGCACCACACAACACCCTCCCCCCAAACTATGGGTAACAGACCCATTCCGAATTTCAGACAGGCAGGTTCAGAGTGGGAGGAGCATACAGACTGGTTGTGTGAGGGGGTGGGGAGGGGGAATGTTGCTGGATTATCAGACAAAGAGTTGGGGGCTCTGCCGGGGCGACTGTGACACTGGAGTGTCCCTGGCCCCTTGTTCCGAGTGTGGAGATGTTTAATTAATCCTCCTCACTCTCTGCAGCAGGTGTAGCAGGAGTTTGCCAGCACTTCTTGTGACCCAGATTCAACCTAAAGGTCACATCCATATTCAGCGGGAGTTCACAGAATACAGAATCCCTTTTCTAAACTGCTCTGTCAAGCGCTCACAGCCACCCGTTAATCGAAAACTGACAGTCGATGGCGTTGCTAACTGTGCAGTAATCACCCATGTTTCTTTATTAAGATTCCAGATGAATGAGGCGGAGAGAGGCATCCTCAATAGACCAAGACGCTCATTTCAGTACGAAACCGTCTGAAGCTCTTGCAGAAATTTGACCGCCCTCCCCCCCCTTCTCTCTGAGACGTGACTATTGCTGCTTTTTTTCTGTTGTGACTTGCATCTCCCTGGCCAAACTGGCTATTCGCGGGTCAGGGAGGCAGACAGCCAAGGGCTCCACCCCAAGCTGACTGCTTGCCCATCTTCCAGGGGCGATGTTTGTGCTCGGGTATCCCTTGAGAAAGAACACGCGGTGTCCACGGACACCATGGAGGTGTCTGGGACTGTTGGGCACCGCGGGGAATAAATTGCATCCTAGAAAGGAATAGGAATATTCTAATTTAGTTGGTGCTCATTATTGCTGTAGTTAATAGTGTTTTATTGTAGTATTGTCGCACTTGAAATAAACTTACTTTCGTAAAAAAAAACAGAGGTGTTCCTAGACCATTGGGCGCCACGGGGAATTAACTGCATCCTGGATCAGAGATGGTAATACTTTAATTTAGCTGAAATTTATTTATTGTTGTAGTTTGCAGTGATTTGTTGTAGCACTTGTAATAAACTTGTTTATGTAAAAATAGTAACTTGCATCTCTGTAGCACCCTCCCCAGCCAAGTGCTGATGCAGCGCTTTCTGGAGGGTGGCTGTTGTTGTAGGAGACCGGCAACTAACTAACACACAGCAAGATCCCACAGTCAGCCATGTGACAACGAGCCCATGACAATGTTGGTTGAGGGGTAAACCTTGGCCAGAGGATGCAGCGGAGAAAGCTGTTTGGAAGTACAGCTGTGATTTTGTTTTTCCACCCACTGTCTGTTGGGTATCTCGTGCAGAGCATGTCACCTCTTACAGCTCCCTGACACTGCGGCATGCTCTCAGCACTGCAACGCTCCCTCAGTAATGCCGCGCTCCCTCCTGCTGCAATGCTCCCTCAACACTGAAGTACTTCCCTCCGCAATGCAGCACTCCCTCAGCACCCCTTCCTGCTGCAACGCTCCCTCAGTGCTCCCTCTGCAATGCAGCGCTCCCTCCCGCTGCAACACTTCTTGTGCTCCCTTAACACTGAAACACTCCCATAGCAATGTAGATCTCCCTCCACACTGCAGACCTCCCTCAGCAATACAGTGCTCCCTCAGCACTCCCTCGCACTGCAGAGTTCCCTCCACACTGCAGCTCTCCCTCTGCATGCCCTCCGCAGTGCAGCACTCCCTCAGTATGCCCTCAGCACTGTGGTTCCGCACTCCCGCCTACTGCAGTGCTCCCTCAGCACTCCCTTGCACAGCAGAGTTCCCTCCACACTGCAGCTCTCCCTCCGCAGTACAGCACTCCCTCAGCACCGAGGCTCTGCTCCATCAGCACTTCCAGCCCAACTTTGGGCTCGAGTGCGTGGGGAGGACCTACAGACCCTCAACTCTCGAGGAGAAAGCGGTGGCCACTGCAGCACACCTGACACATCAGCGTTGTACAGCGTGGCCGCCCTGCACTCCTCGCCCGACTCTCGAGGCTCAGGGCAGCTGTGTTGAGCCCCGCACGCAGCCCTTGGATCGTGGCTGTGGGGTGGGGACAGACGGCCACCCAGGGACGTGGGGGAAAAGCCAGAGATGTCTGCTGAGTAACACACGCCTCTCCCTCCCCTCCACGTCAGAGGTGACTGCACCGTCCAAGGAGCGGAGGAGAGAGGAGGTAAACGTTCAGTGTGCGAGGACTTCCAGCACACGGAGTGCGAGACATTACAGCAGCTCCACCCCACACCTTGATATCGGACCCTATAAATGAGCAAGGGTGGCGGCTGCTCACCAGGCTCCGGACGCTAAAATGTCTTGACATCCCAATCTACCTCGCCATGACCCTTGTGCTTTATTTGTCTACCTGCACTGTACTTTCTCTGTAACTGTAACACTATATCCTGCATGGAGACACAAGAGACTGCAGATGCTGGAATATGGAGCAACAAACAATTTGCTGGGGGAACTCTGGGGCAACACACACACAAAATGCTGGAGGAACTCAGCGAGTCAGGCAGCATCTCTGGAGGGAAATGAACAGACGACAGTCCTGCATCAGGAGTGCTGCAGGGTTTCGACCCAAAACGTTGACAATTTTGTTCCTCCCACAGATGCAGTTCAACCCACTGAGCTCCACCAGCAGATCGTTTGTTGCTCTATATTCTGCATTCTGTTTTCCTTTTGTATTACCTCGATGTACTGATGTATAGAAATGATCCGCTGGATGGCAAGCAAACAGAAGTTTTTCACTGTACCTTGATACATGTGAAAATAATAAACCAATGTTACCAGAAGCATTTGAACATAGAACAGCGAACAATACAGCACAGAACAGGCCCTTCGGCCCACAATGTTCTGCCGACGTAGCTAATCCCTCCTACCTATAGAATGTCCATATCCCTCCATTTTCCTCTCATTCATGTGCCCATCCAAGCCCCTCTCAAAAGCCCCCAATGAAGTTGTCTCCACCACCCTATCAGGCAACGCATTCCAGGCATCCACCACTCTCTGAGTAAAAAACTTACCCCTCACGTCTGTTCTGAACCTACCCCCTCTCACCTTAAATGCATGCCCTCTGGTATTGGATTGCTCAATAATGGGAAAAAGATATTGCTTGTCCACCCTATCTATGCCCCTCATAATTTTATACACTTCCAACAGATCACCCCTCAGCCTCCACCGCTCCAGAGAAAAGACCCCAAGTTTGCCCAGCCTCTCCTGATAGCACATGCCCTCTAATCCAGGCAGCATCCTAGTAAACCTCCTCTGCACCCTCTCTAAAGCCTCGACATCCTTCCTATAGTGAGGTGACCAGAATTGCACGCAATACTCTAAATGCAGCCTAACCAGAGTTCTATAGAGATGCATCATAACTTCTTGACTCCTGTACTCAATACCTGGATTAATGAGAGCAAGCATTCCATAAGCCTTCTTAACGACCCTGTCTACCTGTGTAGCCACTTTCAATGAGCCATGGACTTGCACCCCAAGGTCTCTCTGCTCTTCAACATTGTTAAGACTCTTGCCTTAAGAGTGTACTGCCTCTTGACATTAGTCCTACCAAGGCACAACAGCTCACATTTATCCGGGTTAAACTCCATCTGCCATTTCTCTGCCCACATCTGCAACTGATCTATATCACGCAGTATCCATCGCCAGTCTTCTACATTGGCCATAGAATGAGGCCATCAACCCATCCAGTTTATGTCAGCCCTCTGCAATGCAATCCCTTCAGACCTAATCACCCACTCTTTTCCCAAATCCCAGAAAATTATCGCCCACCCTGTGAAGATTCAATTCCTGCATGCATTCCAGGATTGACTCTTAGCAGTGTGGAGGAACAGAGGGATATTGGGGCCCACATCCATAGATCCCTCAAAGTTGCCACACAGGTCGATAGGGTTGTTAAGGCGGCGTATGGAGTGTTGCCCTTCATTAGTCGGGGGATTGACTTCAAGAGCCACAAGGTAATGTTGCAGCTCTATAGAACTCTGGTGAGACCACACTTGGAGCATTGTGTTCAGTTCTGGTCACCTCGTTATAGGAAGGATGTGCACGCTTTAGAGAGGATGCTGAGGAGATCTACCAGGATGCTGTCTGGATTGGAGAGCATGTCTTATGAGGATAGGTTGAGTGAGCTAGGGCTTTTCTCTTTGGAGAGGAGGATGGGAGGTGACTTGATAGAGGTGTACAAGATGATAAGAGGCATAGATCGAGTGGACAGTCAGAGACTTTTTCCCAGGGCGGCAATGGCTAACACGAGGGGGCATAATCTTAAGGTGATTGGTGGAAGATATAAGGGGGATGTTACGGCTAAGTTTTTTCACACAGAGTGGTGGGTGCATGGAACACACTGCTGGCAGAGTTTAAAGGAGATGTGTGGGGCAAGTCTTTTTTACACAGAGGGTGGATGCTGGAACGTGGTGCTAGGGGAGGCAGTGGAAGCTGTTACATCAGCAATGTTTAAGAGACACTTAGACAGACACATGAACAGGCAGGGAATGGAGGGATATGAAACGTGTGCAGGCAGGTGGGATTAGTAACTTTGGCATCATGGTCAGTACAGACATAGTGGGCTGAAGGGCCTCTTCCTGCACTGTTCTATGTTCTATATCAGTGCGCGGTGCAAGTTTCTGTAACTTGGAATTACCCAATAGTTTCAGCACAGGAAGAGGCCATTCACCTCAGTGAGACAGTGCTGGCCCTTGGTAGACCGCTCCCGTTAATCCCATTCCCGCACTCCATCCCCATAGCCTTGCAAATTACTTATCCTTGCCTGCTGGTCTAGCTCCCTCTCAAAGGCCCTCATTGTCGCTGTGCTTAGTAAAAGCATTTCTCTCATGTCTTTACTCAATATTTTATATCTGTATCACTGGTCTTTGACCAATCGGCTAACGGGAACAACTTCCCTCTGTCCCCTCTCTACATGTGTCATGATCCTGTCCACCTCTATCCAATCTCCCAACCTTCTCTGCTCCAAGGAGAATGTCCCCAGCTTCTCCTGTCTAACCACTCATCTCTAGAACACTACCACTGAATTGCTTCCATGCCTTGGATTCATAGTCATACAGCACAGAAAGAGACCCTTCTGCCCAACCCGTCCCTGCCAACCAAGATGCCCATTTAAGCCCATCCTATTTGCCTGCATTTGGCCCATATCCCTCTCAACCCTTCCCATCCATGGACCTGTCCAAGTATCTTTACACACCGTAATTGAACCTATCTCTACCACTTCCTCTGGCAGCTCGTTCCACACACCCACCACCCTCTGTGTGAAAAGTCCCCTTTAAATCTTTCCCCTCTCACCTTAAAACTGTGCCCTCTAGTTTTAGACTCCCCTACCTTGTGGAAAAGACTGTAACTACCCACCCAAGCTACGCCTCTCATGATTTTATAAACCTCTACAAGGTCACCCCTCAGCCTCCTTCACTCCAGGGAAAACAGTCCCGGCCTGTCCAGTCCCTCCTTATAACTCAAGCCCTCCAGTCCTGGCAACATCCTTGTGGGCGGCACGGTAGTGTAGCGGTTAGCGTAATGCTGTTACAGTGCCAGCGACCCGGGTTCAATTCCCACCGCTGCCTGCAAGGAGTTTATACGTTCTCCCCGTGTCTGCGTGGGTTTCCTCCGGGTGCTCCGGTTTCCTCCTACATTCCAAAGACGTACGGGTTAGGAAGTCGTGGGCGTGCTATGTTGGCGCCAGAAGCGTGACGACACTTGCGGGCTGCCCCCAGAACACTCTACGCAAAAAGTGCATTTCACTGTGTGTTTTGATATACATGTGACTAATAAAGAAATATCTACATCTATCTATGAATCTTTCTTGCATCCTCTCTGGGTTAGTCACATCCTTCCTGTGGCCTTCTCCAGAATCATCACACCCTCGCTGAACTGAGCCATTGGCTACCATTGCACTTCCGCCACTGAGTACGCACGGTCTCTCCCGTGCTTTTGATGCAGGGCCCATGGAGGGGACTGGCTGAGGACATCTGATAGAAGTTTATAAAATTATGAGAGGCACAGATAGGGTAGGTAGTCAGTCTTTTCCCCCCCCCCCAGAGTAGAAATGTCTAATACTAGAGGCCATGCATTTAAGGTGAGAGGGGGAAAGTTCAAAGGAGATGTGCGGGGCAGGTTTTGTTTTACACCGAGAGTGGTGGGTGCCTGGAATGTGCTGTCAGGGGTGGTGCTGGAGGCAGATACAATTGTGGCACTTTAGATTGACATACGAACATGCAGGGAATGGAGGGTTGTGGATCATGTGCAGGCAGAAGGAATTTAGTTTAATTTGACGCCCTGTTCGGCACAGACATAGTGGGCCAAAGGGCCCGTTCCTGTGCTGTAGCCTTCGATCCACTCACCAGCTTTACTGGCCACTTCTTCGACCGTCAGGTTGTGGTCATTGTGCCTCAGTCTGAAAGTCAACGCTGGTCCAATGACACTGGAAAAAAAAGGAAAATCTTCATGACAAAGGCGTTCATTTAGCGACTCGACAGTCCCCAATCCCATCCCCTGCTGCTCCCCGGAATAGAGTGTCTGCTTTGGTGGTCTGGTGTTGGGCGTTTGATTGCCTGGAGTTTAATCCGAGCAAGTGTGAGGTGTTGCATTTTGGGAGGTCAAATGTAAGGGGTAAGTATACAGTTAATGGGAGGACCCTCAGGAGCACTGATGTACAGAGGGATCTTGGCATTTGTACCCTGGGTATGTCTGCCTGTGACAATAAACTTGAACTTGCACTCTTTAATATAGTCAACTTCCAAAGCAGAAAACTTAGGCCACAAAATGGAGGTTCTGGGGCAGGTCAACCATACCTGGTCAGTTTTAAGGATCACCTTAAAAAGGGGAGAGAGGGGCAGAGGTTTAGGGATGGAGCTCAGGACCCAGACAGCAGAAGGCATGGCTGCCAATGGCAGGGTAATTAAATGAGGATGACTAGGATTGGGGGCAGCAAGATTTCAGGGGGTTGGGGCTCGAAGGTGGGAGTGAAGTCTTTGCATCCCTTTGACGTTGGTTCTTGACTCACCGGCCATGGAATTGGTCAGGTGGGAGTGGTGCAGACAGGGATAAGGAGAGATGGGACCAATATCACTGAGGAAGGAGATCGGATCCGTCAGAAACATCAGCAGTTCCAACCCTCTGTGATTTCGAACTGACATCTCTGAGGGCAGAGGGTGAGGAGCCTCGGTCATTTGGTGAGGGGTTCGAGGTTTGGGGAGGGAGGGGATGCAGTGTGTCTGATCCACAGTTCCCGACCCGCTATGTTCCCTTATCTCATCCCTGCTCTGGAGCGTGGACACTTGCCTGATGTTGATGAAATTCACGGTGGCAAGATGCAGCCTCAGAGCCAAGGATTCCAGTAACTTGATCCCATCGGATAGAGTCAGGGGTCTGTTCATACACGAGGGGGGGGGAGGAGGTGGGGGGGAGAGAGAGACAGAGTTGGGGGGAGAGAGAGAGAGACAGACAGAGTAGGGGGGAGAGAGAGAGAGAGACAGTGGGGGGAGAAAGAGAGAGAGACAGAGTGGGGGGAGAAAGAGAGAGAGAGACAGAGTAGGGGGGAGAGAGAGAGACAGTAGGGGGGAGAGAGAGAGACAGACAGACAGAGTAGAGGGGAGAGAGAGAGAGAGACAGAGTAGGGGGGAGAGAGAGAGAGGGAGAGAGGAGGGAGAAGGGAGAGGGGGGGAGAGAGGGGAGGGAGAGGAGAAGCCAGGGAGAGAGTGTTAACATAGACCAGCAGGGAAACAGCAGAAGTCTGCACTCACCATCGGACAGTGCGAGTTTGGTATCAGCAAGTATCCCTCTATGGTGAAATATTAACATGTTGCATACCAGTCACATATCCCTCACAACACAGAAGGCCATTCAGCCCATCAACTGTATTCTGGCCCTTATTTCTTTCCCAGTAGCCTATTCTGTCCCTTCAACTCCCTCTTGATTTTCCTGTCACCACACCACCCCCCCCCCCCCCCCGCCACACACCAGGGACAACCTACAGCGGCCAACTAACCAACCCGCACGTCTTTGGGATGTGGGAGGAGCCCCCGGGGTAAACCCACGCGGCCGCAGGGAGAACGTGCAAACTCCATATAGACAGCGCCAGAGGTCGGGATCGAACCCGCATCGCTGGATCTGTGAGACGGCGACTCTACCAGCTGCGCTACTGGGCTGTCCCAGGTGTCGTCCACTGTGATTGGATGCAATTCTAGACGTTGCATAACGCCCACCATTGGCCACCCGTCATGTCCGTCGTCACAGAGCCCCACCCTCACGACTGAACTTCAGTCACTGCTCTTGCCCAGGGTCTCGGCCACCAGAAGCAGCCCAACCCAGTCACTACATGGAAAGAAACAGTGTCTCTCCAGCCTTGTTCAATCTCCTGGCTTTTCCCTGTATCCATGAACACTTCTGATTAACAAAATTCCACCAACTGCCCCCACATCTGCCACCATTTACAGGGGAGAGCTCCAAGTTTCTCTCCCGACCTTGCATTGTGTCTCTCCCCCATTCCCATCTTCCCAGAGTCTCCGAGTGGTATAGTGGTGGGCGTAGCTGCTTCCTAAGCATTTGACCCCGGTTCACTTCCCAGCCATCGCAGGTTGTATTGTTTGGACAGGCATGGTAGTGTAGCGGTTAGCGTAACACTATTAAAGCGCCAGCAACCCGGGTTCAATTCCGGCCACTGTCTGTAAAGAGTTTGTACGTTCTCCCTGTGTCTGCGTGGGTTTCCTCCGGGTGCTCCGGTTTCCTCCCACATTCCAAAGACGTACGGGTTAGGAAGTTGTGGGCATGTTATATTGGCACTGGAAATGTGGTGACACTTGCGGGCTGCCCCCAGAACACTCTACGCAAAAGATGCATTTCACTGTGTGTTTCGATGTACATGTGACTAATAAAGATATCTTATCTTATTGTTTCCCCAGATCCACCCCACCAGCTGATGCCCTGGAAACATCAACCCGACCCCCTTGTGATGGAACCAGGACTTACTTCTTGTCAGTGACGATGTAGGCGTACTCTTCCTTGTTGGGTGAGGCTGCAGTGGGAGCCCACTCCGGTTGGTGACCTTCACCGGCTTTCGGAAAGCCCTTGGGGGGCAGATCCACCTCCTCCTGGGACAGCCCCAGCTCCACAGCCGCCGCCTGGACTCTCCGGCCGCTTGCCTCCCTGTTCCCGGCGGATCCCACTTCCTTGCCAGCCCTCCACTCCTGGCTCCAGGCGCCAGCTCGGTTGGGAGGCGGTGTGTCCATGATCCGGGATTCCACCCCTTTCCGCTGCTGCCTGTGTCCATCCAACGCAGAGGCCTTTAACAACACAACTAGATTTAGCCGGAAGCTGCAGAGAGTAGTGGACTCTGCCCAATATATCACGGGCACATCCTTCCCCACCATCAGTAGTACCTACAGGAGGTGCTGCCTCAAGAAGGCAACATCCATCATCAAAGATCCCCACCATCCAGGTCATGCCATCTTCTCGCAGCTACCATCGGGCAGGAGGTACAGAAGCCTGAAATCCCACACCACCAGGTTCAAGAACATCAACTGCTTGGCCCATGACCGCAAGAAACTGCAGAGAGTTGTGGACACAGCTCAGCACATCACGGAAACCAGCCTCCCCTCCATGGACTCTGTCCGCACTTCTCGCTGCCTCGGTAAAGCAGCCAACATAATCAAAGACCCCACCCACCCCACACATCCTCTCTTCTCCCCCCTCCTAGTACGATAAGGTGGACTCTTGACCTCACCATCGACCTAGTTGTGCCCTTGGACCTTGTCTGCCTGCACTGCACTTTCTCTGTAACTGTAACACTTTATTCTGCATTCTGTTATTGCTTTCACTTGTACTACCTCAATGCACTGTACGCAAGGCAAGTTTTTTTTACTGTACCTCAGTACAAGTGACAATAATAAACCAATTTACCTTCAACCATTCAGGTCTTGAACCAACCTGCCTATCACTAGCTCAGTATAGCAACACTGGGACCACTTTGCACTATAATGGACTAAGCTTTTCTTGTTTTAATTGTGTCCTGTTCACTCTTGTATAATTTTGTTTAATTTATGTTGTTAATTTATGGGTTTTTTTGTGAATGTTGTGTATCTGACGCTACGTGCCTGTGATGCTGCTGCAAGTAAGTTTTTCATTGCACCTGCGCCCACACAGACTTGTGCACGTGACAATAATTTCAACTTTGACTTTGAAACCCCACGTCTTTGGAATGTGGGAGGAAACCCACACAGTCACAGGGAGAACATGCAAACTCCACACAGACAGCAGCTGAGGTCAGGATCTAACCTGGGTCTCTGGCGCTGAGGTAGCGGCTCCACCAGCTGTGTCACTGTTCTGCTCTGGGGGGAATGAGGTGAAAGTTTCTAAGGTAGAGTCTGGCGTTGAATGGAAGTCACTGACGGTAGGAGCAGTGGAAACAACCCTGGCTTTCAAAAGGGTTTATTTTTTGGCTTTTCCTTATTGGGACAGGGACAGGGAGGAGACTGTGGGGGGGGGGGGGGGGGGGGGGGGGGGGGGGGGGGGGGGTGGGGGTGGGGGGTGGAGGTGTTACTGCGTGTCCTTTGCCTGTCCCAAACAACCCTCGAGAAGCCAGCCAATTGGGTCATTCTAGAGGGCAGTCACGTTGCTGGATCCAGAGTCACAGACTGGGTAAGGATGGCAGGTTCCCTCTGGTGACAGGCATCAATGAACCAGGCTGGCTTTTACACCAAGAACAGTTTTAATTTAAAACAATCCCAGATTTCTTAATGAACTGAATTTAAGCAGCACTGATTGCCACAGTGGGATTTGATTCTGGATGACTAGCCCAGTAATTCAACTGGTCAAGTGTAGCAGTTGGCATAACGCTATTAGAGCACCAGTGACCTGGGTTCAATTCCCGCCGCTGTCTGTGAGGAGTTTGTACGTCCTCCCCGTCTGCGTGGGTTTCCTCCGGGTGCTCTGGCTTCCTCCCACATTCCAAAGATGTACGGGTTAGGAAGTTGTGGGCGTGCTATGTTGGCGCCGGAAGCGTGGCGACACTTGCGGGCTGCCCCCAGCACACTCTACACAAAAGATGCATTTCACTGTGTGTTTCGATGTACATGTGACTAATAAAGAAATCTTATATCTTCTATCTTACTACCATCGGGCAGGAGGTACAGGAGCCTGAAGACCCACACTCAACGATACAGGAACAGCTTCTTCTCCTCCGCCATCAGATTTCTGAATGGTCCACAAACCCATGAACACTACCTCGTTATTCCTATTTTTTTGCAATATCGGTAGTGTAGCAGTTAGCGTAATGCGCCAGCGACACAGTTTCAATTTCCGCCGTTGTCTGTAAGAAGTTTGTATGTTCTCCCCCGTGTCTGCGTGGGTTTCCTCCGGGTGCTGTGGTTCCCTCTCACATTCCAAATACGTACGGGTTAGGAGCTGTGGGCATGCTATGTTGGCGCTGGAAGAGTGGCGACACTTGCAGGCTGCCCCCAGCAGGTTCTCAGTGATGCAAAAATACACATTTTACTATGTGTTTCGATGTACATATGACTAACAAATAAATATCTTATCTTAAAACATCAAATTTCACGTCATATAAAATCAGTGATAATAAATCTGATTCTGTATCATAAATACACCAGCGTTGTAGGAAATGGGGCAGATTGCAATGCTTTACAAAGGGCCGGGATGGACTTGATGGGCTGAAGGGCAGAGCAGTTTAGGAAGGGAATTCCATAACTGAGGGCCAAGTGCAGCAACAGAAACTGGGGTGAATCAGAATGTGTTCTGGCTGAACAATGGAAAATATCCAAGGGAAGAATGACTCTAATTGCATTAACCATGGATCAGAGTAATTAGAAAGACTTCCTAACATGTGAGACACAGTATCAGAGCCAGCGGTGCAGTCACGAGTAGGTTGTTGAGGGGGATCTGACGTTAACTTGTCAATCAGAATTTCAGTGCCTTGTGTCCGGGAAGCTACGATGTTCTCTCCACAAACCTGGGCAACTGCTCTGCCCAGGACTGCAAGAAACTGCAGAGAGTTGTGGACGCAGCCCAGCGCATCACAGACACCAGCCTCCCCTCCATGGACTCTGTCTTTACCTCTCGCTGCCTTGGTGAAACAGCCAGCATAGTCAAAGACCCCACCCACCTGGGACATTCTCTCTTCTCCCCTCTTCCATCAGGTAGAAGATACAGGAGCCTGAGGGCATGTACCACCAGGCTTAAGGACAGCTTCTATCCCACTGTGATAAGCCTATTGAACGGTTCCTTTATACGATGCGATGGACTCTGACCTCACGATCTACCTTGTTGGAACCTTGCACCTTATTGTCTACCTGCACTGCACTTTCTCTGTAGCTGTGACTCTTTACTCTGTACTGTTATCGTTTTTACCTGTACTACATCAATGAACTGTGTACTGACTGAATGTAACTGCACTGTGAATGAATTGATCTGTACGTTCACTGTACCTCAGTACAAGTGACAATAATAAACCAATACCAATAATAAAATTCATCATCAGCTTCAGTCACCAGTGCAGACTTTGGCCAAAGGAAGAAGGGCATTTCAAATCAGGACCTCAAACCAGCACAAAATTCACTAATAAGGAAGGCAGATGCAATGTTAGCATTCGTTTCGAGACGACTGGAAATATAAAAGCAAGTATATACTGCTGAGGCTTTATAAGGCATTAGTATGATGGCGTTCGGAATATTGTGAGCAATTTTGGGCCCTGTATCTAAGGAAAGATATTCTGGCCCTGGAAAGGATCCAGAGGAGGTTCATAAGAATGATCCCAGGAATGAAAGGGTTAACATATGAGGAGCGTTTGGTGTCTCTGGGCCTGAACTCTGGAGTTCAGAAGGATGAGGGCAGATCACATTGAAACCTACCGGATACTGAAAGGCCTGGATAGAGTGGACGTGGAGAGGATGTTTCCATCAGTGGGAGAGTCCAGGATCCGAGGGCACAGGATAAAGAAACGTTCCTTTAAAACTGAGATGAGGAGGAATTTCTTCAGCCAGATGGTGGCGAATCTGTGGTATTCATTGCCACAGAGGGCTGTGGAGGCCAAGTCATTGGGTGTATTTAAGGCAGAAATTGATAGGTTAATGATTGGTAAGGGTAGACAATCAGAATCTTTTCCCCAGGGTAGAAATATCAAACACCAGAGGACATGCTTTTAAGGTTGGAGGGGGGAAGTTTAAAGGAGATGTGAGGGGCAAGTTTTTTTTTACACAGAGAGTGGTCGGTGCCTGGAATGGGTTACCAGGGGTAGCAGTGGAGGCAGGCGGTTTGGTGGAGTTTAAGAGGCTTTAGATCGACACATGAATATGAAGGGAATGGGGGGATTTGGATGGTACACAGGAGGAGGACATTTAACATAAATTGGCATCAAGATTGGCACAACATTGCGGGCCGAATGGCCTGTCCAGTGCTGTACTGTTCTCTGTTCTATGGGGGTTAAAGGTTACAGGGAGAAGGCAGGAGAATGATGTTGAAAAAAGAAATCAGCCATTATTGAATGGCAGAGCAGACATGATGGGCCGAATGGCCTAATTATGCTCCTATGTCTTATGGTCGATGACCTAAAACTCATAGGCTACCTGGCAGCAGTGATCTCTGCACTAGTTTGTGTGTCTGAGACCTGAACTACCTATGGCAGACATCCCAAGGCAATGGGAGAGATACCACCAACACGGTATCCATAAGATCCCCCAAAATTCCCTGGAAGAGAAAGTGCACTGATGTCAGTGTCCTCTCTCAGACAACATTCCCAACAACGAGGTCCTACCTACACTCAGTCAGATCCACTGAGCAGCCGGTCTTGTTAGCACGGCCAACACCAGTCTCCCGAAGCGTGCATCTCCGTCACGGGAACAGATTACCAATGGACGTAGGAAAAGATTCAAGGGTGAGCTCAACGATCCCTTGGAGAAATGCAACAATCCCACTGAATCCCAGGAATCTCTGGCTCATGACCACTTGGAATAGAGAAGGAGCATTCGGGATGGTGTGGAGAACCTTGAGTCCATGCACTGGGACCATATGGTAGGGGGCTCAGGGTCAGAAGGAAACTGCCCCTCACAAACTGCCTACCCACCCCATCAGCCTCCTCCTGACGCATCTGCAGGAGAGTCTGTGGTTCCAACACTGGCCTCATCAGCTACCTCAGAACCTACAGAACCAGAGAAGAATCAAGTCATTCCCCCCCCCCCCCCCCCACCGATCCCAAAGGAACTCCTCAGAAGGATCGAGGGGTAAGAACATAGAACACTACAGCACAGAACAGGCCCATAACGTTGTGCCGACATTTTATCCTGCTCTAAGATCCATCTAACCCTTCCCTCCCCCATAGCCCCCTATTTTTCTATCATTCACCTATCTAAGCATCTCTTAAACGTCCCTAACGTATCTGCCCCCACAACCTCTGCTGGCAGTGCGTTCCACACACCCATCACTCTCTGTGTAAAAAAACTTACCCCTGACATCCCCCTTATACCTTCCTCCAATCACCTTAAAATTACGTCCCCTCGTGTTAAGCCATTGTCGCCCTGGGAAAAAGTCTCTGACTGTCCACTCGATCTATGCCTCTTATCATCTTGTACACCTCTATCAAGTCACCTCTCATCCTCCTCCTCTCCAAAGAGAAAAGCCCTAGCTCACTCAACCTATCCTCATAAGACATGCTCTCCAATCCAGGCAGCATCCTGATCAATCTCCTCTGCACCTTCTCTAAAGCTTCCACATCCTTCCTATAATGAGGCAACCAGAACTGAACACAATACTCCCAAGTGTGGTCTGACCGGAGTTCTACAGAGCTGCAACATCACCTCGCGGCTCTTGAACTCAATACCCCAACTAATGAAGGCCAACACTCCATATGCCTTCTTAACAACACTATCGACCTCTGAGGTGCCTCCGTGATACCAACAAGTTGGCATTCTGTACCCCATTTATAGATGATGGGTCTTACCTTCTTCTGAAGTAGGCCGCCCAAGTCCTCTGCAGCTGGAGGGGAAATAAGGAGACATTATTCCTGAAACCACTCAGTGCAAGAAAACAGAGAAAGTTCTACAAGTTCGTCAAGCAATACAGCATGGATACAGGCCCTTCGGCCCAACCAGTCCATGCCGACCATGGTGCCCATCCAGCTAGTCCCAATTTCCTGCGTTCAGACCATGTTCCTCTAAGCCCTGCCCCTTCATGTACCTATCCTTGTCAACGTCCCATCTGTTTCCTGCACCTCTGCTCTCACCCTCCTCTCCTACTGAGCACGAGCAGAGGTCCCCTGGTCCTCATCTCCCACCCCAGCTGCCTCCGCGTTCAATGAATCATCCTTCTCTAGACCCCAAACGTTAACTCTGTCCAATGAAAGAAACATCACGGCCATCAGGTAGATGGTAGAAAACTTTCCCAACGGCGGAGATATCGGAAGTCCAAGGGCATAGGATTAAGGTAAGGAGCTGGAAGGTTAGGGGGGTATCTGAGGAAGAACCTTTTGCCCCAGAGGGTGGCTGGAACTGGAACTCACTGCTTGAGGGGGTGATGGAGGCAGAGACTCTCACAATGTTTGAGAAATATCTGGACCAGCACTTGAATCGTCAAGGCGGAGAGGCTACAGGTGACCATAAGACAAAGGAGCAGAAGTTGGCCATTCGGCCCATCGAGTCTGCTCCGCCATTCTATCGTGAACTGATCCATTCTCCCATTTAGCCCAACTCCCCCGCCTTCTCACCGTAACCTTTGATGCCCTGGCTACTCAGATACCTATCAATCTCTGCCTTAAATACACCCAATGACTTTGCTTCCACAGCTGCCCGTGGCAACAAATTCCACAGATTCACCACTTCTCTGGCTAAAGAGATTTCTCCGCATCTCTGTTCTGAATGGGCGCCCCTCAATCCTGAAGTCGTGCCCTCTTGTACTAGACCCCCGTACTAGGTGATGGTAAACGGGATGAGTACTTTGTCATCAGCATGTACATTGAACATAGAACAGTACAGTGCAGGAACAGGCCCTTCAGCCCATATCTATGATGAACACAAGGCCAAATTAAACTA
Source organism: Pristis pectinata (assembly GCF_009764475.1). Lineage (NCBI taxonomy): Eukaryota > Metazoa > Chordata > Chondrichthyes > Rhinopristiformes > Pristidae > Pristis > Pristis pectinata. The sequence goes on along the minus strand of NC_067405.1, from coordinate 4,886,537 downwards.
AATCCCTTCTGCCTGCACATGATCCACATCCCTCCATTCCCTGCACATTCACGTGTCTAACAGCCTCTTAAACCTCACTATCGTATCTGCCTCCACCACTCCTGGCAGCCTGTTCCAGACACCCACCACTCTGTGTAAAATAAACTTATCCTGCACATCTCCTTACTCTCTCACCTTAAATGCATGTCCTCTAGTACTTGACTGTTCTACCCTGGGGAAAAAAAAATACTGACTGTCTACCTCTGCCTCTCGTAATCTTACAAACTTCTATCAGGTCTCCCCTCAGCCTTCGCCACTCCAGAGAAAGCAACCCAAGTCTGTCCAACCTCTCCTTATAGCACATGCCCTCTAATCCAGGCAGCATCCCAGTGAACCTCTTCTGCACCATCTCCAAAGCCTCCACTTCCCACCTGTATTGGGGCGACCAGAACTGCGCACAACAGAGAGAGTGGGCCAAATATTGTGTTCAGTTCTGGTCGCCTCATTATAGGAAGGATGTGGAAGCTTTAGAGAGGGTGCAGAGGAGATTTACCAGGATTGGAGAGCATGTCTTATGAGGATAGGTTGAGCGAGCTAGGGCTTTTCTCTTTGGAGAGGAGGAGGATGAGAGGTGACTTGATAGAGGTGTACAAGATGATAAGAGGAATAGATCGAGTGGCCAGTCAGAGACTTTTTCCCAGGGCAACAATGGCTAACATGAGGGGACATCATTTTAAGGTGATTTGAGGAAGATATAAGGGGGATGTCAGGGGTAAGTTTTTTTTTTACACAGAGAGTGGTGGGTGCGTGGAACGCACTGCCGGCAGAGATTGTGGGGGCAGATACATTAGGGACATCTAAGAGATTCTTAGACAGGCACATGGATGATAGAGAAATGGGGGAGGGCTATGTGGTAGGGAAGGGTTAGTGATGCGCTGGGCTGTGTCCACAACTCTGTGCAGTTTCTTGCGGTCCTGGGCAGAGCAGTTGCCATACCAAGCTGCAATGCATCCGGATAGGATGCTTTCTACGATGCATCTGTAAAAATCGGTGAGCGTCAAAGGGGACAGGCCAAATTTCATTAGTCTTCTGAGGAAGTAGAGGCGCTGGTGAGCTTTCTTGGCTGTAATGTCATCGTGGTTGGACCACGACAAGCTACTGGTGATGTTTACACCCAGGAACTTGAAGCTCTCAACCATCTCCACCTCAATACCATTGATACAGACAGTGTTCTCAGTTTTGAATGCATGGTTAGTACCTTTGTGGGTGACGCGAAAATTGATGGTACAGTGGACAGTGAAGATAGTTATCTAAGATTACAACTAGATCTAGATCAACTGGGAAAGTGGACAAAAGAAAGGCAAATTGAATTTAACTTGGGTGTGAGAGATGATGCACCTTGGTTAAATCTGGGCAGGACTTACACAGGAGATACCAGGGCCCTGGACAGTGTTGTACAACAGGCAAGGGTATGGCACATAGTTCCCTGAAAGTGGCGACACAGGGTGGTGAAGAAGGCATTTGGCACGATAGCCTTCATCGGTCAGGGCGTTAAGTACAGGAGTTGGGATGTCATGTTGCAGCTGGACAGGTCATTGAGGAGACCACACATGGAGTACTGTGCGCAGTTCTGGTCGCCCAGCTATTGGAGGGATGTCATTAAGTTGGAAAGGATGCAGAAAAGATCCACAAGGATGTTGCTGGGTTTGGAGGGCTTCAGTGAAAAGGAAGGCTGGATAAGGTGGAATGTTTTCCCCTGGAGTGTAGGAGTTTGATATAAAGTCATGAGGGACATAGTCTTTTTTCCAGGATAGAGAAGTCTAAAACTAGAAGGCACAAGTTTAAAGTGAGAAGATAAAGATTTAAAGGAGATCTGAGCGGCAGGTTTTTCCACATAGAGGGTGTTGGGTATATGGAACGAGCTGAGGAAGTGGTTGAGGCAGGTAAAATAACAACGTTTAAAAGACATTTGGACAGGTACATGGAGAGGAAAGGTTTAGTGGGATATGGGTCAAATGCAGGCAACAGGGACGAGAATCATAATTATCAACACTGACTTATAAGACGAAGTGTGTTGTTTTGCAGCAGCAGTGCAGTGCAGAGACATAAAATTACTATAAATTACAAAAATAAATAAATAAATGGTGCAAAAACAGAAGGAATAAAGAGGTAGTGTTCATGGACTGTTCAGAAATCTGATGGCGGAGGGAAAGAAGCTGTTCCTGTATCGCTGAGTGTGGGTCTTCAGGCTCCTGTACCTCCTCCCCGATGGTAGTAATGGGAAGAGGCCACGTCCCGGATGGCGAGGGTCCTTAGTGACGGCTGGCACCTTGCTCAGGAAGGCGGCTTGGTCGGTATGAACAAATTGGGCCGAGAAGCCTGTGCTGAATATTCTCTCTTCTCCCCTCTCCCATCAGGCAGAAGATACAGGAGCCTGAGGGCACGTACCACCAGCATCAAGGACAGCTTCTATCCCACGATGATAAGACTATTGAACGGTCCCTTTATATGATGATGGACTCTTGACCTCACAATCTAGCTCGTTATGACCTTGCACCTTATTGTCTACCTGCACTGCACTTCCTCTGTAGCTGTGACACTTTACTCTGTACTGTTACTGTTTTTACCTGTACTATCTCAATGCACCCTGTACCAACTTAATGTAACTGCACTGTGTAATGAATTGACCTGTACGATCGGTATGCAAGACAAGTTTTTCGCTGTATCTCAGAACAAGTGACAGTAATAAACCAATTCCAATACCAAAATAAACCGATCCCAGCTTCCAACAGCCAAAGCGGAGAGATGGAGATCCCAGAGAGACTTGCCCTCAAAGTTTGATGCAAAGTTCCAAACTTCTGTTCATGAAATTTATTCAGGAAGAGTTCCTCCCATGTGAACTAAAAACAGGTGCAAGTTGTTGGCTCTGAGTGAGTGACTCACCGGGAGTAATCTCGTCACTCTCTCTGTGACAGCAATAACCACATACGCACTTCACAGAAGTGTAACCAGTGTGTTGAAGAGAATGGAATAAACCCACGCAGGTTTAATTTTAGTTGAGAGGCTGTGTGGGAGAAGTGCAGACAACGTCAACTGTGACTCAGGCAGGGAGGGCTCCGTTGGGAAATCGGGACACCAAACTGTTACAGCATCCCCCCGCCAGTCAGGCAGTTCTGGTTTTGAAGCAACTGTTGTAATCTAGGAAACATGGCAGACAAATTTTCACACAGCAAGATCCCACAGCACCGCGACGGCCAGTGTGTCATCTCCAGGAAGAGAGGAGCACTGCCTGAAGTGGTCTCCCACACTGAATACATATCATTAACATATCTTGTTTGTAAGTTATATAGATGATTTGGATCCGAACGTACAAGACGTGGTTAGTAAATTTACAGATGATACTTAAAATAGGTGGTGCTGTAGATAGTGCAGAAGGTTATGAAAAAGTATAGGGGGTCTTGATCAGCTGGGTATGTGGGCTGAGGATTGGCAAATGGCTTTCAATCCAGATAAATGTGACGTACTGCATTTTGGAAGATCAAACCAGGGCAGGATTTATACAGTGAATGGTAGGGCCCTAGGGAGTGTTGAGAGACCTAGCAGTACAAAAGTATAGTTCACTGAAAGTGGTGTCACAGGTAGACAGGGTGGTGAAGAAGGTGTTTGGCACGCTGGCCTTCATCAGTCAGGGCATTGAGTAAAAGAGTTGGGAAGTTATGTTGCAGCTATATAAGATATTGGTGAAGCCGCACTTGGAGTATTGTGTACTGTTCTGGTCACCCTGTTATAGGAAAGATGTTATTATATTAGAAAGAATGCAGAAAGATTTATCAGCATGTTGCCTGGACTTAGGGGCCTGAGTTACAAGGAGAGGTTGCGTAGACGAGGACTTCATTCCCTGGAACATAGGAGTTTGAGGTGTGATCTGATAGAGGTGTACAAGACCATGAGGGGCATAGACAGGGAGAAAGCACACAGTCTTTTACCCAGGGAGGGGGTGCCAAAAACAAGAGGGCATAGGTTTAAGATCAGAGGCGAAAGATTTAAAAGGGACATCAGGGGCAGCTTCTTCACACAAAGAGTGGTGCGTATTTGGAATGAGCTGCCAGAAATAGTGGTTGAGGCGGGCACATTAGCAACTTTTAAAAGCCATCTAGATAAGTACATGGATGGGAGAGGTTTAGAGGGCCATGGGCCAAACGTGGGTAAATGGGACTAGCTCGCTGGGCAACACAGTCGGCATGGACGAGTTGGGCCGAAGGGCCTGTTTCCGTGCTGTATGACTCCATGACACTACATCAGATGACCTGTTCTGGGCCCAGCATTTAGATGCAATCACAAGCAAGGCACACCACCGTCTTTACTTTCTTAGGCGGTTAAAGAGGTTCGGCTTGTCACTGAACATGCTAACAAACTTCTACAGGTGTACCTTTGAAAGTGTCCTGACTGGGTGCATCCTGGTCTGGTACGGCAATTCGAATGCACCGGAATGTAAAAAGCTGCAGAGAGTAGTGAACTCTGCCCAACACATCACGGGCACCTCCCTCCCCACTATCGGTAGTATCTACACGAGGTGCTGCCCCAAGAAGGCAACATCCATTGTCAAAGGTCCCCACCATCCAGGCCATGCCATCTTCTCACAGCTCCCATCGGGCAGGAGGTACAGAAGCCTGAAGTCCCACACCACCAGGTTCAGAAACAGCTACTTCCCTTCAACCATTCGGTTCTTGAACCAACCGGCACAACCCTAATCACTAGTTTAGCATCTTTGCACTAAAATGAAAATTTTTTTTATTCTAATTGTCTTCTTTCTTGCAAAATTTATGTTTTATGTTTTTATGTTTTTCTTGTGAATGCTGATTATCTGATGCTCTGTGCCTGTGATGCTGCTGCAAGTAAGTTTTTCATTGCACCTGTGCACACATGGACTTGTGCATCTGACAATAAACTCCAGTTTGACTTTGAATCAAAAGGGGGCTGATGAGACGCTGTGTCCAAATGATGGCACTTCTGACAGTGCAGCACTCCCTCAGTGCTGGGCCAGCTTAAACTGGGACTTTCACCCACAACCTGCCAGAGGGCATTCCCCTTCCTGTCGACGCCATCCCAACTTGGAAATATATCACTGCTCCTTCATCGTCCCTGGGTCTGAATGCTGGAATCTCTGCCCGTCAGCACTGGGGAAGCACCTTCACCAGAAGGCCTGCAGTGGTTCCAGAAGGCAGGTCACCTCCTCAACCTTCTCAGGGGCCATCAGAGATGGGTCTCCAATAGGAAATAGAGCAGGAAGAGGCCATTTGGCCCCTCACGCCAGCTCTGGCATTCAATAGAGTCATACAGCGTGGAAACAGGCCCTTCAGCCCAACCAGTCCATTCTGACCAAGATACTCATCTAAACTAGTCCCATTTGCCCATGTTTGGGGCATATCCCTCCAAACCTTTCCGATCCATTAGGATTATGGCTTATCTTTTAACCTGCCACCGATTCCAGATCCCTTGATTTCATTAACATCTAAAAATCCATTGACCTCTGTCTCAATAACCCTCTTGGTTTGGGGAATCCCAAAACTTTGTGGCACTGGTGACCTGGAGGGGATTATCACCAAAGACCAACTGGAGGTACGAGAGAAATGTGCTCCGCACTGCCACTGAGTGGACAGAGGTTGCTACTACATGGCAGACTCAATGATGCTGGATACCCTCAAATCACGTTATACCACACAGAAAGAGGCCCTTCAGCCCACCATTCCCTGCTGACCTTTTTGCCCATCTACACTAATCCCATTTGCCTGCACTTTGTCCATTCTTTATTACACCCTGCTTATTTAAGTACCTGTCTAAATATCCCTTAAACAGAGTGATTGTATCTGAGTCCACCGCCTCCTCTGGCAGCAAGTTCCAGATATCACCCGCTCTCTGTAAAAAAAACTTTTCCCTCAGATCCCTTTTAAACCTCCTTCCTTTCAACTTAAACCTAAGCCCTCTTGTTTTAGGTACCCCTACCTTTGTGAAAGTCAACCAGCACTCTGTAGTAAATCAGACAACAGCAGAACCAAAGAACTTACGATTAATGCTTTATTAGTTTAACACTAGCGGGAGTGAGGGTACATGGAGGAGCAAACAGTCAGTGCTGCTCTTCCTTGCACATGGCCCAACTCAAGGAATACAGGGTGCTAACAAACTCAAATACATTGTTCTCCAGTGGGTGTCCACCTACTACACAGGCATACCCATATTTGGGTATGTTTGACCAGCTCACGCTACCATTGGTCAAGCCATGGCTGCTGTGTGCACAAACAATATATTCTGCAGTTGTTTTTCCTTTTTACTACCTTGATGTACTCCCAGATGGAATGATCTGTGGATGGCATGCACCTGTCTACATCAATGGTGCTGAGGTCGGGAGGGTTGAGAGCTTCAAGTTTCTGGGAGTGAACATCATCAACAGCCTGTCCTGGTCAAGTCATGTAGATGCCATGGCCAAGAAAGCTCACCAGCGCCTCTACTTCCTCAGGAGGCTAAAGAAATTTGGTTTGTCCCCTTTGACCCTCACCAACTTTTACCAATGCATCCTATCTGGATGTATCACGGCTTGGTACAGCAACTGCTCTGCCCAGGACTGCAAGAAACTGCAGATAGTTTGGACACAGCCCAGCGCATCACGGACACCAGCCTCCCCTCCTTGGACTCTGTCTTTACCTCTCATTGTCTTGGTGAAGCAGCCACCATAATCAAAGGCCCCACCCACCCGGGACATTCTCTCTTCTCTCCTCTTCCATTAGGTAGAAGATACAGGAGCCTGAGGGCACGTACCACCAGACTTAAGGACAGCTTCTATCCCACTGTGATAAGACTATTGAACCGTTCCCTTATACGATGAGATGGACTCTGACCTCACAATCTACCTTGTTGTGACCTTGCACCTTATTGCACTGCACTTTTTCTGTAGTTGTGACACTTTACTCTGTACTGATATTGTTTTTACCTGTACTACATCAATACACTCTGTACTAACTCATAGAAACATAGAAAAACTACAGCACAATTCAAACCCTTCAGCCCACAAAGCTGTGCCGAACATGACCCTACCCTAGAAATTACTAGGCTTACCCATAGCCCTCTATTTTTCTCAGCTCCATGTACCTATCCAACAGTCTCTTAAAAGACCCTATCGTATCCGTCTCCACCACCGTTGCCGGCAGCCCATTCCACACACTCACCACTCTCTGAGTAAAAAACTTACCCCTGACATCTCCTCTATACCTACTCCCCAGCACCTTAAACCTATGTCCTCTTGTGGCCACCATTTCAGCCCTGGGGAAAAGCCTCTATCTACCCAATCGATACCTCTCATCATCTTATACACCTCTATCAGGTCCCCCCTCATCCTCCGTCGCTCCAAGGAGAAAAGGCCGCGTTCCCTCAACTTGCTTTCATAAGGCATGCTCCGCGTTCCAGGCAGCATCCTTGTAAATCTCCTCTGCACCCTCTCTATGGCTTCCACATCCTTCCTGTAGTGAGGCGACCAGAACTGAGCACAGACTGTACCTCGATACAAGTGACAATAATAAACTAATTCCAATCTGTGGATGACACGCAAACAAAAGCTTTTCACTGTATCTCGGTACGTGTGACAATAATAAACCAATTACCAATAATGAACCAACATCAGTACGTGTATCACACGTTGATCTTACCTGCCTGAGGTCGAGGTGTGTTGGACCCAACATTGATGTCCTTTATCCTGTTTGGGTATTTTAGTCTTTGGTCCTGGGAGTCGTCATAGGTTGGCCAGTAGCGGTTGCCGTGGTCACTGGGATAGTCCGGGTCGTTGACCCCATCGAGGCCTGCCCTCCTCTGCGGGCTCCTCTCCTCCTCGCCCCTCAGGTCCAACACGTTCCCACTCTGCTCGGAGAAAAGGGGCTCTGTTAACGCCTGGGGCAGTGCTGAGACCTTACAACGGCGAAGGAAGCCATTCAGCCCATCGAGACTGTGCTGGTTGAAAATAAAAAGGAGCCATCCAACCTAATCTCACCTCCAGCCCTGGCCCATACAGGTCACAGCTCTTTGACATCACACCGAAATACTGTTTAAATGTGGGGAAGGTTTCTATCTCCATAGAACGTAGAACAGTACAGCACAGGAACAGGCCCTTCGGCCCACAACGTCTGCGCTGAACAGGATGCCAAATTAAACTAAATCTCGTCTGCCTGCACATGATCCACATCCCTCCAGTCCCTGCATGTTCATGCCTCTACATAACAGCCTCTTAAACACCTCTATCGTATCTGCTTCCACCAATGCCCCTGGCATCTCGTTCCAAGCAACTACCACTCTCTGCATAAAAAACTTTAAACTTTCCCTCTCTCACCTTAAAATGCACGTCCTCCAGTACTTGACATTTCTTCCCTGGAAAAAAGTCTCTGAATGTCCACCCTATCTCTGCCCCTCATAATTTTATAAACTTCTATCAGGTCTCCCATCAGCCTTCGCCACTCCAGAGAAAACAACCCAAGCTTGTCCAACCTCTCCTTTATAGCTCATACCCTCTAATCCAGGTAGCATCCTGGTGAACCTCTTCTGCACCCTCTCAACAGTCTCCACATCCTTCCTGTAATGGGGCGACCAGAACTGCACCCTATATCCAAGCAGTGAATTCCAGGTCCCACCAGCCCCCTCCTCCTCTCCTCCACAATCCCCCATTTCTGACTCCTCTGCTAAAGGAATTACACCATTCCTACTTACTTTATCTGGACCCTTCTTCACTGTGTGCACCTCAATTCAGTCTCCACACGTAGGACCCCGACCCAAAGTGTCGACTGTCTGTTTCCCTCCACAGATGCTGCCTGACCCGCTGAGTTCCTCCAGCTGTTTGTCGATTGCTCCAGATTCCTGCGTCTGCGGAATCTTGTCCCCATTCAGTCTCACCTCAGCTTCCTCTGTACCAAAGAGGACAACCCCAGCCCATCCGAGCTTTCCTCCCAGTCCTGGCAATATCCTTGTAAATCCCTGCACCCTCTCCAGTGTGGTCACATCTTTCCTGTAACCTGGTGACCAGAACTGTAGGCAGTACTCGATTCAGCCCAGGAACAGGCCCTTCAGCCCACAATGTTGTGCCAAACTAATTAAACTAGTAATTAAACACCAAACTAATTCCTCTGCCTATACAATGTCCATATCCCTCTATATTCTGAATATTCATGTGCCTATTGTTGGATTCGACTGTTTTAAGTAGTTTTTGTTAACATGTATAGTGTTTAATACACCTCAAGTGGCTGCACGAGGAATGGCCGCTTCCTAGCTTATTGGTTCGTCCATCAGGTGAATACGTGTTTTCTCATTGGTTGGTTTTGCCAGAGGTATCCAATAGGTGTTTTTTGTTAATCACCGTCTGGCCTCTCACTCTCCCTATCGTCTCTCTCTCTTGCTTATCTTGCTCTCTTCCCCTAGGTCATTTTAGTTCCTTTTGTCTCGGCTCATCTCCCAGTAAAGCTAGTGCCATCTGCTCTGTGACTGTTTCTTTGTTTTAAACTTTTCCAATAAAACTTTGTGAAGCACCAAGTTGTTTTCAACTCATTCTTGGATTCCCGAAAGAACCTGCGGATTCAAAAATAACTGGATCCGACACTATCTAAGAGCCTCTTGAACATCTCTATTGTATTTGCCTCCAAGGACCTACCCTGGCAGTGCATTCCAGCACCCACAATTCTGAATCCAAACAGCCAAGTCACCATGGATCCCATGCATCTTAGTCTTCTGGATGAGCCTACAATGAGGGACCTTGTCAAATGCCTTACTAAAATCCACGTAGAAAACTTCCACAGCTCTACCTTCATCAATCACCTTCATGTTGTATACTGTCCACAGTGCACGGTAGTGTAGCGGTTAGCATAACGCTATTACAGCACCAGCGACCCGGGTTCAATTCCGGCCGCTGCCTGTAAGGAGTTTGTACGTTCTCCCCGTGTCTGCGTGGGTTTCCTCCGGGTGCTCCGGTTTCCTCCCACATTAACATGGGTGTAATCAGGCAGCGTGGGCTCGTTGGGCCAGAAGGGCCTGTTACCGTGCTGTATACAAGTTTTAATAAAGTGTTTTTTTATATAAGTTTTAAAGCTTTTTTTCATAAAATAAAGATAACCCCTCTGCTTTTATATTTCATGCTAATGAAGGAAAACATTCCACTTGTCTTTTTCCCCACTTTACTGCCCTGCTCTGCTGCCTTTAAGGACCTGTAGGTTGTCCAAGATCCCCTTGTTCCTTCACAGCTCAGTCCCCTCCTATCCACCGTGTATTCCTTTCAGTTGAGACACCTCTCACTCTGCCTTACCTCACATTTCTCTGGTTAAATTCCATTTGCCACTTTTCTGTCCAACCGACCAGATCACTGATATCATAAGACAAAGGAGCAGAAGCGGCCATTCGGCCCACCGAGTCTGCTCCGCCATTCTATCATGAGCTGATCCATTCCCCCATTTAGCCGCACTCCCCCGCCTTCTCACCATAACCTTTGATGCCCTGGCTACTCAGATACCTATCAACCTCGGCCTTAAATACACCCAATGACTTTGCCTCCACAGCCGCCCACAGATATCATACACTAAAAGATGAACTCTTGAACTCTGATCTCTCAATCTACCTCGTCATGGCCCTTGCACTTCATTTGTCTGCCTGCACTGTGCATTCTCTGTAACTGCCCTCTCCTACCGGATTCCTTCTTCTTCAGCCCTTTGCCCATCACCTCTCAGCTTATTACATCTCCTCCCACCTACCTTCCCCCCTCACCTGGACTTACGTATCACCTGCCTGCGTGTGCTCCTCCCCCTTCCCACACCTTCTTCTGGCTTCTGCCCTCTTTCTTTCCAGTCCTGATGAAGGGTCTTGGCCCAAAACATCGACTGTGTATTTTCCTCCATAGACGCTGCCTGACCTGCTGAGTTCCTCCAGCACCTTTTATATATTGCTCCAGATTCCAACATCTGCAGAATTTTGTGCGTCTTCACTACATCCTACATTCTGTTTTCCTTTTCACTACCTCGACGTACTTGTGTATGGAATGATCTGTCTGGGCGGCACGCAAACAGAAGTTTCTCACTGTATCTTGGTACATGTGACAATAATAAACTAATGGCCAATTTTCCTTCTCACTGTGAAAACATGGATTATTGACTCAGAGCCACACAGCATGGAAACAGGGCCTTCGGCCCGTCTCATCCGTGCTGACCAAGATGCCCATCTAAGCTGGTCCCATTTGCCTGCGTTTGGCCCATATCCCTCAAAACCTTTCCTATCCATGTACCTGTCCAAGTTGCCCCTCAGATTCCTATTAAATCTTTCCCCTCTTGCCCTTAACCTATGCCACTGGCCACAGGATTAGTGCCAGATGATTGGAGGGTGGCAAATGTTGTTCCTTTGTTTAAGAAAGGGAGTAGGGATAACCCTGGGAATTACAGACCAGTGAGTCTTACTTCAGTGGTGGGCAAATTACTGGAGAAGATTCTGAGAGACAGGATTTATGGGCATTTAGATAAGCATAGGCTGATTAGGAACAGTCAGTATGGCTTTGTGAGGGGCAGGTCGTGCCTCACGAGCCTGATTGAATTCTTTGAGGATGTGACAAAGCACATTGATGAAGGTAGAGCAGTGGATGTGGTGTACATGGATTTTAGTAAGGCGTTTGATAAGGTTCCTCATGGAAGGCTCATTCAGAAAGTCAGGAGCATGGGAGCCAGGGAAACTTGGCTGTGTGGATTCAGAATTGGCTCACCCATAGAAGACAGAGGATGGTGGTAGATGGAGCGTATTCTGCCTGGAGGTCGGTGACCAGTGGTGTTCCGCAGGGATCTGTTCTGGGACCCCTGCTCATCGTGATTTTTATAAATGACTTGGATGAGGGTTTATCATTATCCTGTTGTAATCTACAGTAACCTTCCACACTATTCACAACACCACCAATGCAGAGCTGGGCTGAGAAGTGGCAGATGGAGTTCATCCTGGATAAGTGTGAAGTGATACACTTCGGGAGATCGAATTCAAAGGCAGAATACAAGGTTAATGGCAGGACTCTTAGCAGTGTGGAGGAACAGAGGGATCTTGGGGTCCACGTTCATAGATCCCTCAAGGTTGCCAAGCAGGTCAACGGGGTTGTTAGGAAGGCTTGGCCTTCATTAGTTGGGGTATTGAGTTCAAGAGCCGCGAGGTGATGTTGCAGCTCTACAGAACTCTGGTCAGACCACACTTGGAGACGCCTGCTCTTTGCGACTTTCCAGCACTTGGTCGGTAGCCTTCTATGCCTTGGTGATTCAAGTTCTCATCTAAATACTTCTAAAATGTATTTAGCTACATTTGAATCACCTCAGGCAGTGTGTTCCAGATTCCAACCATGCTCTGGGTGAAAAAATTCTTCCTTAAATCTTATCTAAACCGCCTACCCCTTACCTTAAACCTCTCTCTTGTTATAGACTCTAAGAGTCAGAGTCATAGAGTCATACAGCATGGAAACAGGCCCTTCAACCCAACTGGTCCATGCTGATCAAGGTGCCCATCTAAGCTGGTCACATTTGCCAGTGTTTGGCCCATATCCCCTAAACCTTTCCTATCCATGTACCTGTCCAACTGTCTTTTAAAAGTTGTTATTGTACCTGCCTCAACCACTTCCTCTGGCAGCTCGTTCCACATACATACCATGCTTTGTGTAAAAAAAAAGTTGCCCCTCAAGTACCTATTAAGTCTCTTCCCTCTCACCTTAACTCTACGCCCTCTAGTTTTTGATTTCTTTTCCTTAGGATAAGACTGTGTGCATTCACCCTATCTATGCCCCTTATGATTTTCTACACCTTTATAAGGTCACCCCTCAGTCCTTCCTACACTCTAAGGAATAAAGTCCCAGCCTGCCCAATCTCTCCCTATTACTCAGTCCCTCAAGTCCTGGCAACATCCTTATAAATCTTTTCTACACTCTTTCCAATTTAATAACACGTTTCGTATAGCAGGGCAACCAAAATTGAACACAATACTCCAAGTGTGGCCTCACCAGAATCCTGTACAGCCGCACCATGATCTCCTAACGTTCATACTCAGTGCCCTGACTGACGAAGGCCAGCTTGCCAAAAGCCTTCTTCACCACCCTGTCTACTTATGACTCCGTTTTCAGGGAACCATGTACTTTTACTTCAAGGTCCCTCTGTTCTACAACACTCCCCAGGGCCCTGCTGTTCACTGTGAAAGTCCTACCTGGGTTTGTGGAGAAGTTTACTACTGTCTACCCTAGCTAACCCTGGTCTCTGGAGCTGAAGCTGTATCTTCACCCCTGTGCCTGCCCATCTTTTCCCTTTTTCATAACAGTCCTAAATCTAACTGCATTATGTTCTCCCATCGGGCAGACGATACAAAAGCCTGAGAGCACGTACCACCAGGCTCAAAGACAGCTTCTATCCCCCTGTTATAAGACCATTGAATGGTTCCCTCATACGATAAGATGGACTCTTGCCCTCACAATCTACCTCATTATGACCTTGCACCTTATTGTCTGCCTGCACTGCACTTTCTCTGTAACTGTAACACTTTATTCTGCTCTAGATAGGGTGCAGAGGAGATTTACCAGGATGCTGCCTGGATTGGAGAGCATGTCTTATAAGGATAGGTTGAGCGAGCTAAGGGCTTTTCTCTTTGGAGATGAGGAGGATGAGAGGTGACTTGATAGAGGTGTACAAGATGATAAGGGGCATAGATCAAGTGGACAGTCAGAGACTTTTTCCCAGGGCGACAATGGCTAACATGAGGGGGCATAATTTTAAGGTGATTGGAGGAAGGTATAAGGGGGATGTCAGGGGTAAGTTTTTTTTTACACAGAGAGTGGTGGGTGTGTGGAACGCACTGCCGGCAGAGGTTGTGGGGGCAGATACATTAGGGACATTTAAGAGACTCTCAGATAGACACATGAATGATAGAAAAGTGGGAGGCTATGTGGGAGGGAAGGGTTAGATAGATCTTAAAGCAGGATAAAATGTTGGCACAACACTGTGGGCCAAAGGGCCTGTACTGTGCTGTAGTGTTCGATGTTCTACTATTGCTTTTCCCTTGTACTACCTCAATGCACTGATGTGATGAAATGACATATGGATCGCATGCAAAACAAAGTACATGCAATAATAATAAACCAATTTACCAGTCCCACAAAATGCTCGCAGATGAATACCTTCCAGCTTCATTACCCAAAGCCAAATCCAGCAGTGCCACCCACTTTACAGACCATAAGGTATAGGAGAATAATTAGGCCATTCGGCCCATCGAGTCTGCTCCGTCATTTGATCGTGGCTGATTTATTTTTCCCTCTCTACCCCATTCTCCTGCCTTCTCCCTGTAACCTTTGACATCCTGAATAATCAAGAACCCATCAACCTCCGCTTTAAATATACCCAATGACTTGGCCTCCACAGCCGTCTGTGGCAATGAATTCCACAGATTCACCGCCCTCTGGCTAAAGAAATTCCTCCACATCTCTGTTCTAAAGGGACATCCTTTTAGTCTGAGGCTGTGCCCTCGGATCCTAGACTTTCTACCTTGTTGTGACCTTGCACCTTATTGTCTACCTTCAATGCACTTCCCTGTAGCTGTGACACTTTACTCTGTACTGTTATTGTTTTTACCTGTACTACCTCAATGCACTCTGTACTAACTCAATGTAACTGCACCGTGTAATGAATTGATCTGTACAATTGGTATGCAAGACAAGTTTTTCACTGTACCTCAGTACATTGACAATAATAAACCAATACCAATACTCTCCCACCACTGGAAACACACACTACAGGCAGAAATGGTTCTTCAGAATTTAATTTGGAATTTTCAATTGAGGAAATCATTCCTTCTCCCAGCTGATTGTTTCTTTAACTAATATTGCCACCCCCCAATCCTCCTGTGCAACAGCCTTGAGGGGCTGAATGGCCACATTTTCCTTACCACATGGGAGGTGGTAATTCAGCCCATCGAGTCTATGCTGGCTATCAGAGAAATTCCAATCCCCAGACTATTTCCCTGCGATCGATTCTCTCTCAGGTGCCCATCAGTCTGGGACGTGGTCAGAAACCAAAGCAGCCAGGGGAAACCCAAATGGTCCACACGGGTAGCACCGGAGGTCGGGATCGAACCTGCGCCCCCTAGTTCTTGATTCCTCAACCCTGGGAAAAAGACTGTGTATGTTCACCCTATCTATGCCCCTCATGGTTTTATACCCCTCTATAAGATCATCTCTCAATTTCCAAAGCTCCAAGAAATAAAGTCCTCACTTGCCCAACCTCTCCCAATAACAGTCCCTCAAGTCCTGGCAATATCCTCATAAATCTCCTCTGCACTCTTTCCAGCTTAATGGCATATTTTCTATAGCAGGGTGGCCAAAACCGAACACAATATTCCAAATGCGGCCTCACCAATGTCTTGTACAACTGTAACATAGCATCCTAACTTCTAAACTCAATGCCCTGACCGATGAAGGCCAGCATGCCTAAAGCCTTCTTCACCACCCTGTCTACCTCCGACACCACTTTCAGAGAACTATGTACTTGTACTTCGAGGTCCCTCTATTCTGCAACACATCCCGAGGCCCTGCCATTCACTTTGGAAGTCCTACCCTGGATTTGCCTATCCAAAATGTAACATGCTCAGCTGAATTAAACTCCATTTGCCATTCCTTGGTCCACTTACCCAGCTGATTAACCTCATGAGGAGGCTACAGGGTGACCCCGGTACATACCTTCCCGATGGGATAGGGCCCCACGAGATCCCTGTTAACGCCATGACCCAAAGACAGCTCGGGTTTGCTGCCGTACAGAATGAACTTCAGGTAGCGAATAATCTCTGTGGCCGGCCACTGCTCCAGAGGAACGCTCGCTGGGCGCTGGCCTTTGCCTGTGGGCAACGGGAATCTGAAAAGGGAAACTGTCGTTAGCTTGGGAATTCCAATCGGAGGAACGTGTGGAGCTAAGTGCCAGGGCAGCGTCTGCCTCCAGGGTGTGCTGCAGGCTGGTCTCGGATCTGCACCGGAAAATTTAACCTCAGCACGGTAATCGCTGCTTCCAATAATAATTTAATAAAAAGACTAATTGCTTATCGGGGGGTACACTTTTATACTTGCCCATTATTTCTGGTACTGTGTCAGCTGGAGTTAGATTCAGAATACAGCTGTCCCATCACACACTCCCAGGGTCAGACACAGAGTGAAGCTCCCTCTACACCATCCCATCACACACTCTCAGTGTCAGACACAGAGTGAAGCTCCCTCCGCACCGTCCCATCACACATTCTCAGTGTCAGACCCAGAGTGAAGCTCCCTCTACACTTCCCCCTCTCACCTTAAACCTGTGCTCTCCCCTACCCTGGGGAAAAGTCTGTGACCAGCCACCTTATCTATGCCCCTCATGATTTTATAAACCTTATACCCTTCGCTCCGGGGAAAAACGTCCTACCTATCCAGCCTCTCCTTACAACTCAAGGTCCTGGTAACATCCTGCCGAATCTTCTCTGCACCTGGTACAAGTGGGATAACTCGGCAATGATACCTTGGCTATGAGGCCCCACGGGACTTTGGGGAAAGTGCTTTCATTGCAAGGTGCACACTCTGACAGCACTGGCCAGGGGAATGCACTAGCATTCCGGCTCGGATTGCAAGCTCCACCGAGGTGACTTTTGGCTTTGTGCAAATCTGAGGGAGTGTTTTTATGCCCATTCTACACCAGGGATGAATCATGCTGTGAGTATTCGGGTCTGGCTATGGTCTGCCCGTGCAAAGCTGTCCTGCAGTGGGTGTTGACGTGTGTTCTCCTGCCCCTGACCCTACCCCTTCCCCCAGTTACCAAGCAATCTGCTGTTACCTCTCATCTCCCATCACAGTGGACAGTTGCTGCTGCTGGGGGTGGAGTTTTGGGACCTTTTCCATCTCCATGGCGATCACATACTGGGTGATGTCATCTTGCCATGACAACCCTAAAGAAAAAATAGCAGGAGGAATGAGAGATTCCAGATAAAAAAAAAATCCACAAAGGTTTGAGTACTGGCAAGAAGGCAGAAAAATATTAACAGCACAAGCGCAGTAAAAGTCTTTGATAGAAGCAATACAATAAATCCAGACTCTTTTTGTTGTCCTAATGTGCTCTTTCTTGTATAATTTTGTATAATCTATGTTTAATTGATGCTTTTCTTGTTAACGTTGTGTAGAAAATGCTGTGTGCCCGTGATGCTGCTGCAAGTAAGTTTTTCATTGCACCCGTGCACAACATGGACTTGTGCATGCAACAATAAACTCGACTTTAACCTTAATCTGAAATTCAGGGGAATCTTTTTACCCAGAGAGCAGTGAGAGTGAAACTCACTCCCGCTGCGAATGGTCAGGGGAATAAGGGAATGGGCTTAAAGGGAAACAGGATGGGAGAATCTGATGGAGAGAGGGGTGAGGAGGCTCCTTTGAAGCTAAAACGCTAGCACTGCGCAATAAAAGCAAAAATAAAAAGTAAGGTAACATGCCTCAATGACTACCGACCAGTGGCTCTGACATCCACCATCATGAAGTGCTTTGAGAGGTTGGTCATGGCACTCATCAACTCCAGCCTCCCAGACAACCTAGACCCATTGCAATTCGCCTATCGGCGAAACAGGTCTACAGCGGATGCCATCTCCCTGGCCCTACACTCAGCTCTGGAGCATCTGGACAGTAAAGACACATACGTTAAACTATTGTTTATTGACTACAGCTCTGCCTTTACAATAATTCCAAGCAAGCTTGTCACCAAACTCCAAGACCTAGGACTCAACACCTCCCTCTGTAACTGGATCCTTGACTTTCTAACAAACAGACCGCAATCAGTGAGGATAGGCAGCAATACCTCCGGCACGATTATTCTCAACACTGGTGCCCCACAAGGCTGCGTCCTCAGCCCTCTACTCTACTCCCTATACACTCATGACTGTGTGGCCAGATTCTGCTCTAACTCTATCTACAAGTTTGCAGATGATACCACCGTTGGAGGCCGTACCTCAAACAGTGATGAGTCGGAGTACAGGAAGGAGATAGAGAGCTTAGTGTAATGGTGTCAGGACAACAACCTTTCCCTCAATGTCAACAAAACAAAAGAGCTGGTCATTGACTTCAGGAAAGGGGGCAGTGTACATGTACCCATCTACATCAATGGTGCTGAGGTCGAGAGGGTTGAGAGCTTCAAGTTCCTGGGAGTGAACATCACCAACAGCCTGTCCTGGTCAAATCACGTAGATGCCACGGCCAAGAAAGCTCACCAGTGCCTCTACTTCCTCAGGAGGCTAAAGAAATTTGGTTTGTCCCCTTTGATTCTCACCAACTTTTACCGATGCACCATAGAAAGCATCCTATCTGGATGTGTCACGGCTTGGTATGGCAACTGCTCTGCCCAGGACCACAAGAAGCCGCAGAGAGTTGTGGACACAGCCCAGCGCATCATGGACACCAGCCTCCCCTCCTTGGACTGTCTTTACCTCTCGTTGTCTTGGTGAAGCAGCCAGCATAATCAAAGACCCCACCCACCCAGGACATTCTCTCTTCTCTCCTCTTCCATCAGGTAGAAGATACAGGTGCCTGAGGGCACGTACCACCAGACTTAAGGACAACTTCTACCCCAATGTGATAAGACTCGAACAGTTCCCTTATACAATAAGATGGACTCTGACCTCACGTCACTTGTTGTGACCTTGCACCTTATTGCACTGCACTTTCTCTGTAGCTGTGACACTTTACTCTGTACTGTTATTGTTTTTACCTGTACTACATCAATGCACTCTGTACTAACACAATGTAACTGCACTGTGTAATGAATTGACCCATACGATTGGTTTGTAAGACAAGTTTTTCACTGTACCTTGGTACAAGTGACAATAATAAACCAATACCAATGAACGGAATGGTAGGGAAATCCGATGTAACCATCTATTACCGTAGGTATCAGTAACTGGGTTTATTATTGTCACATGTTCTGAGATAGAGTGAAAAGCTTGTGTTTTCATGCCTTCGAGACAGACCATGAAATACGTAAGTAATCGAGGTAGTGAAAAGGAAAACAGAATGAAGAATATCGTGTTGCAGTTACAGAGAAAGTGCAGTGCAGTGTGACAAATAAGGTGCAAGGGCCATGACGAGGTAGACTGGGAGACCAAGAGTCCATCTTTTAGTGTATGAGAGGTCTGATAACTGTGGGATAGAAGCTGTCCTTCTGCCCGATGGGAGGGGGGAGAAGACAGTATGCCCAGGGTGGGAGGGGCCCTTGATTATGTTGGCTGTTTTCCCAAGGCAGTGAGAAGTGTCGACAGAGTCCACGGAGGGCAGGCTGGTTTGCATGATGCACCGGGCTGTGTCCACAACTCCCTGCAGTTTCTTGCGGTCTTGGGCGAGAGCAGTTGCCGTACCGAGCCGTGATGCATCTGGATAGGTCCAGGATGCCAAGGACTGAGATCTCCAACAACAGAAGTAGAAAATACTGGAAACATTCAGCAGTATCTGCGGAGGAAGAAGTGGAGTTGAGTCTTTGACCCGAAACATTAACTCTGTTTCTCTCTCCACAGATTGTGTGCAGTTCTGGTCGCCTCATCAGAGGAAGGATGTGGAGTCTTTGGAGAGAGTACAGAAGAGGTTCACCAGGATGCTGCCTGGATTAGAGAGTATTAGCTATAAGGAGAGGTTGGACAGACTTGGGTTGATTTCTCTGGAGCGCTGGAGTGTGAAGAGAGACCTGACAGAAATTTAGCAGATTATACAAGGCACAGATAGGGTAGACAGCCAGAATCTTTTTCCCCAGTGTGGAAATATCAAATACTAGAGGCCATAGCTTTAAGGTGAGAGCGGGAAAGTTTAAAGATGTGCGGGGCAAGTGTTTTTTTTTACACACAGAGAGTGGTGGGTACCTAAGGTGGGCTGCCAGGGGAGGTGGTGGAAGCAGACACAACAACAGGTACGGTAGTGTAGCGGTTAGCGTAACGCTGTTACAGCACCAGTGACCCGGGTTCAATTCCCGTGCTGTCTGTAAGGAGTTTGTACGTTCTCCCCGTGTCTGCGTGGGTTTCCTCCAGGTGCTCCGGTTTCCTCCCACATTGCAAAGACGTACGGGTTAGGAAGTTCTGGGCATGCTACGTTGGCGCCGGAAGCGTGGCGACACTTGCGGGTGCCCCCAGAACACTCTACGCAAAAGATGTATTTCACTGTGTGTTTCGATGTACATGTGACTAATGAGGTATCTTATCTCTGCAGAGATGGAGTGAACGGTGACAGGGCAGTTCAAACAGGGAGTCCCGTCACTGCTCCGTAGCCATCGGCGGAATGGGTGAGCAGGAAGAGACAGTGTGATGGAGTTTCAGACAAAGGACTGGATGGGAGGGAACTGGATTCCCTTGGATTCTGTACAATGGGAGTGAACCCACTGGAATTCTGCCCAATAGGAGTGAATGGCAGTGACAAGGTCCCCTGGGACTCTCTACAATGGGAGTCAATGGGAAGGGATTCATTCTCCTGGTATTCTGTACAATGGGAATGAACCCACTGGGATTCTATACAATGGGCGCAATGGGAATGGACAGGACCACCTGGAACCCCGTACAATGGGAGTGAATGGGAAGGGGCTAGATGTCCTGGAATTCTGTACAACGGGATTGAATGGGAATGGACAGGATCCCCTGGAGTTCTGTGCAATGGAAGTGAATGGGAAGGGGTTGGATCTCCTGGGATTCCATACAACGGGAGTGACTGTGAAGGGACTGGGTCCACTGACATTCCATACAATGGGAGTGACTGGGAAGGGGCTGAATTTCCTGGGATTTTGTACAAGGGAAGTGAGTGGGAAGGGGCTGCGTCCCCAGGAGTGCATGGTGTGACTGGGTGCGAGGAGAGCCGAGGTCCCTCCATCCACTGCCCCCTACCTTGTAGCAACAGCTGCCTCAACACCTCCCGAAGTCGCCCCAGGACAGCAGGGGACACGTCATACTCGGTCCTGACTGGCAGCAAGGCATCCTGGCAATGCCCGAAGAGTCCATCTAGACAAAGAAGGAATCTCTCTTTAGTTTTTAAACTGGGTCAATCATCTCAACCTCCACCACATCTAAAACAAAACCAAAATTCATGCCCGGAGCAGGAAATTGTTGGCCAAGCTGGCAGACACAGAGAAAGAAAGGCTTGCATTTATATAGTACCATTCCCAAGTGCAGGATTCCTAAAGTGCACAGTTGACATTTCGGGTCGAGACCCTTCATCAGGACTGGCAAGGAAGAGGGCAGAAGCTTCTGTCCTGTTCTGGCTTCTGCCCTCTTCCTTTCCCGTCCTGATGAAGGGTCTCGACCCAAAACATTGACTGTTTATTTCCCCTCTATAGATGCTGCCTGACCCGCTGAGTTCCTCCAACATTTTGTGTGTGTTGCATTTCTGTGAACTTTTTAGTTCCGATGGTGTTCTTTCTTGTAAAAATTGTGTAAAATTTATGTTTATGTTTTTCTTGTGATGCTGCTTATCTGATGCTATGTGCCTGTGATGCTGCTGCAAGTAAGTTTTTCACTGCACCTGTGCACACATGGACTTGTGCATCTGACAATAAACTCGACTTTGACTTTCATTGCCTTTCTGGGCAATGTGCGCCAGATCAGGGGAGACACACGATGTCTTCTGGCAGGTCTACGATGACATTCTGTGCTCTGGCTACTGCCCTCCTATCAACGGACATACCATGTCCAACTTACTCCATCCAGTCCCTTCCTTCGCCCCAGCATCCTGGGGTCAGCCACACATCTATCCCTTGGATGAAGAACCATTATCAGCACACCCATCAGTCAGGTGGCTTATCAGAACAATGAGGCCACAGGAAAATCTGGTGTGGTCTTTATGTTTAAAATTCAGTAACAACACAGCACACAGTGGGTAGAGGCACTGCCTCACAGCTCCAGAGACCCAGGTTCGATCCTGAGCTCTGGCGGTGTCTGTGTGGAGTTTGCACGTTCCTCCTCTGACTGCGTGGGTTTCCCTGGGTGCTCCTCTTTCCTCCCACATCCTGAAGACAGGTAGTTTAATTGGCCGCTGTATATTGCCCCCAGCGTGTAGGCGAGGGGTAGAACCAAGGGGGAGAATAAATAATGGGATTTTCAATGGATGGTTGGTGTCGGCATGGACTCAATGGGCCAAAAGGCCTGTTTGCATGTGGTATGACAGCAATGAGGGGAAAAAACTTGGGTTGTTTTCTCTGGAGTGTCAGGGGTCGAGAAAGGAGAGCTGATAGAAGCTTATAAAATTATGAGAGGCATAGATAGTGTAGACAGCCACTGTCTGTTCCCCAGGGTATAAATGTCAGGTACTGGATCATTGGGAAGGTTTATTGGTATTGGTTTATTATTATCACTTGTACCGAGGTACAGTGAAAAACTTGTCTTGCATACCGATCGTACAGGTCAATTCATTACACAGTGCAGTTACATTGAGTCAGTACAAAGTGCATTGAGGTAGTACAGGTAAAAACAATAACAGTACAGAGTAAAGTGTCACAGCTACAGAGAAAGTGCAGTGCAGGTAGACAATAAGGTGCAAAGTCACAACAAGGAAGATTGTGAGGTCAGAGTCTATCTCATCGTATAAGGGAACCGTTCAAGTCTTATCACAGTGGGGTAGAAGCTGTCCTTGAGCCTGGTGGTACGTGCCCTCAGGCTCCTGTATCTTCTGCCTGATGGTAGAGGAGAGAAGAGAGAATGTCCCGGGTGGGTGGGGTCTTTGATTATGCTGGCTGCTTCACCAAGGCAATGAGAGGTAAAGACAGAATCCAAGGAGGGGAGGCTGGGAGATTTAAAGGAGATGTGTGGGGCAAGTTGTTTTGTTTTAAACACAGAGAGTGGTGGGTGCCTGGAATGGGCTGCCAGGGGTAGTGGTGGAGGCAGATACGATAGTGGCTGTTACACACATGAATATGCAGGGAATGGAGGGATATAGATCATGTGCATTCAGAAGAGATTTAGTTTAATTTCAGCATCGTGTTTGGCGTATATGGGCCAGAATACGTAACAAGGCAGATTTCCTTCCCTAGATACCTGTGAACTAGATGCATTTATAGAGTAAGACAGCAGGGAAACAGGCCCTTTGGCCCAACTCATCCATGTTGCCCACCAAGCTAGCCCCATTTGCCCTATATTTCTTGATTCCCCAACCCTGGGAAAAAGGCTATCCATGCCCCTCATGATTTTACCTCGATAATATCACCCTTCATTTTCCTGAAAAAAGTCCCAACCTGACCAACCACTTCCTATAACTCAGTCCCTCGAGTCCTGGCAACATTGCCTGTAAATCTCCTCTGCGCTCTTTCCAGCTTAATAGTGTCTTTCCTGTAGCAGGGTGACCAAAACTAAACACAATTCTCCAAAATTGGCCTCGCCGATGTCTTGTACAGGAGGTGTGGAGGTTGAAGGCAGCACAGAGCTCTCTCTCTTTACTGTAAGTTCCACAGGACAGAGCAACACAGACAAAACCCTGAGCAAGCAGCCACTGGTCAGGAACTACAGGGCTTGGATGATAAATGGGAGCTCCGGCTGGCTTCCAAACCCCTCTGGTCCCCGAGAGGAGCAGAGAAGATGGGAAGCCCGTTAATCATTTCCAGACAGCAGGTCACCAGAGCTCACTTTCCCTGTATCAGAACTGGCTGTGCCTGCTGTAAGTCAGCTACGTGATATTGGCTCAGTTATAAATGACTTGGATGAAAATGTACACGGGTGGGTTAGTAAATTTGCAGATGATACGAAAATTAGTGGTGTTGTAGAAGATTGGAAAAGGATACAGCGGGTTACAGATCAGCTGCAGATATGGGCGGAGAAATGGCAGATGGAGTCTAACCCGGCTAAATGTGGTGTTGCACCTTGGGAGATCAAATGTAAAGGGACAGCACACTGTTAATGGCAAGAAACAGTGTTGATGAGCAGAGGGATCTTTGGGTCCAAGTTCACAGCTCCCTGAAAGTGGAGCCTGAGGGCACGTACCACCAGGCTAAGGACAGCTTCTACCCCACTGTGATAAGACTATTGAACGGTTCCCTTATATGATGAGATGGACTCTGACCTCACGATCTACCTTGTTGTTACCTTGCACCTTATTGCACTGCACTTTCTCTGTAGCTGTGACACTTTACTCTGTACTGTTATTGTTTTTACCTGTACTACATCAATGCACTCTGTACTAACCCATGTAACTGCACTGTGTAATGAATTGACCTGTACGATCGGTATGCAAGACAAGTTTTTCACTGTACCTCGGTACAAGTGACAATAACAAACAAATACCAAATGGCTACACAGGTTGATAGGGTTGTAAAGAAGGCATATGGTATGCTTGCCTTCATTAGTCAAGGCAATGAGCTCAAGAGTCAGGAAGTTATGCTGCAGCTTTATAAAACTTTGGTTAGGCCGCATCTGGAGTGCTGCATTCAGTTCAGGTCGCCCCATTATAGGAAGGATGTCGAGGCTTTGGAGAGGCTGCAGAGGAGGTTTATCAAGATGCTGCCTGGATTGGAGGGCATTTGCTATGAGGAGAGGTTGGACAAACTTGGGTTGTTCTCTCTGGAGCGGCAGAGGCCAAGGGGAGACCTGATAGAGGTTTATAAGATTATGAGAGACATAGAGAGAGTAGACAGCCCGTATCTTTTCCCCAGGGGGGAAATGTCTAATACCAGAGGGCATGCATTTAAGGTGAGAGGGGGAAAGTTGAAAGGAGATGTGCGGGGTAAGTTTCTTTTTACACAGAGAGCAGTGGGTGCCTGGAATGCACTGCCTGGGGTGGTGGTGGAGGCAGATATGATAGGGGCATTCTAGAGAGGCACATGTATGTGAGGGAAATGGTAGGATATGGACATTGTGTAGGCAGAAGGGATTAGTTTAGTTGAGCATTTTATTACTAATGTAATTGGTTCAGCACAACATTGTGGACCGAAGGGGCTGTTCCTGTGCTGTACTGTTCTATGTTCTATTATGCTCTCCCCATTAGCATGGCTTCAGAATAAAAGGACATCCCTTTAGAACTGAGATGAGGAGATATTTCTTTAGCCAGAGGGTGGTGAGTCTGTGGAATTCGTTGCCACAGACGGCTGTGGAGACCAAGTCACTGGGCGTATTTAAAGCGGAGGTTGATAGATTCTTAATTCGTAAGGGTGTCAAAGGTTACGGGGAGAAGGCAGGAGAATGGGGTTGAGAGGGAAAAATAAATCAGCCATGATCGAATGGTGCAGCAGACTCGATGGCCCAAATGGCCTAATTCTGCTCCTATGTCTTATGGTCAGTGAAGACTACTTATTCCCATAGCAACCCTGTTCTCACCCTATTCCAGATATTCCCCTTGTCCTATCCACACCCCCTTCTCTGCAACTTAAAACCAACTAGTCCTCTCACTTTCCCAGTTCTTAAACAGTAACCCCATTTCTCTCTCCACAGATGCTGCCTGACCAGCTGAGTGTTTCCAGCATTTTCTGTTTTCTTCTCCCTCAGGTTTCCAGCATCTGCAGATGTTTGTTGTTTATTGTGCACCGCAGACGGGGCATTATAGGACTGCGCAGGGGATAGAGAAAGCATCAGAACATGATACAGCACAAGATGCCCAGCAGCCCATTCTGCCTCTGCTGACTCTGAAAAAGCCCCTTAATTAGCCTCGCTGCCCGCTCTTTCCACAAAGCCCTGTGGATTCCACCGTCCTCCCACACCCACCCTCCCCCACGCCCCACCCCGAAGAATTTATCCCTTCCATTTTCAAAAGCTTGTGTTGGGTTGGCACTCTTCACCCTTTCAGGCAGTGCCATTCAAGTGCAGTCCCCGCGCATCTCCCCCTCCAGTTCTTGTGGTGATCATCTCGATATCACTGCTCACCGAGCCTCCTGCCAGTGGGGACTGGTCAGACAGCAAAGGAAGGATGAACAATGATAAATGGCAGGACCCTGAGAAGCACTGGTGTACAGGGAGATCTTTGGGTGCAAGTGCATAGCTCCCTGAAAGTGGCCACACAAGTAGATGGGACTCTAAAGGAGCATACGGCATACTTGCCTTCATTGGTCGGGGTGTTTGGTATAAAAGTCAGGACATCACATTGCAGCTGTATAAAACTTTGGTCAGGCCGCACTTGGAGCACTGTGTGCAGCTCTGGTCACCCCATTACAGGAAAGATGTGGAGGCTTTGGAGATGCTGCAGGAGAGGTTCACCAGGATGCTGCCTGGATTGGAGAGTATTATCTATAAGCAGAGGTTGGATAAAATTGTTTTCTTGAGAGTGTCGGTGGCTAGGAGCAACCTGAGGTTTATAAAATTATGAGAGGCACAGATAGGGTAGATAGCCAGAGTCTTATTCCCAGGGTAAAGATGTTAAATACTAGAAGACATAGGCTCAAGGTGAGAGGGGGAAAGTTTAAAGATTGGTGGGGCAAGTTTTTCCACACAGAAAGCGGTGGGTGCCTGGAACATGCTTCCAGGGGTGGTGCTGGAAACAGATACGATATCGATGTCTAAGAGGCACTTATACAGGCACGTGAACAGGCAGGGGATGAAAGAAATAGTCTTTGGGGTTTTTTTTGCACAAAAGATCTTGATTTTGCAGCCTTTTCCCCCCACTGTATGGTATATGTATAGTTTATATTCTGTGTGTTGTCTGTACCTATGAGCCTATGATGCTGCCGCAAGCAACTTTTTCATTGTACCTGTACCTCACCGTACTTGTGCACATGACAATAAATTCAAGATGCAGGGAGTGGGATTAGTTTAAATTGGCATCATGCCCGGCACAGATATTGTGGGCTGAAGGGCCTGTAGGACTGTTCTACGTTGTAATTCGCTCACTGTTAATATTTGTAATAAATGTTTTTTTTTTACAAAACTCCTTCAATGAATAAAAAGACAAGTAATTTGACTCAGACAATTGATGCAGAAAAGGAGAGAGAGTTCGCATTCAGTGACGATTGACTCTCTCAGTTCACGCTCAAGACAGGCACACTGACGACACATTTGCCGACTAGTTTCTTGGCCGTTGCCGTGGAGACAGAGCCCACATTTAACCCTAGCCTCCATTTCTAATGCAGCTCTGGCCGCGAGGCTAAATTAAATCCACTCTCCATCCCATGCAAAGGGCCTGTCTGCACATGCTCCCCCCCCCCTCCACACCCCCTGGGACCTGGTTTAACATAAAGCACTGGCTGCTTTCTCTCCCACTCCTCCCCATTTTATCTCAAGCCTCTCCCTCGCTGGCCACTGCAGGGGTGAGTCAGCCCCAGTGACGCAGCCGAGATCCACATCACCAGCTCCAACTGAAGCCACCTGCACTGAAAATAGGAACCTGACGTCGCAGAAGGCCCGCCCCTCTCTTGTATCATCAGACGCACATTTGGGGAACCAATAAGGCTGAGAGCCTCCACGGGATGCCTCCAATCACGTCACACTTGTGGGGAGCAACTCCCGCGTTAACCAATGAGGCTCCAGCACAAGGTAATGTTAATCACCCTCTCCTACCCCGTCTGCTGACTACTGCCAGTGATTCATCCCTCCAACACTTCGCGTAGGCAGGACTCGGGAGGCCGGTCAACCTATTGAGCCCATTCTGACTCTTTCAAAGAGAGTCACAGAGTCAGACAGCACAGAAACAGGCCCTTCGGCCCATTATGTACATGTAGACCATCAGGTACCCCATCCATTCTAATTCCATTAACCAGCACTTAGTCTGTAGCTTTCTATGCCTCGGTGATTCAAGTCCTCTTCGATAGATTCATAGAGTCACGGGAACAGGCCCTTCAGCCCAACTCGTCCATGCCGACCAAGATGCCTAACTAACCATGCATTTGGCCCACAGCCCTCAAATCCTTTCCTGTCCAAATGTTTTTTTCAGACACTGATTGTACCCGCCTCTACCACTTCCTCTGGCAGCTCGTTCCATACACCCACCACCCTGTTCATGACAAAGTTGCCCCTCAGGTCCCCTTTAAATCTTTCCCCTCTCACCTTAAACCTGTGGCCTCTAGTTTTAGACTCCCCTACCCTGGGGAAAAAGACTGACAATCTACCCTATCTATGCCCCTCATAATTTAATAAACCTCTACAATGTCACCCCCTCAGCCTCCTATGCTCCAGGGTAAACAGTCTATCCAGCCTCCCTTTATAATTCAAGCCCAGTCCAGCTAACGTTCCTGTGGATCTTTTCTGCACCATCTCCCGCTGAATCACAGCCTTCCTACAGCAGATTCCTACTGGGTATTCAAAGATATTTGTTGAATGTTAAATGCCTCTACTATAGGGAAAAGTCTCTGCGAGCTACTCGATCTATGCCCCCGATTTTGTTCTGAATCGACTCTTGTTCTTTTTCCTCAATCCTGTTAATTCCTTCCCTTGCAGTATTTATCCGACACCCCTTCAGAAAGCTCCTGTTGAATCGGCCTCCACTGCCCTTTCAGGAAGATGACCCGGATGACAGCAGTTCCAAGAAAGCTCACCAGCACCTCTACTTCCTCAGGAGGCTGAAGAAATTCAGCATGTCCCCTTTGACCCTCACCAATTTTTATCGATGCGCCATAGAAAGCATCCTATCTGGATGTATCACGGCTTGGTATAACAACAGCTCTGCCCGCGACCAAAAGAAACTACAGAGAGTTGTGGATACAGCCCAGTGCATCACAGAAACCAGCCTCCCCTCCATGGACTCTGTCTATACCTCTCGCTGCCTTGGTGAAGCAGCCGGCATAATCAAAGACCCCACCCACCCAGGTCATTCTCTCTTCTCTCCTCTTCCATCAGGTAGAAGATACAAAGACCTGAAAGCACGTACCACCAGGCTCAAGGACAGCTTCTATCTACTGTTATAAAACTATTGAACGATTTCCTAATACAATAAAATGGACTCTTGACCTCATAATCTACCTCGTTATGACCTTGCACCTTATTGTCTGCCTGCACTGCACTTTCTCTGTAACTGTGACACTTTATTCTGCATTCTGTATTGTTTTCCCTTGTACTACCTCAATGCACTGTTGTGATGAATTGATCTGTACGAACAGTATGCAAGACAAGTTTTCCACTGCAGCTCAGTACATGTGACAATAATAAACCAATTTACGTGCCAACCTCTGCCCTTCTCTCTCTGCGGCCTCCTGACCTTCTTGCTGCTGGAACAGTCCCATCTCCAAAAGGGATCGATGGGAAAACCAAAAATGGTACACCCGCCAGTCATTATAGACAGTCATGGAATCACAGAGTTATACAGCACAGAAACAGGCCCTTCGGCCCTACTAGTCCATGCCAACCAAGGTGCCCACCTGATCTAGTCCCACTTGCCTGCATTTGGCCCATATTCCTCTTTTCTACCCATGTACCTGTCCAAATGTCTTTTAAATGTAACTGTGCCTGCCCCTACCACTTCCTCTGGCAGCTTGTTCCATATCCCCACCACCCTCTATGTAAAAAAGTTGTCTCAGGTCCCCTACAGTAGGAATTGTAGGAGAGGACAGCTGGTATTACAAGGTGTGAAGCTGGGATAGTTAATTGCATGCATTGGGAATGAATGGGCAGAAGTTTGGTCTATTTGGGGCCCAATGAGTGTGAATGGGCAGGGGTTTGATCTATTGACCCAAACAGTCCTTTCAGGTGAGACAGAGATTCACCTGCACCTCCCTTAATATCATCTACTGCGTTCAGTGCTCCAAGTGTGGCCTCCCCTACATTGGCGAGACCAAATGCTGACTAGGTGACCATTTCGCAGAACACCTGCGCTCCGTCCGTAACCGCGACCTGCATCTCCCCGTTGCCCGTCACTTCAACTCCCCCTCCCACTCCATCACTGACATGTCAGTCCTCGGCCTCCTCCACTGCTGGGAGAAGTCCAAGTGCAAACGGGAGGAACAGCACCTCATTTTCTGTCTTGGAACCTTGCAGCCTAACGGCATGAATATTGAATTCTCACCTTAAGTAATCCCCACCCCTCCTTCCCCACAAACCCACCCTCCCCCATGCTTCTCTTCTTCCCCTTCCTAGCCTCTGTCTCTTTTTTCTACCCCCCTTTTTTTCTCTCTCTCCTTCCCTTTGACCCATCCCCCGGTGGATCTGCTCTCCCCTCCTCCCTCGCACCTGCCCATCACTATCTCTTACCTGCATCTACCTATCACCACCCCGTGCCCACCCCGCCTCCCCTCTTCTGTCCATCTATCACTGCTCTGCTTTTCCCTCCTATACATTGGGCTTCCCCTTTTCCTATCTTCAGTCCTGAAGAAGGGTCCTGACCCGAAACGTTGACCGCCTGCTTTTCTCCACGGATGCTGCCTGGCCTGCTGAGTTCCTCCAGCATCATCGTGTTTCTCATCTAGATTCCAGCATCTGCAGTCCTTTGTTTCTCTTTGATCTATTGATATTCCTTATATTGGGAGTGGATGGGAAGGGTGACGTTTGGAATTTGAACGTCAGGAGTGAACGGGGTTTGGCTACTGGGATTCGATACATTGGGAGAGAATAGGAACATAGAACAAGGGCAGCACGGTAGTGTAGCAGTTAGCGTGACACTATTACAGCACCAGCGACCGGGGTTCAATTCCGGCCACTGTCTATAAGGAGTTTGTACGTTCTCCCCGTGACTGCGTGGGTTTCCTCCGGGTGCTCCGGTTTCCTCCCACATTCCAAAGATGTACGGGTTAGTAGGTTAACATGGGTGTAATTGGGCAGTGCGGGCTCGTTGGGCAGGAAGGGCCTGTTACCGTGATGTATAAAGAAAGTTTTAAACAGTACAGCACAGGAACGGGCCCTTCAGCCCATAATGTTGTGCCGAACGAATTAAGCTAATGACGTTTAATCCCTTCTACCGGCACGTGGTCCATATCCCTCTGTTTCCTGCATATTCACATGCCTATCTAAGAGCCTCTTAAACACCTCTATCGTATCTGCCTCCACCACCACCCCGGCAGAGCATTCCAGGTACCCACCACTCTGTGTTGGACAGCACATGTTAGACAAGGGGGCCTTTGAAATTCTGGTTATTGGGATTGGATGGGAGGGGATTCAGTATGTTGGGATTCTGTATATTGGGAGTAAATGGGAAGGGGCATTTGGAATTTTGTTCATCAGCAGTGAATGGGAGGGAACCTGGTCCAGTTGTTCCAATGTGCCTCCTTCCTCATTAATCCTGTGTCTCCGTCCTGTACACTTCATCTACCTGCCGTGTTACATTCAGGGGTCTGTGGAGATGCCCTTGTTCCCCCTCACACCTCAGCAACCCACCACCGTGTGATGTGTTCTTTACATTCTTTTGAACCTGCTGTCCAGGAGAAGAGCTCTTTAAAAGGCTATTATGCCGAGTTAATTGAAATAAAATGGAATCAGTGGGAACTGGGCGTACAGAGCCTTGAAAAGCTGTGACTGGGCAGAGGCCACTGGACCAGTGAGAGTCAGTCACTGAGAACATCTCCCACATACAGTAAACTGCATCACGTCAAGCCTTTGACAGCTGACACAGAGGTCACAGAACCGAGATGAACAAAGTGTGCCCACATTCCGAAACAACGGGATCCCGGGATTCAACAACCCTTCCTCCCCCATTCAATGGGCCACAATCTTAAACAGGGACCTGATCAATAAATGCTGGAGACTCAGTTGTCAAGCGTTTCAAACCCACTGTTCTCAGAGGTTGAGCACAGACTGGATATTCTCCTGCTCGCTCTCTGATCCTCAGCCGCTCGAGGTCTTACTCTGGGTTTGGTGCTGGTCTGATCCAGCGACCATCGGACAGGGAGGAGGGAAAATGTGAGTACACAGCCCCTTCTGATTGGTGCCGAGTCGTGAGCTCTTAATGTGTTGGATCATTGGCAGGCTTTTCATCCTGGACCCAAACCGTGCTGTTCCTGGGAATGTGCGATGAGTCAGTGGAGAGGGATCTTTACTGTGTTTAATCCATGCTCTCCCTGAACTGGGAGTTTGTAATGGGACAGTGCAGAGGGAGCTTCACTCTACATCTAATCTATGTTCTGGGAGTGTGTGATGGGACGGTGTAGAGGGAGCTTCACTCTGTGTCTGACCCTGGGAGTATGTTATGGGACAGTGTGGAGGGAGCTTCACTCTGTGTCTGACCCTGGGAGTGTGTGACGGGACGGTGTAGAGGGAGCTTCACTCTGTGGCTGACCCCGGGGGTGTGTGATGGGGCAGCATAGAGGGGTTTATTTTGGGAATTTGGGGAAGTCTAATTGTCCCATTTCTGGGAGAAACATAAAATGCGTTGTTAAGACAATAACTAAGGAGAATTTTAATTGCATTGGTAGCTGGATGAAGACTCACCAATCACACAGCGCTCCTGAGCTGAGCAGAGCCTCTCGTCAAACAGACATCCTTCAACAGAGAGAGAAAAATATCAATTGGTAAATTGGTTTATTATTGTCACGTACCGAGGTACAGAGAAAAACTTGTCTTGCATTGTACAGATCAATTCATTACAACAGTGCATTGAGGCAGTACAAGGTAAAACAATAACAGAATGCAAAATACAGTGTTACAGTTACAGAGAAAGTGCAGTGAAGGCAGACAATAAGGTGCAAGGTCATAACGAAGTGGATTGTGAGGTCAAGAATCTACCTTATCATACTAGGGAACCATTCAGTAGTCTTATAACAGTGGGATAGAAGCTGTTCTTGAGCCTGGTGGTACGTGCTTTCAGGCTTTTGTACCTTCTACCCATTGGGAGGGGGGAGAAGAGAGAATGTCCGAGGTGAGTGGGGTCTTTGATTATGTTGGCTTCTTTACTGAGGCAGCGAGAAGTATAGACAGAGTCCATGGAGGGGAGGCTGGTGCAGGAAAGTGGTGCTGAGGGAAAGGATCAGCCCACGATCTCACAGAATGGTGTAGGAAGCACAAAGGGTCGAATGGCCTCCTGATGCCTACTTAACTGGACAGCGTCCTACATCAGGGAATGATCAGCAGTTTGGAGCTGGCAGTAGGAGATGGAGATAAAGTTTTCTCCCCCCGCCTCCCCATCAACCCACCCCCACTCCCTCCACCTGACTCACCCTCCCTTGGGGGGCGGGCTCCTGTGTTGACACATCCACAGCAGGCCTTCTCCAGGCTGCTCCAGACTCAAGGCCATGGGTTCAGGCCTTGCTCCGGACACATGAACATGCAACCCTGGGCCGTACCGAGGGAGGGCAGCACTGTCAGTGGTGCTGCCTCTTAGAGAACGTGCGAAACGGGTCTCTCTTGGGGAGAGACACAGAAGATCCAACAGCAGTGAATGTACCTCTGGTTTTCTTAGTGGGAGATAGTGCAGGGTTTGTATGGGAGTGCGTTAGCAGCAAGGATTCTGGACTGCTGATACAGAGAAACGGGTTCAAATCCCACCACGTGAAATGTGGGAATTTAGTCAGACACGGAAATAGGCCCCTTGGCCCATTGTGTCCTTGAACGTGAAACACCCATCTACAATAACCCCATTTTATTCTCCACAGGTTCCCATCAACTCCCCCCAGATTCCAGCGGCAAGTTAACCCACTGACCAGCGCGACTTTGGGATGTGGGAGAAAACCGGAGCACCCGGAGGGAACCCACACGGTCACGGGAAGAACATGCAAACTCCACACAGACAGCGCCAGAGATCAGGATCGAACCCGAGTCTCTGGAGCGGTGAGGCAGCGGCTGTACTGGCTGCACCGCTGTAACATCATGAACTGAAAGTCAGGATAAAAAGCTCGACTGAGTCACGGTGACCATGAAACTATCAGAGTGACGTAGAAACCCCATGTACAAAAAGCTGGAAAAACTCAGCAGGTCAGGCAGCATCTGTGAAGGGAAGTGGACAGTCGCCGTTTTGGGCCGAGACCCTTCATTTGTAGGAAACCATCCGGTTCATGTACATCCTGTGAGTAGAGAGATCTGCAGCCCTTACCCTCAGCTCCAGACCCACCAATTGGTCGACTTTCGTTTGCCACCGCAAGTTCAAGTTCATTCTCACGAGGATAGGTTGAGTGAGCTAGGGCTTTTCTGTCTGGGGAGGAGGAGGAGGATGATGAGGTGACTTAATAGAGGTGAACACACTGATAAGAGGCATAGATTGAGTGGACAATCAGAGACTTTTTCCCAGGGCGACAATGGCTAACACGAAGGGATATAATTTTAAGGTGACTGGAAGAAGGTATAAGGGGGATGTCAGGGGTAAGTTTTTTTTTACACAGAGAGTGGTGGGTGCGTGGAACGCACTGCCGGCAGAGGTGGTGGGGGCAGATACATTCGGGATGTTTAAGAGACTCTCAGATAGACACATGAATGATAGAGAAATGGAGGGCTACGTGGGAGGGAAGGGTTAGATAGATCTTAGAGCAGGATAAAATGTCGGCACAACATTGTGGGCTGAGGGCCTTTACTGTGCTGTAATGTTCTATATTATCACAGGCAAACATACCCAGGGTATAACTATGAAAACTAGCTTTTTGCAGCATCAGCTCAGTATGTTATAAACACGGCAAATTTCAGTTAACATAAACTTAAATTAACATAAATTATAAATATAACACCACATTTAGGGGTAATTAGGGATGAACAACTCATGCTAACATTGACACTGAGAACCACAGATGAAATTAAAATCGATCCCTCAATCAATATCACAATAATCGTGAGTTGATTGGTTATTGCTGTTTTGTGGGGTCTTGCCGCGTACAAGTTGTTTACCACGTCTCCCACATTGCAACATTGCCCATTACTTGTGGCAAGTGTTTCACCGTCTGTGGGGTACAGGGAATCCGTCAGGTTAGATGGGATTGAGAGCCCAGTTCAGAATCAGAATCAGGTTTATTATCACAGACATGATGTGAAATGTGTTGTGCTGCGGCTGCAGTACAATGCAAAGACAAAGATCTATAAATTAGAAAAACAAATAGTGCATAAAAAAAATAACGAGGTAGTGTTCATGGATCGTTCAATAATCCAATGACGGAGGGGAAGAAGCTGTTCCTAGATCATTGAGTGGGGGTCTTCAGGCTCCTGTACCTCCTCCTCGATGGTCAGGCAGGGAGAGCTGCCTCCTGGTGACTGTGGAATGACACTGGGAAATGTAGTTCACGGAAACAGACCCTTCTGCCCACCGAGTCTGTGCCAACCATCAACCAGCCATTCACACTAATGCTTTGCTAATCCAATCATTCTCCCCACATTCCCATCAAGTCCCCCCCAGATTCTACCTCTCACACACTAGGGGGAGTTTACAGCGGCAAATTATCCCACCGACCCATAGGTCTTTGGGCTGTGGGAGGAAACCTGAACACCCCGGGGAAACCCACTGATCTCAGGGAGAAAGTGCAAACCCCAAGGTCAGGATTGAACCGGGGTCACTGGAGCTGTGAGGCAGCATCTCTACCCACTGCGCCACCCCAGAGTCTGCATAAACTCAATGGATTAGAAATTACACAAAGGTAACAAGCTACATAGAAAAGAATGACTCTAAAATGTAAACAGAAATGCGTCAAGTACAGGCTGGAACCTAATCGAGGGGTTCGGAGGTTTATATATAGAGTCACGGAGCAATACAGCACGGAAACAGGCCCTTCGGCCAACTCATCCACACCAACCAAGATATGTCTATCCAAACTAGTCTGATTTGCCTGTGTTTGGCCCATATCCCTCTAAACCTTTCCTATCCATGTACCTGTCCGAGTACCTTTTAAATGTTGTTATTGGACCTGCCTCAACCACTTTCTCTGGCAGCACATTCCATATACCCACCACTCTGTGTGTGAGGGAATGTGAACAGATACTTATATTTTATATTTTCCTTGAATCTTGCTCATATTTCCTAAAAACGTGACCATTTGGCAGAGTGAGTTTGTGCAGGATCTCACAGCGATTCGACCAGCCCCATTCCCCCTCTATTTCCTTGCAACCTATTCTCTCTGACACCTTATAATCTGCAGAAATATATGGGAGAGATGGAAGAGGGAGTCGTTCCTCCCTCCACCTAGATAGTTTGCCCAGCACTAAACAAACCAACCAAGCTACGAAAAGACTCTGTTTCTCTAAGACGCCCGAGGTTAAGGAGGTTCAGCATGTCATTGAACACTCCAACACACTTCTACAGATGAGACAGAGGAGACTGCAGAGGCTGGAATCTGGAGCAACAATCTGTGGGCGGAACTCAGCGGGTCGAGCAGCATCTGTGGGAGGAAAGGAACTGGTTGATGTTTTGGGTCGAAACCCCTGCATCAGGACTTGAAACCCAAAATTTCGACAATCCCTTTCCTCCCACAGGTGTCACCCGCCGAGTTCCTCCAGCAGATTCTCTATTGTTCCAAACTTCTACAGATGTACTCTTGAAAGTATCCTGATTGGTTGTATCACGGTCTGGTACGGCAATTCGAATGCGCAGGAACGCAAGAAGCTGCAGAGAGCAGTGGACTCTGCCCAATAAATCACAGGCATATCCCTCCCCACCATCAGGAGTATCTACAGGAGATGCTGCCTCAAGAAGGCAACATCCATCATCAAAGATCCCCACCATCCAGGCCATGCCATCTTCTCGCAGCTACCATCGGGCAGGAGGTACAGAAGCCTGAAGTCCCACATCACCAGGTTCAAGAACAGCTACTTCCCTTCAACCATTCGGTTCTTGAACCAACCTAATCACTACCTCAGTATAGCAATAGCGTGACCACTTTTCACTACAATGGAGCAACACACAAAATGCTGGAGGAACTCAGCGGGTCAGGCAGCATCTATGGAGGGAAATGGACAGTCGACGTTTTGGTTCAAGACCCTTCATTAGGACTTCTTTTTGCTCTAATTGTGTTCTTGCACAAGTTATGTTTAGTTTATGGTCATCTTGTGAACATTATGTGCCTGTGATGCTGCTGCAAGTAAGTTTTTCATTGCACCTGTGCATATGACAATAAACTCGACTTTGACCCTTTCCTGCCTCCTCATTTCGAGAAAGGAAGGGAAATAAGTAAGCCAGCAGAAATATTGGATTTTCTATCAAATATGCACAGCATTTGAGACACTGTGTGCACTGCAGGCCTCAAGGCCTCCAGCAGCCTAGCAACAGCATCATAGCAACAGGATCATAGCAACCGTTTAGCTCAAACTACTTCAGTGGACCAGTGTCCACCCAGGCTCTGCTACACACACTGTTCACCCATCACCCGTGCTCGCCGATCAACAACACATTCACCACGTAGCAACCATTTCCCTCTCGCAGCAGGCACCCCCAACACTTGTGCCGCTCAGTCTCTCAGTCTCCACCCTGTCACCGACATCCCCCTTTCTCTCCCCACCCGTTCCCCCTTCTCTGACGGAGGGTTTCGGACGTGAAACACTGTCTCTGTTTCTCTCTCCACAGACGCTGCCTGGCCTGCTGAGTGTTTAGAGCATTTTCTGTTTTGCTTTCAGACTTCCAGCATCTGCTATTTATTGATTTTCATAGGCAAGATGATGCTGGTAGTCTTGCCACTTGCGAATTCCCTAATCTTCCTTCCTTTAGCTACAGCCCTCTGATCTCCACCTCCTCTATTTCTCTTCGGCGACTGTGAATATATCCTTTGCAACATCTGGATCTTCTGTAAATCATGTGGATGCTATGAGCAGGAAAGCTCACCAGCACCTCTACTTCCTCAGAAGGCTAAGGAAATTTGGCATGTCCCCAGTGACCCTTAAAATTTGAAAGATGCACCACAGAAAGAATCCTATCTGGGTGCATCACAGCTCAGTACGGCAACTGCTCTACCCAAGCCTGGAAGAAATTGCAGAGAGTTGTGAACGCAGCCCAGTCCATCACGCAAACCAGCCTGCCCTCCACTGACTCTGTCTACACTTCCCGCAGCCTCGGGAAAGCAGCCAACGTAAGCAAGGACCCCTCCCATTCTGGTCATTCTCTCTTCTCCCCCCTTCCCATTGTGCAGAAGGTTCAAGAGCCTGAAAGCACGTACGACCAGGTTCAAGGACAGCTTCTATCCCGCTGTTATCAGACTCCTGAATAGCCCTTTCATACGCTAATAGATGAACTCTTGATCTCCTACGGTAGTGTAGCGGTTAGCGTAACGCTTTACAGCACCAGCGACCCGGGTTCAATTCCGACCACTGTCTGTAAGGAGTTTGTACGTTCTCCCCGTGTCTGTGTGGGTTTCCTCCGGGTGCTCCGGTTTCCTCCCACATTCCAAAGACGTACGGGTTAGGAAGTTGTGGGCATGCTATGTTGGCGCCGGAAGCGTGGCAACACTTGCGGCTGCCCCTAGAACACTACTCAAAAAGATGCATTTCACTGTGTGTTTCGATGTACATGTGACTAATAAAGATACCTTACCTCGTCGTGGCCCTTGAACTTGACTTGTCCACCTGCACTGCACTTTCTCTGTGTCTACTACACTATATTCTGCATTCATTTTTCTTTTTACTAACTAAATGCATTTATGTACGGAATGATCTGTCTGGATGGCACGCAAACAAAAGCTTTTCACTGTATCTCGGTACACATGAAACAGTAATAAATCAATACCAATTACAAATCATCTCTGCTTCTGGTAAATTAGTTTATTATTGTCACATGTACCGAGGCACAGTGAAAAACTTGTCTTGCATACCGTCCATACAGATCATTTCATCACATCGGCACATTGAGGTAGTACGAGGGAAAACAATAACAGAATGCAGAATAAAGTGTTACAGTCTCTGTGAGAGCCCGAGGAATTTTCCCCTCTAACCATGTGTTGCTTGTCTATCTTTCATGTGCCTCAGTGTCGAAGCTTGACAGATAAACTGGAAACCTCGATATAAATGGTCCTACAGAAAGAAAATTATTTCAGGAAAGCTGCAGAGAAAGCAACAAAAGGTTCAGAATTAGAGCTTCCTTTTGCTTGAACTGTCAGGTCAGAAGTAATTTAAATTAAGAAGTGACATTGTTTTAACTGTTCTCCAGTTATAAAAAGAGAGTTTATTTCTGTCCTGAAATAATCCTATCTAAAGATGATTTACACCCCCACGCCCGATGACGAACAAAACATAAAACGTAATAAGATGCAAACTAGTCATCCGATGGGGGGAATGAGAGAGGGAAGTGAGAGAGGAAAAACAGGGAGGGGGGGGAGGGAGAGGGAGGAAGGGAGGGAGGGAGGGGGAGGAAGAGAAAGAGGGGGGGGATGGAGAGGAAAATAGAGGGAAGGAGAGAAAGGGAGGTGGAGGGGGGGAAGAGAGGGGGGGAAGAGAGGGGGGGAAGAGAGGGGGGGAAGAGAGGGGGGGAAGAGAGGGGGGGAAGAGAGGGGGGGAAGAGAGGGGGGGAAGAGAGGGGGGGAAGAGAGGGGGGGAAGAGAGGGGGGGAAGAGAGGGGGGGAAGAGAGGGGGGGAAGAGAGGGGGGGAAGAGAGGGGGGGAAGAGAGGGGGGGAAGAGAGGGGGGGAAGAGAGGGGGGGAAGAGAGGGGGGAAGAGAGGGGGGGAAGAGAGGGGGGGAAGAGAGGGGGGGAAGAGAGGGGGGGAAGAGAGGGGGGGAAGAGAGGGGGGGAAGAGAGGGGGGGAAGAGAGGGGGGGAAGAGAGGGGGGGAAGAGAGGGGGGGAAGAGAGGGGGGGAAGAGAGGGGGGGAAGAGAGGGGGGGAAGAGAGGGGGGAAGAGAGGGGGGGAAGAGAGGGGGGGAAGAGAGGGGGGGAAGAGAGGGGGGGAAGAGAGGGGGGGAAGAGAGGGGGGGAAGAGAGGGGGGAAGAGAGGGGGGAAGAGGGGAGAGTGGAGGGAGATAGGGTCAGAGGGGTAAAGAATAGGGACAGGGAGGGGGACGAGGAGGGGGTTGGGGAAGAGGGCAGGAGAGAGAGGAGGGAGGGGGAGTGTGTGTGGGTGTTTGAAGAGAGGGGAGAGAGGTCAAGAAGACAGAGAGCAGGTGATGAAGGTAGAGGAGGTGGCAGTGAGGATATTAGTGCCACACGGCAGGGAATGAACCTCCAGCCCCCTGGTTCCACACCGACCATCAACCACCTATTTACACTAATCCCACTTTGTTCTCCCCACATTCCCATCCATCGACTGCCCCCAGATTCCACCGCTCACCCACACACTAGAGACAAGTTACAGCGGCCAATTAACCTTCCAAACAGCAGGACTTTGGGTTGTGGGAGGAAAGTGGAGCACCCGGGGGAAACCCACGCCGTCACAGGGAGACCGTGCAAACTCCACACCAACAGCAGCAGCTCTGCTAGGTTGAGCTGTTGGTCCCTTCTCCATCCTGGGCCTGGAGCTGAAGGCCCTCATCCCATGAAGCACGGTCCCTGCACCCTCACTGGGACCGACACAGCTTGAAGTGTGGTGGCCACAACTGGGCACCAACTCCAGTTATGGCCTCACCGGTGCTTTGTACAGGTTCAACATTTCCTCCCTGCTTTTGTAAACTCCAGCTCAACCCCATGATCCCAGAGACTTCACTGACCACAGCATGTATCAGTACTGGTTTATAATTGTCACCTTTATCGAGGTACATTGAACAACTTGTCTAGCATACCGATCGTACAGGTCAATTCATTACACAGTGCAGTTACATTGAGTTAGGGCAGGCACGGTAGTGTAGCGGTTAGCGTAACGCTTTACAGCGCCACCGACCCGGGTTCAAATCCGGCCGCTGTCTGTAAGGAGTTTGTACGTTCTCCCCGTGTCTGCGTGGGTTTCCTCCGGGTGCTCCGGTTTCCTCCCACATTCCAAACACGTACGGGTTAGGAAGTTGTGGGCGTGCTATGTTGGCACCAGAAGCGTGGCAACACTTGTGGGCTGCCCCCAGAACACTCTACGCAAAAAGATGCATTTCACTGTGTGTTTTGATGTACATGTGACCAATAAAGATATATCTTAGTACAGAGTGCATTGATGTAGTACAGGCATAAACAATAACGGAATACAGAGTAAAGTGTCACAGCTACAGGGAAGTGCAGTGCAGGTAGACAATAAGGTGCAAGGTCACAACAAGGTAGATTGTGAGGTCAAGAGTCCATCTCATCGTATAAGGGAACTGTTCAATAGTCTTATCACAGTGGGATAGAAGCTGTCCTTGAGCCTGGTGGTACGTGCCCTCAGGCTCCTGTACCTTCTGCCTGATGGGAGGAGAGAAGAGAGAATGTCCCGGGTGGGTGGGGTCTTTGATTATGCTGGCTGCTACACCAAGGCAACGAGAGGTAAAGACAGAGTCCAAGGAGGGGAGGCTGGTGTCCATGATGCGCTGGGCTGTGTCCACAACTCTCTGCAGTCCTGCAACTTTCAAGGATTTATGCACAAGGTAAATATTTACCTGCCCGAGCTACGTGAACTGCAGCTCCTGAATTAGGTTGAACCTGAACAAAACTCCGGTTGGGCTACATCTCGACTATTGTATCCATGTCAGGCCATCGCACTTTAGTTCCCAAACACGAGACCTCTACCGACGAGGACGATAAGGGCAGCTGGCCCGTGGAACACCACCACCTGCAGGTTCCCCTCCAAGGAACACACCATCCTGACTTGGATGTACCGCCGTTTCTTCATTGTTGCTGGTTCCAGAACACCACAGTGGGAGCACCTTCACCAGAAGGATGGCAGTGGTTCAACAAGGCAGCTCACTACCAACTTCTCAAGGGCATGCAGGGATGGGCAATTAAATGCTGGCCTATCTACCTTCTGGGAGAAGATACAGGAGCTTGAAAGCCCATATGTCCAGACTCAGGAACAGTTTCTTTCCCCACTGCTGTCAGACCCCTGAACCAATCACCTCTCTCACATCCCCTTCCTGGTGGGGCTGCCACGTTCTCCGACTCTTAACTCCACCTCTTCTGTTATTGTCACTTCAGCAAATTTTTTTTGCACTACCTCAGATTGCACGAGAATCTGTTGTCTTTGCACTCGTCACTGTGTTCATTGTTGTGTTTAAGGTGACGGGAAAGATTTAATGGGAACTTTTTTTTACTGTTTACCCTGTGAGCTTCATGCGAGCAAGGAATATCATTGCACCCTGGTGTATATGACAATAATCTGAATGCCAACATCTCAAAGAACGAAAGATAAAACATGTACACCCCGGTCCCTTCATTCCTGAAGGCCCTTTGCCATTCATTCATTCTACATGTCGACCCCCATTCCTGCCGCCAAAGTGAAGCTTCACTCTACTGAACTTTATCTGCCACGTTTGCCCATTCACCCAACCTATATCCACTGCACCTTGATTATAATCTTCCTCGGTGTCGGCCACACCTCCAAGCTTCTATCTCGCACACCCATTCCCAACATAAATGTTCAATGTACTCAGGTGGCGCAGTACCACAGCCAGTGGATCCGCTGCCTCATGGCTCCAGCAACCCGAATTCGATCCTGACCTCTGGCGCTGTCTGTGTGGAGTTTGCACGTTCTCCCCGTGACCGCGTGGGTTTCCTCCGGGTGCTCCGGTTTCCTCCCACATTCCAAAGGCGTGCAGTGCGGTAGGTGCAGTGGCCACTGTAAAATGCCCCTCACGTGAGGGTGAGTGGTGGGACCTGGGAGGAGTCGATGAGAATGTGGGGAGAGCAAAATGGGATCGACATAGATGCCCTGAAGGGTCTGCTTTGCTGCTGTACAACTCTATGTCCTAATCACTACAGTTTAGCAACACTATGACCACTTTGATCTCTTTGCAATTAGAACAAAAGAAGTCCATTTTAGTGCAATCTTTCTTGTAAAAATTGTGCATAATTTATGTTTTCCTTTGTGAATGCTGCTTACATGATGCTCTGTGCCTGTGATGCTGCTGCAATTGAGTTTTTCATTGCACCTGTGCACACATGGACTTGTGCAGATGACAATTAACTCGACTTTGACTAAGACTCTAAAAAGCAATGGTCCCAACACTAATGCCTGGGGAACACCACTGCCTACCAACCCTAGTTTGAAAAACAACCATTAACCACTGCTCTGTGCCTTTCAGGCAATTTCCAAACCATTCAGCTACTCACCCTATAATTCCATGGACATATTTTGCAACCAGCCTCGTATGTCTGACTTTATTAACTGCCTTCTGAAATTTGATGCTGACGACATGCACTACATGTCTTTCATCAACCTTCTCTGAATTTCTTGAAGAAGTAAAAAGCTGGTTAGTCACGATTAGCCTTGAACAAATCTGCACTGATTCCCCTTTAGGAGTTCAAACTTAAAACATAAGGAAAAAAGAACAATAGACCACTCAGCCCCTCAAGTCTGTCCCACCATTCAATTTGATCATCACTGATCTGTCCCAGGCCTCATCTCTAAGAGGGGTCATAGAATCATAGAACAATACAGCACAGAAACAGGCCCTTCAGCCCAACTGGTCCATGCTGACCCAGATTTCCTTCTAAGCTAGTCCCAATTGCCCACATTTGCCCCATACCCCTTTAAACCTTTCCTCGGTAAGATAAGGTATCTTTATTAGTCACATGTACATCAAAACACACAGTGAAATGTATCTTTGCGTTGAGTGTTCTAGGGGCAGACTCCGGCGCCAACATAGCATGCCCACAACTTCCTAACCTGTACATCTTTTGGAATTTGGGAGGAAACCGGAGCACCCGGAGGAAACCCACACAGGCACAGAGAGAACGTACAAACTCCTTACAGACAGCGGCGGGAATTGAACCAGGGTTGCTGGTGCTGTAATAGCGTTACGCTAACCGCTACACTACCTGTCCAAATATCTTTTAAATGCTGTTATTATACCCGCCTCAACCACTTCGACTGGCAGCTCGTTCCATATACCCACCACCCCCTGGGTGAAGAAGTTATCATTGAGTCATACAGCACAGAAACAGGCCCTTCGGCCCAACTGGTCCACACCAACCAAGATGCTCATCTAAGCTAATCCCCATTTGCCTGCGTTTGGCCCATATCCCTCAAAACCTTCCATATCCACGTACCTATGCCCCTCATGTTCCTATTAAATCTTTCCCCTCTCATCCTTAACCTATGCTCTCTAGTTTTTGATTTCCTTTCCCTGGGAAAAAGACTGAGTGCACTCACCCTATCTATGCCCCTCATGGTTTCATACACCTCTACAAGTTCACCCCTCAATCTCCTACACTCCAAGGAATAAAGACCTAAGCTGTCCAACCTCTCCCTATAACTCAGGCCTTCGAGTCCTGGCAACATTTTCATAAATATCCTCTGCATCCTTTCCAGCT
The DNA here is from genome assembly GCF_009764475.1 of Pristis pectinata. Taxonomy (NCBI): domain Eukaryota; kingdom Metazoa; phylum Chordata; class Chondrichthyes; order Rhinopristiformes; family Pristidae; genus Pristis; species Pristis pectinata. Next base: position 4,842,443 of record NC_067405.1, on the reverse strand, counting down.
CTTCTGTGCTAGTTCCCCATTTTCCAAAATACGTATCTACTCCCTCTTTAAATCACCCTAATGATCCGGCCTCCACAACCTCCAGAGATTCGCCCACACTCTGCGAAGTTCCTACACACCTCAGATTTAAATGACTGCCCCTTAGTCTTATAACGGTGACCCCTCATTCAAGACTCAGCAGAAACACCTCGACAACTACCCTGTCAGGATATGTCTGAATAAGGTCACCCCTTCATTCTTCTAAACTCAAATGTCTATTAATGATTTTCACTGTCCGTAAGGAGTTTGTACGTCCTCCCCATGTCTGCGTGGGTTTCCTCCGGGTGCTCCGGTTTCCTCCCACATTCCAAAGACGTACGGGTTAGGAAGTTGTGGGCGTGCTATGTTGGCGCAGGAAGCGTGGTGACACTTGCGGGCTGCCCTCCAGAACACTCTACGCAAAAGATGCATTTCACTGTGTGTTTCTATGTACATGTGACTAATAAAGATATAAAAATTTCTCCGCCAGTGAAGTTAAACTGGTCACTAGTTGTCAGACATGTCCTTACACCCCTTTCGAAGAAGGGCACTGCATCTGCCATCTGTCCCTCAGCACTTCCCATGTACTTCGTGACGGTTACAAAATCACAGCAAAACATTCTGGTCTCTCTGACCCAGGCTCCATCAGCTACCTTCGAAACATCGCAATCCCCAGCAGGAGACAGTTATTTTAAGCACGGGCAGTATTTTGTAACTGACCCACTAACTGGTTCCTCCTCCAGTAGCAAGAAGATTGGTATGAAATATTAAGCTCGACAGCATTTTTCACAACTTGAGGCTCCCCCAAAGCTATGAAACACTTTGGGGCATTCCCAGCGTCGTAATGTAGGAAACAAAATGCATACTGCTGGAGGAACTCAGCGGGTCAGGCAGCATCTGTGGAGGGAGATGGACAGTCGACATTTCGGGTCGAGACCCTTCACCTGCACTTAAAGAGTAGAGGGGAGACAGTCCGTATAAAGAGGTGCAGCAAGTGATAGGGGTGTTTGGCAAAGTGGAGAGGGAAGAATGGAGATGAGAGGTGGCGGTGACAAAGAGCTGAAGACAGGAGCATGGAATCAAGGCAGGGAGGTAGGGAGGGTAGATGGGAATGGGGGGGAGGCGGAAAGAGGAACCAGTGGGAGGAGTGTGTGGGTGATGGGCCTTTGGAGTGGTTGAAGGAGGGGAAAGAAACTGGGAGATGGGGGACTGGGGTGGGTGCGGGAGGAACTGGGTAGATCAGGAGAGTGAAAAGGGACAGAGGGGGAGCAGTTTACCGGAAGTTGGAGAATTCAATGTTCATGCCATTGGATTACTAGAGCAACCCCGTTTGTCCCATTCCCCTATCTTCAGCCCCTACTATTCAAGTTATTGTCATTATCTGTCCAATTCCCTTTGGAAGATTCGGATTGATTCTGTTTTCCGCAGGCTGAGAAATCCAGAGCGTCACCACTCAGAGGGAAAAGTGTTTCACCATATCCTCTTAGTCCAAAATGTTCAGTCTGTATCTCCTGCTCCCTGAACCATCCGCTAATGGAAACAACTTCCCTCTATCCCCTCTCTCTAACCCCGTTGACCTCTGTCCAATCTCCTCCCAACCTTCTCTGCCCCAGGGAGAATGACCACTGCTTCTCCAGTCTGACCCCGGAGCTGGAATCCCTCATCCCTGGAAATATTCCAGCAAATCTCTCTCACATCCTCACCTGCTGCCTAATGTACGGAGGCCAGAACTTCACTCAACACTCCAGTTGTCCTTTGTGCAGGTTCATTCTAAATGGGCCACAGAATGGCTCAGGTGGTAGAGCCTCGACCTCACTGCTCCAGAGACCCGGGTTCAATCCTAACCCCTGGTGCTGTCTGTGTGGAGTTTGCATGTTCTCCTTGTGACTGTGTGGCTTTCCTCTGGGTGCTCCACAGTTTTCTCCCACTTCCCAAAGATGTGTGGAATGGTAGGTTAATTTGCGGCTGTAAATTGCCCCCAGTGTGTGGGTGAATGATAGAATCTGTGGGGGGAGGGTGACAGTTGAAGAGCAGACATAAAGGCAGCACCTCCGCCGCTGGGAGACAGGCTTTAAATAGGCCAAATAGCCTGTCCTTGTCACGTGGGGCAGGGTCATAGAACATAGAACAATTACAGCACAATCCAGGCCCTTCGGCCCACAAAGCTGTACCGAACATGTCCCTACCCTAGAAATTACTAGGCTTACCCATAGCCCTCTATATTACTCCGCTCCATGTACCTAACAGTCTCTTGAAAGACCCTATCGTATCCGCCTCCACCACCGTTGCCGGCAGCCCATTCCACACACTCACCACTCTCTGAGTAAAAAACTTACCCCTGACATCTCCTCTATATCTACTCCCCAGCACCTTAAACCATATCCTAGTTACGTTCAGAAGTCCAGACCAATGAGACAAGCTCCAGCTCGAGAATATAGCTTCAATTAAATAAACTGTGGACTAAAACACCAGTCGTAAACTACTGGATTCTTGTTTTAAAGAAAACCCTTCTGGTTCACACAAAAAATGAGACCATTAAGTCTATCATATCCATGCCAGAGCACACATGTGACTGGAGACTGCCAACAATATTCCTGGTCCTTGTGATAGGAATCACAAAGTTCTGAGTGGTGAGGGATGGCCTAAAGTTCGGGAAACCTCTGCATCTGATCAAAGTGACACAGAAACAGAAACCTACTTCTCACTCCTTGACGGTTTGTGATCCGTGTCTGGGGATCCATGTCACGTCACCCTGCTCCATGCAACCACAGAGGGTGTCCTTGGAGAGGAAGCACGTGGTATCCGCGGGCACCCTGGGGTAATTCCGGGAACGGTGGGCCCCCCAGGGCATTGGGTGTGTTACCGACAGCGATGACGGCATTTTGATTTGACAACGTAAATAGTGTGTTTACTGTAGTTTTGTACCTGTATAGTTTTTGTAGTTATTATTGCGCAATATCAGCGGGTTCCACGGGAGATTCCCGGAATCGGTGTTGTGGATAACGTTAGCAGCACTTAACTTGAAAGTGTAAATGGTGTGTTTGATGTAGTTATGAATATGTAAGCAGGCGTTAGCGTAACGGTATTACAGTGCCAGCGACCCGGGTTCAATTCCAGCCACTGTCTATAAGGAGTTTGTACGTTCTCCCCGTGTCTGCGTGGGTTTCCTCCGGGTGCTCCGGTTTACTCCCACATTCCAAAGACATATGGGTTAGGAAGTTGTGGGTGTGCTATGTTGGCGCCAGAAGTGTGGCGACACTTGCGGACTGCCCCCTGAACACTACGCAAAAGATGCATTTCACTGTGTGTTTCTATATACATGTGACTAATAAGGATATTTTATCCGTTTAGTTCTTTTGTAGTGATTATTGTCGTAGTTGAATAAACTTTTGTATTGCTTATTAAAAAAAACAGCAGCCAATGTACTGACACGTCCTCAATTTGATTCGTTTTCTCAGCTGCATATCAAGGCTCTGCCTCAGTCCCTTGTCAGCCACTATCCAAGTCACGCAGCTTGAAAGTAGGCCACAGCTACACTGCAGAGCCGGACTACTGCCTGCACCATGCTTACCCCACTTTTATGCCCTCCCTCACAGCGATGACTACATCTCAAAAAATAAAACCAATGTCCTGCTACAATGTTCAGTGGGATCATGTTGACCTGTGATCCAATACCATTTGTTCCATTTATTAGGACCTCAGAAGGTACAGAAGCCTGAAGTCCCACATCACCAGGTTCAGGAACAGCTACTTTCCTACAACCACTAGGTTCTTGAACCGACCTGCACAACCCAACCCTCCCTCAGCAGCGGAACGCTACGTACCACCTCTTGCACTGCCGTGGACTTGTCTCTGATCGTGTCTTTGTTTTTTTTTGCACCAAGCTCTTATTTTCACACCATCTTTTTATTCTCTCTCTTCACTGTCTTTGTAGTTTATATATAATTTATATTCTGTGTAATATCTGAATCTATGTGCCTGTGCTGCTGCTGCAAGCAAGTTTTTCCATTGTACCTGTATCTCACGATAATAAACTTGACTTGATGATCAATCTCCATTTAAAACTGATCAATGTCCTCTCGGGAGGAGAGCTCCAACTTTCTCCTAGCAGTGACGACTCCCTGGACCCTTCCTGCAATCATTAGATTCCGCCCGTCCAAAGCTCCCCAGTGGGCTAAAATTGTTTCTCTCCATCCAGGCTATCGTTCCCCTTAACAGGGTGAAAATTTGGCTCAAGCCACCCTAGTGACCAGCCGAGAAGATAACCTTTCACACTTTAACCCTTTCAACACTGTGGAGGTGGGAGAGAGCTGGAGGAATTGGGGATCTGTTGGGGTACAAAATTAACACCACAGCCACACTCAGCCAATACAATTCGCCACCCCACCCCAAAAGATATAGGAGCAGAATTAGGCCATTTGGCCCATCAGGTTGCTCTACCATTCAATCATGATTGGTTTTTTTTTCCAAACCAATTGTCCCACCTTCTTCCCCCCCTCCCCCCGTAACCCTCAACCCCTTTACCAATCAATCTCTGCCTTAAATACACCTAATGACTTGGCCTTCACAGCCCTCTGTGGCAACAAGTTCCACAGATTCACCATCGTCTGGCTGAAGAAATTCCTCCTCATCACAGTTCTAAAGGGACGTCCCTTTATTCTGAGGCTGTGCCCTTGGATCCTGGACTCTCCTACTTGTGGGAACATCCTCTCCACGTCCACTCTATCCAAGGCTTTCAATAGCCGTTAGGTTTCAATGAGATGCCCCCTTCATCCTTCTGAATGGTCTTCAAATCTGACAACCTACCGTTTTCTTTCTACCTGGGCCCCATCACTATGATGATCTCAAACAGGCTGCTGATCTATTGAGGGGTGAAACTACAAATACTGATCAGGAACAAAGGAAGTCATAGAATAATACAGCACGGAAACAGGCCCTTCAGCCCAACTAGTCCATGCTGACCAAAATGCCCATCTAAGCTACTCCCATTTGCCTGCATTTGGCCCATGTCCCTCTTAAACCTTTCCTGTCCATGTACCTGCCCAAGTGTCTTTTAAATGCTGTTATGGCACCTGCCTCAACCCCAAACACTCGAGAGGGAGAGGGAGAGGGAGAGGTACAAGACTGAAACAGGCCCTTCGGCCCACTGATATATGCTGACTACAGTGCACCCATTCTCACACTTATCCTAGCCCACCCTTTTATTCTCCCCACATTGCTGTCAACTGCCCCCCAGATTCTACCCCTCACCCACACACTAGGGGCAATTTACAGCGGCCAATTAACCTACTGACCTGCATGTCTTTCGGGTGTGGGAGGAAACCGGAGCACCCAGGGGGAAATCCACACAGTCACAGGGAGAACGTGCAAACTCCACACAGACAGTGCCACAGGTCGGGATCGAACTCGGGTCTGAAGCTGTAGGGCAGTGACTGTGCCACCTCTGTCCTATTAGAAGGCGCACCCCACCAAACAAGAACCAGACATATATGGGCTCAGGCATCATACATTATTGGTCATAGTCATACAGCATGAAAACAGACCCTTTGGCCCAACTGGTCCATGCCAACCAAAATGCCCATCCAAGCTAGCCCCATTTGCCCAAGTGTTTGGCCCATATCCTTCTAAAAATTTCTTATCCATGTACCTGTCCAAGTGCCTTTTAAATGTTGTTAGTGTTCCTGCCTCAACCACTTCCTCTGGCAGCTCGTTCCATATACTGGACCGCCCTCTGGGTGAAAAGGTTGCCCCTCAGGTTTCTATTAAATCTTTCCCCTCTCACCCTAAACCTGTGCCCTCTAGTTGTTGATTCCCCAACCCTAAGAAAAAGACTGTGCATTCACCCTATCTATGCCCCTCATGATTTTATACACCTCTATAAGATCACCCCTCAGTCTCCTACGCTCCAATGAAAACAGTCCCAACCTGCTCAACCTCTCTCCATGACTCAGTCCCTTGAGTCCCGATGACAATCTCAAATCTCCTCTGCACTCTTTCCAGCTTAATCATGCACTTTGCTCTTTATACTAACTCAATGTAACTGCACTGTACGATCGGTTTGTAAGACAAGCTTTTCACTGTACCTTGGTACAAGTGACAATAATAAACCAATACCAATACTGATCAGGGTGACCAAAACTGAACACAATATTCCAAATGCGGCCTCACCAATGTTTTGTCAAGCAACATAATCCCAGAAAAAAAGCTGTCTACCCTGTCTATGCCTCTCATAATTTTATAAACTTTTCTCAGGTCTCTCCTCAGTCTCCGATGCTCCAGAGAAAACAGTCTCAGTGTCCAACCTCTCCTTCAAACAGATTCTCTTTAATCCAGGCAACATTCTGGTGAACCTCTTCTTTCTTTCTTTTTCAATCTTTTTATTAGTTTCCAAATTAATACAGATTAATATATAACATCGATGGTTGTACATGTAATACAAAGGGATCAAGAGAACAGTCATGGCATAGATAATCATAAAGAATAACAAAATATAAAAAAACTTTAGATCTCAGGATCTCTTAGTAGATGAATATAATATTAAAGAAAGGAAAGAAAAAGATTTATTGTGTATATAAAAGAAAAAAAATCCCCAAATCAATAAAAAATTGTAAATAATCAAACCAAACTAAAATGAAAATTTCAAAAAATAGACAAAAAAAAGAAAAAAAAACTGGACTGAAAATTCTCAGTCGAAACAGAGCAATATTATGTCGTCAACTCTGTTCCTCTAAATTGAAAAGTTATTGAAACGGGATCTATATCATATGAAAGTATTGAATAAATGGACTCCAAATATCTTCAAATTTAAGCGAAGGATCAACAGTACCACTCCTAATTTTTTTCCAAGTTTAAACATGATATAGTTTGAGAGAACCATTGAAAAGTTGTAGGGGTTATCGGATCCTTCCATTTTCGCAAAATGGATCGTTTGGCCATTAATGTGACAAAGGCAATCATACGGTTAGCGGAAGCAGATAAATGGCCAGACTCTTATCCTTGGTAATCCAAAAATTGCAGTGATAGGGTGAGGTTGTAAATCAATCTTCAACACAGTTGAGATAATGTTAAAAATGTCTTTCCGATAGTTTTCCAAGAGGACAGGACCAAAACATATGTGTCAGAGAAGCCACATTCGATTTACATCTGTCACATATAGGATTTATATGTTGATAAAAACAGGCTAGCTTATCTTTTAACATATGGGTCCTGTGAACTACCTTAAACTGTATCAAAGAGTGTCTGGCACACATTGAAGATGTATTAACTAAATAAAGAGTTTTCTTCCATGTCTCTGTAGGTAAAGATGTCTGGAGCTCACTTTCCCAATTGTTCTTAATTTTGTCCAGTGATTCTGGACATATTTTCATAATTAAATCATAGATTATTGCTATCAAGCCCTTCTGATGAGGATTAAGACCCAAAATTTTTTCCGTAATTTCAGTTTTATATGGTGTCGGAAAAGAGGGTATAGTAACTTTTAAGAAATTTCTAATCTGCAAATATCGAAAAAAGTGTGATCCAGACAGATTGTATTTGTTAGACAATTGTTCAAAAGATGAAAAACAGTTATCAAGGAATAAATCATGAAAACATATTATTCCCTTCCTTTAGTGAACCTCTTCTGCACCCTCTCTAAAGCTTCCACACCCTTCCTGTCTGGATCTCCACACAGGACTCTAAATAATTGAGGCTTCTAAACTTTTCTCAAGAGAATTGGTTCTTTCCTATCTGGGGAAGCCCCTCACAACTTTCCACACCTCGATTACATTTCCCAGTGGCATCCTTTAGTCCAGAGCAGTAATGTCTGGTTTAAACTGTGTAAAACAGTCACAGCAGGGGACAATGTCTGGTCAGCACACAGCAGGAGGTGTGTGACAGCACTGGAGAGAGTGCAGGGGGATTCACAGGGATTTAGCTCGTCATGTGGAATGGTAACCATGGGGAAGAGACTGTCCAAGCTTAGTTGTTTCTCTGGAATAAATGACGGCTCTGGGAGACGTAATCGAGGTGTGGAGGACTCTTGAAGGCAGCTAGGATGGAACTAGTTCTCGAGAAACATTTTAAGGTGAAACTCTGGTTAGGCCGCATTTAGAGTATTGCGTGCAACTCTGGTCACCTCACTATGTCGAGGCTTTAGAGAGGGTGCAGAGAAGGTTTACTAGGATGCTGCCTGGATTAGAGGGCATGTGCTATCAGGAGAGGCTGGACAAACTTGGGCTCTTTTCTCTGGAGCGGTGGAGGCTGAGGGGTGATCTGTTGGAAGTGTATAAAATTATGAGGGGCATAGATAGGGTGGACAAGCAATATCTTTTTCCCATTATTGAGAGATCCAATACACCAGAGGACATGCATTTAAGGTGAGAGGGAGTAGGTTCAGAACAGACATGAGGGGTACGTTTTTTACTGAGAGTGGTGGATGCCTGGAACATGTTACCTGATAGGGTGGTGGAGGCAAATTCATTGGGGGCTTGGATGGGCACATGAATGAAGGGAAGATAGAGGGATATGGGCATTCTGTAGGTAGGAGGGATTAGCAATGTCAGCACAGCATTGTGGGCCAAAGGGCCTGTTCTGTGCTGTCCTGTTCTATGTTCTGTGAGATTTCTTCATCAGTCACATGTACATCGAAACACACAGTGAAATGCACCTTTGCGTAGAGTGTTCTGGGGGCAGCCCGCAAGCGTCGCCACACTTCCGGCACCAACATAGCATTCCCACAACTTCCTAACCCGTACGTCTTTGGAATGTGGGAGGAAACCGGAGCACCCGGAGGAAACCCGCGCAGACACGGGGAGAACGTACAAACTCCTTACAGACAGTGGCCGGAATTGAACCCGGGTCACAGCGTAACAGCATTACACTGACCGCTATACTATGAAGCGGAGATCATTTGGACTGTTATGTACAGTTCTGGTCACCTAGCTAGAGGAAGGATGTCATTAAACTGAAAAGGGTGCAGAAAAGATTCACCAGGATGCTGCCCGGAATGGAGGGCTGTAGTTATAAAGAGAGATTGGACAGGCTGGGATTCTCTGAGGGGCAACCTTATAGAGGTTTATAAAGTCATGGGGGGGGGGGGGGGGGGGTGTGTGGTGCATAGATAAGATGGATGGTCACAGTCTTCCCCAGGGTAGGGGAGTCCAGAGGGCATAGGTTTAAGGTGAAAGGGGAAAAATTTAAAGGGGACCTGAGGGGCAAGGTTTTCACACAGAGGGTAGAGAGTAGATGGAACGAGCTGCCAGAGGAAGTGGTTGAGGTGGGTACAACTGCAAAGTTTAAAAAGACATTTGGACAGGCACAGGGATGGGAAAGGTTTATAAGATAAGATCTCTATTAGTCACATGTACATCGGAACGCACAGTGAAATGCATCTTTTTGCGTAATATTTTGGGGGCAGCCCGCAAGTGTCGCCACATTTCCGGCACCAACATAGCATGCCCACACAACTTCCTAATCTGTACGTCTTTGGAATGTGGGAGGAAACCGGAGCACCCAGAGGAAACCCACGCAGACACGGGGAGAACGTACAAACTCCTTACAGAGAGTGGCCGGAATTGAACCCGGGTCACTGGCACTGTAAAGCGTTATGCTAACCGCTACACTGCTGTGCCTGCCCAATCCTTAGAGGATCCTTATTAGATCCTTATTAGATTATAATAATCCTTATTAGAGGGATATGGGCCAAACACAGGCAAATTGGTATTGGTATTGGTTTATTATTGTCACTTGTACCGAGTTACAGTGAAAAACTTGTCTTGCGTACTGATCGTACAGGTCAATTCATTACACAGTGCAGTTACACCGAGTACAGAGTGCATATGGGACTAGCTTGGACGGGCATCTTGGTCAGCATGGATGAGTCGGGCCGAAGGGCCTGTTTCCTTGCTGTATGACTGTATGAGGGGAGAGCGGGACCTGAATGGACTGAATTGCCTCATCCAGCATTGTAACAAATAGGGTGTGTGACAGGAGAACACACCCACAGTGTGGAGATGTTTGGATAGTTCTGTGCACAATCCACCCCTCACTGCAACGTTCTGGAGTAACACTGGGAAAAGTCGCTGTGCAGGCAGTCCCCGGGTCACGACAGGGCTCTGTTCCCGAGTACAGCTCATAACCCGAACTGTCTGCAAGTCGGGAATGGACCGTGTGTGGCAGAGGGTCACAGAAACAGCGGTGACGAGAGCGCGAGCAGGCACTCGGTCTCACTGACTCAGCGAGTGAGTCTGTTCGGCGCTCCCTGCCCCTGATTGTTGCGGCTCGAGGGGTAGGGAAGGCAGGAGGAATGCCTGCACCCCCGCAGCAGCCGGCAAATCAGTCCCCATCCATCCCGCCGGTCTCCCAAACACTCGTCCGGATGTACGGGACGTCCATAACCCAAGGGGGAACTGCAACATCTGTCTCCCGTGCTCAACAAACAGACTCCATTTTAAATAAATCGCCTGCGGTCGTACAATGTTCGGTTTGCCGCTGAAACATTGACCCGACCTCTAACTCGTCAGCAAGTTGCCGCAGCCAATAACACACTGCTCCATTCCTGGGCTGAAATCCCACAAATCCATAAAATATAGGAGCAGAATTAGGCCATTCGGCCCATCGAGTCTGCTCTGCCATTCGATCATGGCTGATTTTTTTCAACCCATTCTCTCGCCTTATCCCCGTAACCCTTAACCCCCTCACCAACCAAGAACCTATCAATCTCTGCCTTAAATACATCCAATGACTTGGCCTCCACAGCCCTCTGCAACGAGAACCCTCCCTACAGCTCTGCAGAGCAGTGGACACAGCCTGGTCCATCACGGGCACCACCCTCCCCACCATGGCACTCTACTTGCTAGGATACAAGCCTTGCTCACCTACTCTCTCACTCTACATCCTCCAGGGTCTACAACACTCGGATCACGACATCTCTCAAGTCCACCCTCGCACGTGAAGCGTGGCGACACGTGCGGGTTGCCCCCAGAACACTATGCAAAAAGATGCATTTCACTTGTGTTTCGACGTACGTGTGACTAAGAAAGATATATTATCTTATCCCCTGATATAAGCGATGTACAAATGATTGGCCGTACCCTCAGCTGCACCCCTCCAAGAGCCCCCTTGAAATGGTGAGAGAGCACAAGAGAGAAACTTCCACATGGATGATCTTTCATCAGAAAGCAGAGAGTATGTGGTTCATTAACTTGAAACATCAACCTTGCTCTTCTCTCCAGAGGCTGCCTGACCTGCTGAACATTTCTAGCACGTTTCATTTTGACCCTGGATTTCAGCGTCTCCAGGATTTTATTTCTCGAAACCAAACGCTCCAGCCAAGCTCACAGGCCAAGCTCACAGACCCTGCCCCAATTTTTTTAAATTTCAAAAATAAACTTCATTATATAAAAAAATATACAAAAGAAGAACACAGTGCAATGCTCTTTACATTCTTAGTGCTGTTTTGTCTATACATTCAGTATTGCTGGTTCTATACATTGTAATGCTAGCAAACATTTTAGAACATAGAACATTACAACACAGTACAGGCCCTTCGGCCCACAATGTTGTGCTGACATTTTATCCTGCTCAAAGATCTATCTAACCCTTCCCTCCTACAAAGCTCCCCATTTCTCTATCATTCATGTGTCTATCTGAGAGTCTCTTAAATGTCCCAAATGTATCTGCCCCCACAACCTCTGCCGGCAGTGCGTTCCACGCACCCACCACTCTCTGTGTAAAAAACTTACCCCTGACATCCCCCCTTACACCTTCCTCCAATCACCTTAAAATTATGTCCCCTCGTGTTAGCCATTGTTGCCCTGGGAAAAAGTCTCTGACTGTCCACTCGATCTATGCCTCTTATCATCTTGTACACCTCTCATCCTCCTCCTCTCCAAACAGAAAAGTGCTAGCTCACTCTACCTATCCTCATAAGACATGCTCTCCAATCCAGGCAACATCCTGGTAAATCTCCTCTGCACCCTCTCTAAAGCTTCCACATCCTTCCTATAATGAGGCGACCAGAACTGAACACAATACTCCAAGTGTGGTCTCACCAGAGTTCTATAGAGCTGCAATATCACCTTGCGGCTCTTGAACTCAATCCCCTGACTAATGAAGGCAATTATTTTCCATAGCACCGCTGTCACTTATGTGGCCCCCTGGGGTGATACACCATTTCAATGTTTGAGGGGATTCCCCGCAAGGCTTAGCCCCTCCATGTGTGGTAGCGGAAGGAGCCCAGACTATGGTCCTTCTCCGCAGAGCCTTTGCATTGGCTCCACCGAGCTTCAGTGCTTCAGCACGTACTCCTACGGACATCTCGCTGTGCCGGGAGACCAACAAGTTTTGCGCAGACCAAAGGGCATCTTTCACCCAGTTGATGACCTTCCATCAGCAGTTGATGTTTGTCTCTGCATGTGTCCCTGGGAACAGCCCGTAGATCGTAAATTCCTCTGTAACGCGGCTGCTAGGGATGGACCATGACAAGGACCCTTGCATCCTTCTCCACACCCTCTTAGCAAGTCCACAGTCTGCAGGGCGCTGACCCAACACCATGTGGGGCTCAGTGTCAGAGATGGTTCCATGATGCTCCTGTAAAATGGCCCAGGATACTTCACTGTGATGTGGGAGCTATGTAAACATACTGGTATTATTAATGGACAGGAAGCAGGTGCAGTGTGTATCACAGACTGATCCTCACAAGTAGGTTGCATCACAGTCTGGTACGGCAATTCCAACGCACACGAACACAAGAGACTGCAGAGAGCAGTGGACACAGCCTGGTCCATCATGGGCACAGCCCTCCCCACCACTGACAACATCCACAGGAGGTGCTGCCTCAAGAAGGCAACATCCATCATCAAAGATCCCCACCACCCAGGCCGTGCCATCTTCTCACAGCTCCAATCGGGCAGGAGGTACAGAAGCCTGAAGTCCCACATCACCAGGTTCATGAACAGCTACTCTCCTACAACCATCAGGTTCTTGAACCGACCCACACAACCCTAACCCTCCCTCAGCAACGGAACACTAC